>NW_020948840.1:12632009-12762193 GCF_900497805.2 Vombatus ursinus
AGATAGATAGATAGATAGATAGATAGATAGATAGATAGATAGATAGATAGAGAGATAGAGAGACAGATAGATAGAGAGACGGATGGATGGATTATACAATACACAAATGCATATATAGATGTATGAATATGCAGATCTACTTTAATGATAATAAATTAAACACATGGGAGCTGGTGAGGTGACTAAGTGAGGGAATGTAGAAAGAAAAGAGATGGCTAGGACAAAGTCTTGGGTATACACCCAATATGAGGAGATGCTACATGGATGATGATACAGCAAAGGAGACTGGGAAGATGTCAGAAGGTTAAAAGGAGAATCAAGAGACAGCAGTGTCATGAAAAGTCGAAGTTATACATGGAGGAGTTGGTGGACAAAAAGGGACACATCTTTTTCACTGCAGACCAGCAAAGGAGAAAAGAGTACGAGACAGGATTGAGGAATTATGAGATGAGGAGGAGGAGGAGGAGAAAAGATGAACTCACGGCAAATGGCCTCAATATTTTCAATCAAGTATTAAGTGAGGTCCTTGGCAGAGCAGGGATGATATGGAATAGATCCTGTAGTGTGTGAGGTAAATTAGATATCAAAGTACTGGAAACAAAGTAGATGGCCATCATTTGAAGAATAACTAAACAAATTGTGGTACATGAATGTAATTGAATATTACTGTTCTATGAGAACAATGAACATGATGAATAAAGAGAAGCACAGAAAGACTTAGGGGACCCAATGCAAAGTGAAGTAGGCGGGCCAATGAAAATTATATACGCAATGACTATAACAATTTAAATGAAAAGAATAGTGACCCAAAACAATAAAAAATGAACACTACAAAATTAGAAAGAGCAAGCTTGGCCCCAAAGAAGAGATACGAGAAAACACCTCTTCCCACTCCTTTGTAGAGACAGGGTGTCCACAAGTATAGAACATTATACATATTGTCAATTTTTTTGATGTATTGGTCTTTTTAGCAAAATTTTTTCATTCTTTGTCTTTTTACTTTAAAAAATGCTTTCATATAAGGGATAGTTCTCTGGGAGGGGGAAGAATGAGAGATACAAGGGGAGAAACAAAAAAATATTAACAAAAATATAGATTTTTAAAAGAACCAATTATGGAGGGCTAGAAGGATCACATTGATGCAGTCAGGGTCCAGCTGAGGTTAAATAACAATTTTGTAGTTGACTCAGTCAGCCCAGTTGCATGACTTTCTCAGTAGCACTTGAAATGAAGTGTAGGATAGTATCCCAAGTGAGGAAAAAGAATAAACCAGCAATGCTTTGGTCCTCTCCAACAACTGAGCATTCGGGTACCAGGTCTTTTACTGCCACAAACCCATTCCAGATTAGAGCTTCAGACATCAGGCCTGATGGACAGGAGAGTGCACGCTCTGCATGCAAGTACTTTCTGGGTGGGTCTCATCTCTCACCATTATGGTATAAGGAAAGGGACTTACAAATGTGAGCTCATCCAGGGCCCAGGGTAACCAATAACCAAATATCTGCCCCAGGGGCTTGATCTCCCTTCTGTTTCCATATTCTATCCCTGTTATTTGAAGAAAGAATAAGCTGAGGCAACCTTTCTTCCTTCATCCCAGGACCCTAAAAGGAGAGGGTCCTGCTCAACTGATACCTCTTCTATAGCTAAAAAACTCCTCTCCCCTCCTCTCCTTATTCCTTTAATTCAGAATCACTGCAGGCCATGATGAAAAAAATTCTTTGATCTGTTACTACTCCCTGCTCTTTTATTCACATCTTGCTTAGCCCTACTCCAGTATAGTACCAATTCTCTTCTTTCCTCCTCTTTCATCATACTCTCTGAAACCCCTCCATTCTACCATTAGGAAGTTCCCTTTCAACCTAGACTTTTTACTGTCACATTCTTTCTATCTTATGTTTACAGAAACCTGGCTTCCTCTGGGAGATACCACATCCCTGGCCATTCTCTCCAGTCTTATATAATCCTTCTCTCATCCCTCTAATACACTGGGTACATGTACTCCTCAATACTCACTTATAAGCCCTCCCAATGCTGTCTTCAATACAGCTTAAAAGAAACATTTTGCCTGCCTTGGCTTTAACACTCCTAACACTTTCCATCCTAATTTACCTACCCTTGCTTCCACCTTCTGTACAAGTCTTTTTAAAATCTAAGTTAGTTGGTAAGTGATCAACATCACTCTCTTTAGACAATTCTTCCTCCTCTTTCCCTGGATTGTTTTTCTTCATTACTTCAGAATGTCATTCTGGTGAGTTTTCCATGTGTCCTGGGTAGATTTACAATGCAGAACTTTAGGCCATGAAATGCTAACCTATCCTTGAACCCTCTGAAATCTGCTCCCTGAAGTGAAAAGCCAGGGTGCACAACAGGCTATATCTAATTTTCCTTTCCTTCTTTATCACAATTCCTAGGATTGAAGGATCACCCTTCCAAGGTTTATAACAATGCACTGTAGCATTTCCACCTTGTAGGCAAGAATCAAATCAGATCTATCTATGAGGAAGATGGAGGGGAAGGAGGCAGAAGTGATGAGCTCCTATCTCTAAGGGACCAAGGCCAGGATACGATTAGTCACTAGGAAGCACAAGTAGCAACAGCTGCCTTCTGTATAGGCAGCACTAGGACCCAGTCCAGGCAGAGACATGTGCATAAGCCTATGGGGAAGTTGTTGTTAATGGAAAGACTAGTTATCCTGAAGCCCTGTCTGTAGTACTAACAGCCTGATTACAGGCCACATTTTGAAAAGTTTCAGTAATTATTTTAATTAAATACCCATAGTTAACATCAGTGGGTATAATATCACAAGAAATAAGAACATAGTACTACATGAAACTTTATTTTAGTGCAGAGCAGGGGGAAAACTGAGGTGTCTATTTTTAATACATTCTATTGGAGGAGGGAAGACAGGGACCTATATTCACTCTAACACAATAAGTATTTGTAGATTAATACAAATAGTTTTAATTCATTGCCTTGCCCTTGTAGGTTTAATACTCAAAAATTAAAGATTGAAATTTTTATTACACAACTGGTATTTTTCACACATAAAACCCAAAAGAGGTGTGTGTGTATTATATATGTATATTATGTGTGTGTGTGTGTGTGTGTGTGTGTTACAGTAAAAAGCAAATCCCAGACCAAACTACTGTGTGAGCAAACTTAAAATCAGAGAACAGAAAAAAGTCAAAGAGTAATAAAAACTGTAGGAGTGATAGGTTCAGTGCTGAGATAGAAGGAAATCTGATTTGTTTACTTTGGAAACAATGTTCTTCTTATTTGTTTGAAGTACTTACTTTTGTTTTAATCTGATATAAGCAGTAGATAAATTGTTCCAGGCCTCAGCATTCTATAATGATAAAAAGGAGAATGTAATTAACAAAATTAAGCATTTCTAATTTGGTGGGGAAAAATGTTTTTATCTAAAATATGGCATCTTTAATATCCTTTTATGTTTCTTATTCAAGAAAATAACTTAAAAAGAAAATAAACTTATAATAGCGCCTTGTACATAGTAGGGGATTAAATGATTGTTGGATTGGACTGAGCTATTTAGGATTAATTTTCCATAGAAAGTTGCAGGGGTACTGTTATTATGCCTTAATATCATATTTTTGAGAAGGCCAATCACGAATTTAACTTTTTCACCAGAGTTTCAGTAATTGATTTAATTAAACATGTACTATTAATCTAGATAGTACATGATATCACCTACGAATATGAATATAGTGAGAAGGAAACTTTATTTTAGCACAAGGGATGGATAAAATGGAGACTTCTTTTTAAAGAAATAGCTCTAAATAATAACAAGTATTAAATATAAGTTGTTATTTCATTTGATCCTCATAACAAACCTGGGTGGCAGGTACTATATCTACTTAAAATTTTTTTCTTCACTTAAACAAGAAGACTGCTTAATCTCCAGACTTCAGGGTAATCCTGGTTTTGAATATACTGTTTTTTCTGTTCCTGTCTCCCTTTCCTCCCAATATCATAGTCCTCTGCTGACCTGGTACACATCCTAAATGAATGATTAAGGACAATCATTTGTAGTTGTGACAGAGAAAGAAAATCAATAAAACCAAACATACATCAGGCTCCAATGTCACACAGCGCTGAAAGGCCTTAGCTGAACCTCCCCAGTCTTCCAGTGCTATATAAGCACAGCCTAGGGAAAACCATACTCCCAACTGAAAAGAGGAAAAAAAAGTCAAAGTCATTCTAAGCATAAAAATAAAATTAAAAAAAAAGAAACATTTCCAAGGGGCAGTACTTAATAATATTTATAAAGCTATGGACAGGTCTTACTCCAAATGTTAATTTCTCTCTTAAGAAGATCATGTAGAAACACTAATTTGTCTTAATTTTTATTTTGCAATTTGGTGTCCCTGAAACATAATAAGGTCAGTATCTGAATAGTGGAAAAAACTCTAGCTTCAGATTCAGATGATTTGGGTTCAAATCTTAGTTACATGACCTAGTCTTTCTGGACCTCAGTTTCCTCCTCAATAAAATGAGAGTATTATAATAGTATAATATAATAGGTATTATAATAATTATAACAGATTCTGAAGTCTCTATCAGCTTCTAGAGCTACGATTCTATGAAATGAGTTTTACATGTCTTTGGCTATTTTCATAGTTAACAGAAAAGATGGAAAGATACTCAATCCATCTTTCCTAAACACACAAACTTTAATACTTTAAAAGAGAAATTCCCAAAGTATCACAGAATTTTTTATTATTTCAAAAGTATCACAAGGCATTAGAGTATCAAACCCAACTGTTTCATTTTACAGATAAGGAAACTGAGGCTGAGAAAGATTAAAAGACTTCCCTAAGAACACTTTGTGACTCAGTGGCAGAGCTAAGAAGAGAACCCAGGTTTCAGACTCCCACTTAAATTCTCTTTTCACTAATGCATGCTAACCTCTCTTGAAGCCACAGTTAATGTTACTGTGTGGAGTGCTAAATGTACAAGAGGAAATAAAATGTCAACTCATTTTAAGTAGCCTCCATTAGTCCAATACAAATTTCTTTTTATAAATCTTTCCACTACAGCCTCTCCAATAACAAATGAAGTCAGCACTTCTATATATAAGCATATGTAAATATACACTACATATATGTATGTGTATAAGAATAGTCAATTTGAAAAAGCACTATTAAAATGACTGTGCCTTGTACATAACAAGAGATTAATAAGTGACTGTTGGACTGGACTTCTCTATTTAGGATTTATTTTCCATAGGAAGTTGCTAGCTTTGGGGGGTTACTGATGGAGTACTTTCAGGAAACAATCCACATGTCTCTCCTGCCTGTCTTAAAAAAGAAAAAGTTTCAATACATTTAGAAGCGTACCCTGAAGCTGAACAGGAAGTAGCTCTTTAGTTAAACCAAGAACTAAACTATGCCAGAGACATTCTGTCATTTGCCAAAGGAAGGCTTAGCTTAAGGGTTACCTCCTACATGAAGCCTCCTAAATGTTACTGCCCTCCCACTAGAATTACTTTGTGTATGTGTTACGTTTAATTTTCTAAACATGTGTTGTTTCTCCAAAACAGAAAGTAAGCTCAAGAGAAGGCATTTTCTTTTTGCCTGTTTCACCTCTATCCATCTAGCACAGTAATTTGTGTCTAAGAAGCATTTAACAAATACTGAATGAATGAATGGACTCAAGGTGTGAATTACCAAGCATTCATCCATATTCCATAATAGATGTCCCTCACAAAAAACACAAAAGTGCCCTTTCTTTAAAAAAAAAAAAAGATGAAGAAAACCAAATATATTAAAACTTGCACATGAAATAATTTAAGGTGCTGTTACTCAAGTTTACAAAAGGATTCTTTTTAAACAAGATTCATCACATGGCACCCTTGAATAATGAGTTCTTATAAAAAATATGATTTATTATTATCAGTAATGACAGCCACCATGGTCCAGGGAAGAGAGGGCCAATCTTGGAGATGAGAAAGACTTGTGTTTAAGTCCCAACTACGATCCATACTAGCTGTGTAATCACAGCCAAGGTATTAACTTCTCCATACCATTCAACTCTCTAAAATGCTAAATAATTATATGCTAAAAAAAAAAATTAAATGCTAAAAATTTATATGTGCCTAAACTAGTATATAGAAATTCCATGGTTTGTGAATTATCACACTCCTTCACACTAAGTACTAGAAAGGAAACATGAAAGCAAAAGCAAACAAATCAAATTATCTCATCATGTCATTAAAAAAAAAAGAAATAGGAGGTATATAAGACTAAGTATTAAATGTAGAGGAATAGAGTAATACTTTTCAAGAAGACATGAGGAGAGGTAAGAACAAGAAAAACTGATTGAGAGAAGAGAATGACTCCTCAGACATTTTCCTGAAAAATCATAAAATGCCACCAATACCCTTACCCCACAACATACACATACCAAAGGAATAACAGACAAGTTGCTAATGTGTATTGACAGAGGTGTTCACTTTGATTGTTTCTCATACCAATGAAATCACACGTTAGACTACTGATAATTACATAACAACAAAAAATAAATACATGTATGTGTATACACACACACAAATATATCACTTGATACTTTAAAATTTTAAGAGAAGCTCCTAATAAAACTATCACAGACTTTACTTAAAAGTATTGCAAGACATTAGATCATCTAATCCAGTTCTCTACTTTACTCAAGTACTTCACATACATTTTCCTCATAAACAACACTGAATTAGGTACTCTATACAAAAATCTTCTGCATATTTTTCAGGAATACTATAATTATATAAAATTGATGCAATTTTAAGATACACTCAAGGGAAAATGGCTGTGAAGTCAATATAAATAAAGGGAATTCAACTTTTCCCTTGGTTTTTATAATAAAGTAAATAGATGCATTGTTCTACTGGAGGGAAAACATCCCCCAAACAACTTAAGGGGGGAAATGTTTAGGTGGGAGAAGAACAAAAGTTATGACCTCTGGCACTGGTTATATCCCAGAAGATACACCTGTTAAGATACACTGGCATTTGAAATTTGAGCTCTAATTGTGGAATGGAAGGGTTAATTCTTTGTTCAAGAAATTTCAGGCAGACCTTCTTCTAGTACCAAAATAAAAATGACAGGAATTATCCTCAAGGGACTCAAATTCACCAAGTGCTCTATTTGCTATTTTGGTGGCAGCAAAGGACAAACTATTCCCACAACAACATGGGCACATATTGGTATAACACACCAGTGAATATAAGTTCAAGTTATAAATAAAGGTTGTTTCAGATTCACTTAAAATAAGGCCTGACAATGGTCATATATGACCAGAACGTTTTTTTCTATCTTATGACCTTTGCTGTCTTTTTTTGCCTTTCAAATTGAGGGATGGATTCAACTTTGTCCAGGATAACAAATTTTATTACATAAGCAAGATCAGCCTTTAACTAGTGCTTTAAAGAATTCAAAAGTACTGTAGAAAGGAAAAGGGAAAAGGGAAAATAAGATAGGGGGAAAAGAAAAGAAATAAGAAGAAAGGGGAAAGGAGAGAGAATTAGACAGATAACCTAATTTAATAAAGCAAGCTCTTGCTATTTTTTTTTCCTGGCTACTACTATTAATGTCATTGTGATCTTAAGAATTTTGGTCTATGTGCTATGAATAGATTTTTAGGTTAAAAGATTTTTTGGATAAAGTAAAACTATGGATTTAGTAAAAATGGTTATGAAGATGATACACGTATTCTATTGTATGAAATCATGTGGTAGATCCTTTACAACACTTCAAGTACAAAATGTCTAATATTTATTTATTTGGAAGCTAATTATACATATCTGAACTACTGTGTAGAAATGACAAATTCCAAGGTTTGTGAATAATCACATTCCTACAAAATAAGTACTAGAAAGGAAAAATAAAGCCCAAAACAAACAAATCTAATCATCTTATCACACAATTAAAAAAACAAACAGTATGTGTGCAAGACTAAATATTAACTGTAGAGGAATAAAGTAGTACTTCTCAAGAAGACATGAGTAGAGGAAAGAATAAGAAAAACATATTGAGAGAGAAGAATGACTCCTCAGACATTTCCATGAAAAATCACAAACTACTACCAACACCATTACTCCACAAACACACACATATAAAAAAAACACATCAAGGGAACAACAAACAAAAACCCACCAACTTTGGCTGAAACATCAATTTCCCCTTTCCTATTCTATCTATGGTTGCTCCTACATCCCAACACATATGGCAGGAGCATCTTCATTTTTAGTGAAATCAAATCAAGAAGATGACATTTACTTAACATTTAAGCAACAAGTAATGACTTTTTTAAAAAGTAAATTAATGACAATATTCCACTCAAAAATACAACTTAGAATCAAATTGGATATATGAGAAAAGAAGGAAAGTAGCTTGCTTCTTCCTACTTAAGAAGTTTTCTCATAAGATGACTCACTAGAAAAAAGCTTTTGCTCATTATATGATATTTCAATCAATCAAGAAGCACTTATTAAACACCAATTATATACAAAGTGACATGCTAAGCATCAGGAATACAAAAACAAAAGCAAAACATACCTACCTTCAAAGAGCTTCCATTCCAACAAGGGAGGCAATATGTACATACGCTAGGTATGCACAAGATATATACAAATCAAATACAAAATGATCTTGGAAGGGAAGGCAATGGGGGATGCTGGGGTGAGAGTGGAGGGTGCAGTACAGATCAAGAAAGGTACTTGAGCAGAATAATTAAAGAAAAACAGGGAGTCTAGGAGACAGAGGTAAAGACAGAACATTCCAGGGATAGAGAGGATATTCAGTACAAAGACATGGAGATTAGGAGCTGGATCATCATGTGTGAGGAACAGCGAGCAGGCCAATTTGCCTTCCCCACAGTGTGAATTGGAGGGAATAACTTGCAAGAAGATTGGGAAAATAAGAAAGGATCATGTTCTGAAGAGCTTTAAACTGCCAACAGAGGAATTTACATTGGATCCTAGGGGAAATGGGAGAACCACTGGATTTTAACAGGTGGGGGAATGACTTAGTAAGACCCACTGAAAATCACTAGGGGCAGCTAGGTGGCACAGAGGATAGAGCACTGGCCCTGGAGTCAGGAGAACCTGAGTTCAGATCCGGTCTCAGACCAGATACTTGGTACTTACTAGCTGTGTGACCCTGGGCAAGTCACTCAACCCCAACTGCCTCAGAAAAAAAAATAGAAAATCACTGGCTAGGTGGAAGATGAACTGAAATAAGGAGATCTCAGGCACGGAAACCAAACAGGAAGCTATTGCAATAGTCCAGGCAAAAGGCGATGAGGTCCTCAACTAGAATAGTGGTTATGTGAGCAAAGAGAAGTGGTCTTACATGAGATGTTGTGGAGATAAAAATGACAAGACTTGGCAACTGAATATATATGGATGTGAGTAAGAATGAAGAGCTGAAAGATGACACCAAGGGTTCAAACCTGGGAAACTGGTAGTATGGAGATGCCAATAATAGGGAAGATCAGAGAAAGGATGGATTTGATGAGAAAGAGGACGATGAGACATGTTTAGCTTGAGATACATATGGGACATCTAAATTCAAAAATGTTTAAAAGGCAGCTTGTGATATGGGATTGGCGCTTAGGAGAAAGACAAGAGATATATATTCTCATAATAGATGGTTTTGATAAATCAGTGACTGGTAGAAAAATAACGAGCAGGCTAGCATCCAAAAGGAACTGAGGTTTCTAACAATCTATTGTACAAGAAAATGCACAGCTAAGGTATATCCTGAGCAAACCTAGGAAATCAAGTTTTCAGAGTTTTTACTTAAAACTTTTCCTGATTCCACAGAACACTTAGACAAACAAAGAGGAAGCAAGAGAACAGTTTTACTTTACATTTATTTAGCAAAGAACCCAAAAGGACCCGGGGCAGTCAATCTGACCTGATCTCCCAGGATGAATAAGGGGAGTCAAGTTTGATGAACAAGGACTAATAAGTGAAAGAGTGCTCAAGCTACAATTATGAATTAGTTATCTTCAGAGAAATATGTGAGGCTTAGCTAAGCATTTCAAAGTCAAGATCAGAAATGCTGAGCACAGCATCTGAACTGGAAGATCCAAAAAACAGAGGTCCCCTGATTCCAAACGAACATTAGAGAATTTTAGAGAGTCCTGACCAGGGGTTCTTAACTTGGGGCCCAGAGGGGTGCATGAATAAATTTCATGGAATCCATTAACTTAGATGGGGAAAAAAATTACATCTTTTGTTTTCACTAGCCTTTGGTTCCCTTTGTAATCCTATGTATTCTAGTTTATGCATTTAAAAACATTATTCTGGGGCAGCTAGGTGGCCCAGTGGATACAGCACCGGCCCTGAAGTCAGGAGGACCTTAGTTCCAATCCAGCCTCAGACCAAACACTTGACACTTACTTGTTGTGTGACCATGGGCAAGTCACTTAACCCCAATTGCCTAAAAATAAAAATTTAAAAAAAAAATTAAAAAACAAAAAACAAACAAACAAAACTTCTGAGATGGGGTCCATGCCACAAAATGATTAAGAAATTATGGTCTAGACAGAAAAGTTTTTATTATGCCTTTAATTCCTTTGACTATTACTCTAAGTGTATACTATAACGGCTAAAAAATCAAGCTTTTAATGAAGCACACAACTTTCAGAAGGCATCATGGCAGAGTGGCTAGAGAGCTGGCCTCAGAACCAGAAAGACTTGGCTTTAAGCCCTGGCTCTGACATCTTCTGGTTATGTGACCCTGGGCAAGTCACTGAACTATAAAACTCTCAAAGATTGTAAGTTTTAGAGAAGATGTTGACCTGCATTGAAGAGTTTCCTCATCTTGAAGTTCACTGTATCACTATAATGAAATTACAGGTTCAGTCCATATCCTTATATATCCGTATATATCATTGTATTTTTAATGGAAGAATCTGACTAAGTTGCCAACTTGGAGTGCTCTCATTTAAAATGTTCTTTGGAAGTGGGTATTGTGAGAATCTTTGCTCATTGACTGACTGATTGAACCTGAAGTGCCACTAATTTTTAAAAAGGCACAAGTGCCCCCTAGTGACAAAATAAGCATATTGCAGGTGGAACACAGCACACATCAGCGCCGTCTAATTGCAGAATAAAAAGACTGTAAATAGGACCCAACATAGACCCTGACACTTAATATTCGTGTCCCAGCTTATAAGGAGATGTTCAGGGACATTGGTTAGTTTGTTGTTCTCCATCGTAGTCAAAGAGGACCAAAATGACATTCCTATGTCAGGGTCAATGTACAGCGTGTCCAACTACGGCTGTTCAAACCCATACGAGCTCAGAAGGCTCTAGTACAAGTTGGGCACAAATATGCATATGAACATTTGGAATGGAGATGTCTCTACATTTGCACATCTCACATTTTGTTTGAGCTACTATAATTCTGCTTTGCTCATAGAGAACAGCACCTTCTTTGATGCGGGCACACATGCTGCGTGGTCCTGTGCCAGTGTCTCCCATATCTCACAATCAAGTCCAAAGTTCTTCAAAGAGACTTTGCGAGTGTCCTTGTAACACTTCTTCTGAGCTCCATATAAGCACTTGCTTTGTGTGACTTCTCTATAAAATAGCCTTTCAGAGAAATGTATAATTGGCATTTGAACAACATGGCTAGCCCAACAGAGTTGCACTCTCTGCAGTACAGTTTGAATGCTTGACAGCTCAGCTCAAGAAAGGACCTCAGTGTCCAGTACCTTATCTTGCCAGGTGATCTTCAGAATCTTTCTAAGACAAATCAAATGGAATCAATTCAATTTCCTGATATGGCGCTGGTATACTGTCCAGGTTTCACAGACTTACAACAATGAGGTCAGCATCACAGTACAGCAGGTAGCCTAATACCTCTTCTCTCCCACACTTTCCTTTGAAGCCTCCCAACACTGAGCTAGCTCAGTGATGCACACATCAAATTCGTCATCTATGTGTGTACTCCTGGAAAGTATATTGCCAAGGTAAGTGAATTTATCCACAGCATTCAAAATGTATCCTTTTTCTGTAACTGATAGTTCCACACATATATGGATAGTGTGATGTTGGACTGATGGAGAACCTCTGTTTTCTTGGTGTTCACTGTCAGGACAAAACTAGCACAAGTAGCACAAAATCAGTCTATACTCCATTGATCTCACCTCAGAGGCTGCATTGAACGAACAATCATCTTTGAACAAAAAGTTGGCCACCAACTCTCCCTCCACTTTAGTCTTGGCTTGTAACCTTTTCAAGTTAAATAATTTATTGTCATTGAGGTAGTAGACCCTAATGTCATTTTCATCCTCATTGAAGGCATCCACCAATATCACTGAAAACATAGGAGAGCTAGCACATAGCCCTGCTTCATTCCAATGGTGACTGAGAAATCGCAAGAGCATTTTCCATTATCCAGCTTGCAATACAAGGCTGGCAAAAGAAGGCCAGCTTGCTGAAGTCTGAGCTAGATAAATGTTTTTTCTGGAGTGGTCACTGTGATGAGGATCACTGTGAAGCTGGCATAGATTTTGTAATCAAATCTAATCTAGTCAACAAGTTTGTATGCCTCCCAAAAGAAGTGAGCGATAAGCTCATGACAATGTGGTTGCCACTTGCAGGAAAAGTGCTGCACCACCATCATTAGTGCATATGCTCCCACCATGGCAAACTCTGATGAGGTCAAAGAAAAATTTTATGAAGACCTAGAGACCCTCATTATCAATGTGTCAAAAGAGCTTATAATTCTGGGTGACTAACGCCAAGCATGCCAGCATGGAAGTGTTGTACAATAATGATGAACTTCTCTATGCAACCAAATTTTGCCATGATCTTCCAAAAGCCCTCACGACTGATATTATCAAAGGATTGGTCAGATCAAAGAACATTGTGTACAAGACCTCTGTTCTGCTCCTGGTGTTTCTTCTGGAGTTGTCAGGCAGCAAACATCATATTGATCATTCCTGGGCCCTTTCTGAACATACACTGGCTCTCAGGTAGATGACTATCTTCTGGGTGAAGAATCATTCTGTTAAGGACTCTGGCAAGAATCTTGCCAGCAATGACTGAGAGAGAGACCCCTTGTGACTGTCACAAGACAACCTATTTACTCTCCTTTTATAGAGATGGACAATGGAGGCATTCTAGAACTCCTATGGGGTAACCTCCTCTTGCCATATAACCTGGAAAATTTCAGTCAGTTTTTGTATAAGCAGTGGACCCCCAACTTGTAAGTCTCTGCTAGAACAGAATCAGCACCAAGCATTTTGCCACATTAGAGGAGCCTACTGCTTTCAAAACCTCTTCTTTAGTTGGAAGTTCAGCTAGAAAGGGGCTGACTTGAATCTAAGGTATACGCTCAATGACTTTAGTATTGGTTGATGGCAGTCTGTTGAGAACATTGTGGAAGTGTTCAGCCCATCTCGCCAGAATCACATCTTTATCACCACTCAATGTGGCTCCATTAGCACAGAGTACTTGAGATGCACTGTAGGTCTTTGGCCTATAAATATCCCTCAGGGAATCATAAAAGCACTTTGGATTGTTATCATCAGCATAAAACTGAATTTCACCTGCCAAGAATCCCCTGCATTTCTCTAAGCTTTGCTTGCACTTTACTTTTGGTGGAATTAAATTTTGTCTTCTTAGAGACGGACAGACTATCCTGCTGGTAAATTCTGTGAAGTTATTTTTCATTTAGTAACTTCTGAATTTTACCATCATTTTCATCAACCCAATCCTGATGTTTGTGAGTGTTCTGGCCCAAACGAGTAAATGTGATGTTGCACACCAAATCTCTGAAAGCTGCTCCTTTTCTCCTCCGTTGTTGTCAACCATGTGTTGGCTCAGCTTCCCTTCCAAGTTAGGAACAAACTGTTCACCCATGGAGAAGCACTCTAATCTGTTGACATTAAATCTTCTGGTAGTTGTCTTGCTTTGGGGCCACTACTTTTGTTGAATGCGAATGTTTAGCTTGGAGAGGATAAGTCTATGATCAGTTCAGCACTCTGCACCATGCATTGCCTTTGTCCCTCTCACATCCTGTCTCTTCTCCTTACAATGACATAGTCTATTAAATGCCCATGTTTGCTGCAGGCATGTATCCATAAAGTTTTATTGCAGTTAGGTAAACAGAAGACAGTATTAGTGATAAGAATGTCATAAGACAAGTCTTCAGTAGCAAGACCACTGCTGTTTTTGTTTCTGACGCCATTCCTCCCAAAGCCACCCTGTCATGCCTGATAGTCTGTGCCTACTGTAGCGTTACAGTCACCCAGAATTATAAGCTTGTCCTCTTTTGGCACATTGATGATAAAAGTCTTCAGATCTTCATAAAATTTTTCTTTGCCCTCATCAGAGTTTGCCACGGTGGGAGCATATGCACTAATGATGGTGGTGTGGCACTTTCCCAAAAGTGGCAACCACATTGTCATGAGCCTATCATTTACTTCTTTTGGGAAGGATACAAGCTTGTTGACTAGATTAGACTTGATTACAAAATCTGTGCCAGCTTCACGGTGATCCTCATCACAGTGATCACTCCAGAAAAAATGTTTATCTAGCTCAGACTTCAGCAAGCTGGCCTTCTTTTGCCAGCCTTGTTTCATTCAAGGCTGCTATCTGGATGCAATACTTGCTGAACTCTCTTGCAACAAAAGCTGTTTGTTTTTCAAGTCTACTGGATTTTATGTTGTCCAAAAGTAAGCATACATTCCATGTACCAATGGTGACTAGAATCATCTTCACGAAAGTTTTTGTTCATTTTTTTGTGTTTCAACTGCAGGGTGAGATCTCTACCTGCTGTGGTAAGCAGGCCAGGGTTAGGTTTGGTGAAGCACACAATTTTTAGGATATCTTTTCTAGCCCCTTCCTCATGCCAGGAGGTGGGCAATGTAGTCCTTCACAAAGGCTGCTCAGATACCTACAGGCTACAGAATTCCACTGCTGCTTTAGTCCCAATGAGAAGATATCCTTATGGCTTGGGCCACTTGTGTGCAAGATTGTGACTACAGCTCCCAGTGGATCTGCACCATCACTTGCCCATCACCACAGGACTTTGAGGCAGGTAAAATAGTATGGGTGATGTCTTTTGACTGGTGCATTTAAGTGAAGTAGGATTGCATGAAATGTTCAGCCTCTCTCTTCCAGAATCATCAGAGTCCAGTGGCAAGACAAAAGTCAAGACAACTGGCAATGGCTTGGGATGCAGTAGATAACCTTGGCATCTTCAAAGTCTAACCAAGCTCTAAGCACTCCACAGCACCTGCTTCTGCCACCATCATGGCCTGTTAGACCAAACTGTTCATATCCTCCTACTCTTCCAAGGAAGTCTTCACATGTTTGGGATAGACATTCCCCTAACCCACTGACAGGATTATCCTCAACCTGGTTTAGCCTGTCTGCCAAAGCAGTTTTACAAGGTTGCAGTCACTGTGCATCTATGGCTTCTTGAAGCTACAGGTGAGAGTTGGGTGGCAGGTGGACATCAAAGGTTGAAAGCAGCCCTCCCACCAGAGATACCAGTCTTCCCTTAACACTCCATGCACTCTTTAGGGACATTAGTTGACTCACAAAGAATCATTAGAAACACCAATGAAGATAATTTATTTCTAAAACAGATGTCTCTCTTTTCTAACTTTTAGGTTCAACATACAACCTTTCTTTGTCTCAACAGCTGTCATCACATTTCACAAAGTTTACAAAGGATGAACAATCAGGAGTACTCATTTTCCTCACTTCTTTTGATGAATCACTCAAAAAATAAACATACTCTGGGGAGCAATTGGACTTTTATTTTCAAAGTGAGGAAAGAATGGCCTTTTAAAAATTAGTCATATGCAGTGAAGCTTAAAATATTACACCCTGTCTTAAACTAACAGATGTTCAACCCCAATCCAACAATGTCAAAATACAGGTGATTCCATCAAAAAACACCCCCAGTGTTGAAGCATACAATGAGATCAATGTTGTTTAAAAACAAGTAAACAACAAAAAAAAATCAAATTAGCACACAGGCATTAATTACTTTTTGAAGAGGAAGAGTCCATCAACTATAAGAAGGAATTAAAAGATTACTTTGCTATTTCTAAAATATTCCCCTTCCTAAGAAAGCAGAAGTCTCACACTGCTTAAGCTTGCCCTTCTCCAAAGGATTTTTCTCTATTTCAAATGATTTCCCTAAGTACTTGCTTCACTTGGCACTTGGTTTTAGTCTCCTTTTCCCCAGTCAGTCATTATGTGATGCCTTTCTTTTACTTTCTTGACCTAGAAATAATCAACCCAAGTTCTTTCTCCTCATCCTGGAAATAATTTTTCCTACACAGTCTTACATCATAGGGTTGTTTCTGCCATTATTCTGTTCCAAAATTTTCAGTGGCTCCCTTTTCTTTACGGAGTAAAGCTTAACCACCGTTCCTTGGTATTCAAAGCCCTCCACAATCTCACCTACCTCCTACCTTTCCAGTCTTAATCTATGTTATTCCCCTTTATGTATTCTGCTCTAGCTAAACTAGACTAGTCTCTTCCTCCCAGACAGATACTGCATTTCTCTACTGCTGGGTCTTTGCTCACACTTTCCTATGCTTGGAATGTGCTTCTAATTCTCCCCTTTAACTGCTGAATTCCTACAGAATCTTGAAAATCTAACACAAATGCCACCTTTTCCATGAATTGGCTATGTAGAGACAGTGTAGTCTGATGGAAAAAGTATTGGAATTGGAGTCCAGATATACTCAGGTTTGAACCCAGCTCTGACAACTTACTAGCTGTGTGAGTTGAGCAAATTATGTCTTCTCTGGGGTTGTTTCCTCATCTATAAAATGGGGATAATATTACCTACACTGATTATTAGTTCATGGGGCTTTGTAATTTGCTTCACTATATAAAATGTAGACTACTACATAAAATCCTCCCTGATTCCTTTAGTGGACAATAACCTCCCATGGTCCACTAAAAAAATTCTCTAAAGTACTGGTCATAGAATACTATCTATTACAGCTATCTGTGTTTAGGTCTTGGCTCTCCCCTTTCTCCTTACCCCTGACCCCCAGATTCTAAGATTCATAAGGTTAGGGAATATATGTTACTGATCTTCTGCCTATCCTTTGTAACCTCTCCATCAGTGCAGATCATTAAATTTTGTAATATCTTTTAAAAAGGGGAAAATGCTAAGTGAAGCAAGCAGAACCAAGAAGAACAATACACAATGAATATAATAATTTAACTGGGGTAAAAAATGAGACCAAAAGCTGAGTGATTACAATGATCAATCTTAACTCAAGAGGAAGAGATGAGGAAGCACCTCCATCCTGTGATACTATGATTCTTTATAATATTATTTTCTTTCTTTAAAAAATTTACATCACTAACATTATACACACAACTATTATCATTTAAACATCAAATAAAAAGATATATTTCTAAACAACAGTGTTATCAAACTCAAATAGAAATGGATCCCTGTGGGCTGCATATTCACTTAGAAAATAATAAATTAACATTATCTATACTGCATTGTATTTTTAATTATTCTGTTAAACATTTCCCAGTGACATTTTAATGTGGTATGGCCCCAGTTAGGAGCTTTAAAGGCAGTTTTGGACAGAGTTCAGCACCTCTGCTACATAATACTTAACATTTGTTGAACTTAAACTGTTATGCTGTTTTGTTTACTTTAAATGGTAGACAAGTGATTTGTAGTTATTCAAATGTGATCACTATACACAGAATATTACAGTCACATACTTTGTGCCAAATGGATAGAACAGTAATACTATCAGAGTGTGGGGAATAAACACTTCAAAAGTCTAAATAGTATCTTACTTTTTGTTTCATTCTCCAAAATCAAACAAATTAAGGAAGACTCTGGGTATTCATTTCATACCTCCTGCCATCCCCAAAGACAAATTTAAAATGTTAAAAGAAAAAGGTGCCTTTTAATTGGAACCACACTACATAGTGATCAAATAAAGTCCCTCCCTCCTACTATAGCACTGCTAACAGCAAGACAGGTGAATACGATGCTTCTGACACAGGTGTAAAACCTTAGAGTTGGCTTAGGAAACTGCTGGATCGCCTGTCCTTCATTTCCCCAGTATACCATGATCTTTGGTAGAGGGTGGTGGGACTTCGATTATGGAAGGTTGTATTCAATTGGCATGCACAATCACTCGAGTGGCTGGTTTTGCTTAGCAGTTTTTCTTTTTTACTTGTTTTCTTTGTTCCTTTTTGGCATGGGGTGGTAGGCATATCTGGAAATGGTCATGATGTAAAAAGTAAACGGCATAAAACTTAAAAAAAAAAAGGAAGAAAAGATTACTTACCTAGTTTCTATCTAAGGCATTGTGCAAAACTGGGACTATTCTGGGACCTGTGCTCTGCATTTATAAAAAAGCAAGAGGTTAAGGAGAGGATCAAGAAAGAATAAGGAAAGGAAAAAAGTACTTAACTTGGAAAAGACCAGAGATAGGAGGGAAAAAAAGGTTTTCAGTTGGGTATTCAGCATATCAGTTTGTTGTTACAAGTATATTTGTTGGGGTTATTTGCATAAAGGTAGTATGGATCTTCCATACTACTTCCTTAGAGAAGTAAATATAGGAAATGATGGAAGCTGATTTAATCAGGTATACAAAGATAACAAGAAACATTGATGGGATTGCTGGCTAATCCTGCAGCCCTCAGATGAGCAGAAGCAAAAAGACTACCCACCAATCATCAATTTATTGCTTACTATCTGTCAGGTACCATGCTAAAATCTGGGCATACAAACAAAGGTAAAGAATTCCTGCCCTCAAGGGGTTTGTATTCTAATGGACGAGATAACATATACAAAAATAACATAAAAACATGTATACAAGGTACGCATAGAGTAGATGGAAAGTTAGTAGGGGAGGTTCCAGAAGCAGGGACAACCAGGATATTTACAGTTAATGGGGGAACACTGTTGGAGAGAATGAAAAGATAAAAAAAATTCTATGAAGAACTCCAAATTATTTCAACATATAAATTTACACTTGGTTACTTCAATGTATGAAATCAATGTATGAAGAAGACAGCAAAAACATTTTGGAAAATGTGGCTGAGGACTAGGAAACGACAAATGTTTGTGTACTATTCAAAAGCTGCACATTTATATATCATGAATACTTTCCTCCAGAAGAGAGAGAGTCAGAAGGTCCTAGACATTACAGGCAATGAAAAACATCACAAAAGGAAATTGAGTATATTTTAAAAGACAGAAAATTAATGGTTACCAATACAGAAGTTGTTTCCGACTCAGCTACCAGTGGACAGTCAAACCATGAATGAGTTTGAGCAATGGTCAAAATCAACACCAAACTAGAAGAAATAAATATGAGAAGAGAGCACTGTATGCAATTACAACAGCTAACCTATTCAAACAAACTACTGAAGAATGGAAAATGGGTAAAAGAAAAAAGTGACTTTGATTATCATACTTTCCAACAGAAGTTTAAATCATGCAAAGGAATCATCCCAACAGCAGGCCAGAAGATTTCAGAAATTGTACTAACCAATAAACATTTGAACTCCTTGAGAAACATGGCAGTTACAGGCCACACAGGTTAAAAATATAAACTAATTTATAAAACTTCACAGAGAAGTATGGAAGATTATGAACAGTACGACCTTATAAAACACAAAGAGGGGCAGCTAGATGGCACAGTGGATGAAGTACCAGCCCTGGATTCAGGAAGACCTGAGTTCAAATCTTGCCTCACACAGTTGACACTTACTAGCTGTGTGGCCCTGGGCAAGTCACTTTACCCCATTGCCTCACCAAAAAAAAAAAAGGGAACAGTTCCAATGGTTAGGAAGTTTGGGGCATCTAGGTGGCACAGTGAATAGAGCACCAGCATTGGAGTCAGCAGGACCTGAGTTCAAATCCAGCCTCAGATACTTGATACTTACTAGCTGTGTGACCTTCGGCAAGTCACTTAACCCTAATTACCTAGCCAATAAACAAATAAATAAACAAATAAATAAATAAATAAAAGCACAATGAATGCTAGAGGAGAAAAGAAGTCTGTAGAAAGTTTAGCCTGAGACTCATGTAAGTCAAAATACCTGAGACTCAAGTAAGTCAAAATATCCCAAGAGTATTTACAGATGAAACTGGGAGAACAAATGTATGAAAAATAGAACATCAGCAGGTATTTCTGTAGTGCCTTATTCTCATCAATGAGGCAGGCAATAAATACTTATTAATGCCTACTAGGTGCTAGGCACTATGCTAAGGATATAAAGAAAAGCAAAAGACAGTCCCTATGAGACCTCTACATTTAGACTCTATTACCTCAGCCCCAGTGGGCCACAGGATATGGCCCTATCACTACTCCTGCCCCCTATACAAACACAGAAATCTGGACCAGATCTGGACACAGAAAAAAAAATCCATACTATCGGTTTTTAAAGCAATGAAGGATGGATTTCCCAGATCCTGAAATGGGGAAAGATATGGAAAAAATTGAGAAAAGTCACGGACTTGTATTTTGGTGATCCAAAAGGCATCAGTAACTACCATTCCACATTTATATTCTAATCTCTAAAAAGTCTTTATGAAAGTAATCTACACTTGCATCAAAATTATTCTTTAGGAAAATAGAAGGGAATAAGCAAATTTTCATGTACAATTTCCTAAAAGAGTCTTCATCATCACAGTTACACAACTGAAAGCCTTAGGGCAACTTACTGAAAGGTATAGGAAACATAACCTTTTACTGGACTTATTGTTTGCTGACTTTTTTTTAGGCATTTGACTCATCAAAAAAAGAGACTCTCCTTGTTCAATGAGTCTTCCATGCTTATGTCAAACTCATATGAGACTCCCTAATTAATGCAGAGATAACTTTGTTCAGCAACTCTCTGATTATCAATATTAAGCAAAGCACAGAACAGGAAGACCAAAGAGTTTATCACGAAAACAAAGGATGTACTTTGCAAAATCTCAAGGGAAGAGGGAGTGCACGATCTCACCTTGGAGAAAATCTAGTCAAGTTCTCCCATGTTACAGATGGAAAAACTGAGGCCCAGAGTAGTGAAGTGATTTGCCCAAGGTCACGTAGGTAGCATATGGCAGAGCTGCAATCCAAACTTAGATCTTCTGGCTCCAAATACAGAGGTACTATATCATGGCATGGATCTCTTGAGGTAGGGAAAAGGTGTTCTGTAGTATTCTGATGCGTGGTGCTATCATCACAACATCACCTGGAGCACAAAGGCAACTGGACTAGATTATCACTGAGGTCCCTTCCAGCTCTAAAACTATGACCTTGGGGTCACTCAAAAGAGACTATTTTAATAACCCATACAGGAAAAAAAAAAATGGAAGAATCCATCCAAACTATAACATGCAGCTAGACTGGCCACCCATTTATTTAATGCATCAGTATATCTGTCTTGGACAAAGATTCAAGGTAGACAATGTGCTGAGCTCAGAATCAAACAGCAAGAAGAGGATAAGCCTGGTTTGCATCTGGCAAACTGTGCAATGTTTTCAATGACTCCAAGCTGCTTTATGTTTAAAAAGAAAACAAAAACAGATTAACCATATTTTTCACATCAGCATTCTTCTGGTGAGACTGTAGAGCTGCAAGTCATAGAACATGACTATCTCAAAAGAATGAGAATTATTAGGGGTGACTCAAAGGACAATGGTGACACACACTGCGGGCATATGTAGGATGCAACACACATGGCTTGAGCACAAGAATTGGCATGAAAGATGTCCAGGAAATGTATAATTGGAAAAGAAGGTAGATTGTGGAGCACAAACAAGTAATAACAGATGAACATACCAAGTACTGCAATGGTACCGACATAATGCTTTAAAATCTAAAAGGAAAGCCTACAGCATATTGGGCAAATCCTCTGTGGAGGATTCATAGGCTGGCATAGATACTTTATGATCTATAACACTGGAAAAAGTATCTACATTACTGAGAACATGTATGCATTTAGGTAGAAGGAATAATTGCACAGAGAGAGATATAGATAATATAGGTTCAATGACTACATGAGACTAGGAGACAAGGTACAAAGATTTTAGTCTTCTGTTGTGAAAAAGTCTGGTATGGAAAAAACTTCATGGCAAACTTCCCAAACACTTTCTTGAATGTGTTTCTTCACACTAATTATAAAAAACCGAGGATGGAAACTTCAGTAACTTTAGCAGTAGTGACAATTTGTGGATGTGGAGAAAGTATGAAAGAATGAAAATTGATGGGTAAAAAAGAGTGGAATTTCCAATATGAAAGTATAAGAATCAGATATGTCTAATGGCTCTCAAACTTCAGGAGAGAAATATATGCAACTTGGACAATTAGTAAATGTTGCTACACACCTTTGCAATGTATCTAAATATGCTTATTTTGATCTTTTGTGAGGTAGGAACCTTTTAGCTTTCAGGAAGTAATATTATGAACAGGGACTCTAAATACCATTTGAATACAAATAAATAGGAAAAGCAATGTATTCATTATTAATGCATGCTACTTAACAGTACCATGAACAAACAAGGGGTTAAAACCACATAAATTATTCAAATAGCACTTCATTCTGCCTTAATTTTGTTTTCAAAAGAGCATGGCATGGTACCAAGTGAACTGGAAATACCTAAAATTGACAACAGTGTATCCACTGAAAGATTTTTTCTATTTTGATTTCAATTTCTCTTCTTTCCTCTTTCCTAAGATTTAAAAAAGAATTTTTAAAAAAAATGGTCTATATTAACCCTTCGTCTCCAGGGAGAGTTTAGATTTGGATCAAAAGTGTATTTCCATCTTTGTTGTGTGTTAGTACCATACATCGTCTGAACTGTCTACTCTGACATGACTTACAGCCTGCCTGAATTAGATTCACATGTGATGATGCAGGAAAATCTTCTAAAACATCTGCTTACATTGTGTCTGGTTTTTAACAATTATCATTCCTTTTGTTTCTCTGGAATAATTAGTTCCTAATTATATTATTCCACCATAACATCTCTCACATTTGTACCTTCCCTCCTATTCCTACTGGCACAAGCCTTAACCCTTCATATATCAACTGTATTATTTTATGACAACAACCTCCTAACTAGCTATCTTATTCCCAGTCTCTTCATGCTCTAAGTCCCTCTCACCAAGTCAAAGTGAGAACATGTGGGAATACTGTTCCTAAAACACCTCTTTTGCACATACTGCCTCTCCACCTTCTCAAACCTAACTTGCTTCATGATTACCTGCAGAATAAAATCCAAATATCTTTAATTTGGCACCTTACAGCAACTAACTCTCTGTTCCCAACTGTTATTTCCTGTTTTTGTCCTCTAATTTCACTCCTACATAAAACCTCTGTGTTGACCAAACTGGTCTAGTAACTCATTTGCCCCTCTCCCCTCCTCACCCCACACATATACTGACCTTTCCCACTTCTTTAAAAAAAAAAAAAAAAAAAAAGCTTTTTTGTCTTCCTCTCTTCTTCCCAAAACTTACAGAAAAAAACATCAAGTCATTAAGAAATCATGATTGGAAATTATTGGAAAACACCCCAATTCTATGATAATGAGGTAAATACTCATATCTCTTTATGGGCACATGATTCTCTTTGTTCCTTTTCTACGTACTTTTTTATTTATTAACAAAAGATATAAAAGTTAAGACATGATATGAATAAAAACAAACTCCTACTATGAATCCGATATCCCTGGTGCTAAATTCAACTGTCACTAAGTTCTGTTACAGAAACCTTTGGTTTTCATGTTATTTTTCTCACTCACTTGTGGTCTCTGGGCTTCTTCATCGTTCTTCCCTCTCTGTTCCAGACAACTTTTAAAGGCTGCCTGTCATTGCTCTGTATTCACTTTGTATGTATTTTCCATTTACTCATCTTTGTAGATCTTTTCCCAGTAAAATATTCATTTTACCTTGAACACCAGTTAGTGATTGCAGCAACTATTTGCAGGGCCACTTGTGTCTCTGGTTCTTGTTCATGATTCTCATTCTTCTAAAAATCTTTGCTTTAAAAAGTCATTCCCACCCTCTATACCACACCTCAAAGTGAATTCTTTCAGGTGAATCCTGGGATGGAATAACTGAGGTTCAGAGAGAAACAGTGATGTGGGAAACGGAGCAATTTGTAGTACACAAAGGAAACCCATTTTATCTCTGCACTATTTATGCTAAAAGAAAAGGGATCAGGTCTGTGTCCCCTTATCTTAAAGATACTTTAGTCATTCAGGAGAGAAAAATGGTACTGAGTCACTAAGAGTAAATGGGGCAGGGGAATGAGCATAAACCCACCACAAAAGCAGGTGGGATTCTATTTCTTTTCTGACCTGCATGGGATTAATCTTCACAGAACGTTCAAAGCACTCCACACATTCTTTAAACTCTTTGTTGCGAAGATGAAGCAGCCCCTTGGAACGTTGGGCACGAGCACTCCGATGACTGGACAGCTCCCAGGCCTTGTCATAGTAATTGTGGTCTCGAAGCACATCTCCAAGCAAACAATATAAAGATGGTGTTTCTTTCTTCTCTAATTCTTGTCTTAAGATTTCTTCTGCCTGATAATAACAGAAATAATTCAATTGCTTAATAAAGAAAAACAATGGCCAATCTAAAACATGAAATACATCACTCAATCAGAGAGTGATCCCACATGTTCCCAAACTTTTATTGGTTTCTTAGGAATACCTATGCAACTGAATAAGACATCTTAGACACAGACTGAATTAGAGATGAACACCAGAAAAGAACTACCCTTCCAAGTATACTTAAGGTTAAGGGAGAAAGAAGAAATAAGTAAACTCCATTGTTTGGGGGTTATGTGCCTGCTTTAACCCTAAGTTGTAACACCAGACAGGCAACTTCACAGTCAGACTAAAGATAGATGTGTGAAATATACGCATTATTACTGACCTATCATAGAAGGAATCACAGAATCTCAGCATAGGTTGAAACCTCAAAGACTACATACAAGGCAGTGAGGTGGTACAGAAGATAGAGTGCTGGGCCTAGAATCAGGAAGACATGAGTTCAAGTCTAGCATCAGATAATAACTGTATGGTCTTAGGCATGTTACTTAACTGCTGTTTGCCTCAGTTTCCTTGACTGTAAATTGGAGATAATAACAATACCTACCTCAAAAGGTTGATGTAAGGATCAAATGCGATAATATATGTAAAACTCTCAGCATAGTACGTGGTACATAGTAGGTGCTATATAAATGCTAGCGATTATCGTAGTTGCTGCTATTGTTGTTATATTCCAACTGCAATTGAACAGGATTTTCCTCTAAATCATTTTCACGACCACCACACGGTCCGCCAGCCTCTGCCTGAACACTTCCAGTAAAGGCACAGAAAAAATAACTATACTAGCTTGCATTTTTAGAGTGAAGTTAGAGTTTGCTTCACTACAGTTTGGTGAGGTGGTTAGTACAAGCTTTTTTATGACCATTTCACAGAATGGTAAAACAAAATTGGAGAAGTGAAAGGTATAGCTAACAGATTCTTTACTCCTATAGGAGTGAAGGCAGGTTGAGTGACAGTGAATGGTTGATTCCTCTATGTAGAAGGCAAGGAGATTTTAGAGAAATCAAAGTAGGGGCAAAGGAAAAGTAGGAGAATTCTGAGAAGGAAGAAAGAATGAGGGGAAGCAACAATCCCTTATGTCGATATAGCCCCAAAGTGTTTTACAGGAGGTTAATGAAGAGTGGACATTAATGCAATGGTGTCACACTCACAGCCCAGTGCCTGAACCAGATTAAACATAATTGGGAAATGTTACACAAAATATATAAAAACACTACATAAAATAGATAGTGAGGATTTGTAGTTTTCTAAGTAGATATGCAGCCCAGAGGGATCTATTTCTGGTGTGACAGAATGAACTCAAGACTAAGAATCAAAAGAGGAAGAGCTGGACGTGAAGCCAAGTAAACAGTCTTATGCACAACACTTCACCTCCTGAGGCCTCAGTTTCCACATCTATAAAATGACAGAATTGGACTAGATTATGTCCAAGGTGCTTTCCAACTCTAACTTTCAGTGATTCAATCTCAACTGTTTCTCACAACAGCTCTAAAAGGCAGGTAGATACAAGTCTGATGTGTGTACTTGAATCCTGTTCATACTATGTGCATGATAATTATTTGGCGTCTCTCAAAATTCCAGCAATCAGCAAAAGCTCTGTCCATAGAGAAGGTTAGCCAGGGTGGTGAGGCAACTGGGAACCAGGAAGACTAGTGGCAGGATCTGGAGGTGTTTAGCCTGAAGAGGAGAAGCTTAAGGACCTGTTTTTAACCTTTCTTTGTAGCTCCAGCACTGAGCAAGATGCCTGGCACTTGTTGTTATTGGTATTGTTCAATCACATCCAGCCCTTCGTGACCCTGTGGACTACCAATAATGTCCATGGGGTTTTCTTAGCAAGAATGCTAAAGTGTTTTGCCAGGCACTCAGTAAGTGCTTAATAAATGTTTGCTGAGAAACATGGTAGCTGTGTTCAAGTATCTGAAGGCCTGTCATGTGGAAGAAGGATTTATACTTGTTTTGCTTGGCCAGAATGAGGAATAATAGACAGAAGCTAAAGAAGTTATTTTCAGCTCAAATTAAGGAAGAACTTCCTAACATCTAGAACCATCCCGAACTGGAATGGACTATCGTGAGAGAGAGTGTTTGTCCCACTACTGGAGGTCTTCAGAGGGAGGAAAGAAGAATCCTTGTCAGGGAAGTTGGTATGACGTGGAAGGAGACCTCTAAGGTTCCCTCCAACTCTGAAATTCGATGATTCCTTGAGTAGAATAATGGCTACTTTTGATACTACATAACACATAGCATATGATGTAACTGATAAATGAGATGATGTATGATATACAATACATGAAATGAAATGTATGTCATATATATTTATTTATATATAGTTTGTACTATAATGTATTTATATATTTTCTATATTTAATATCTCTATGTACTTGTTGTGTTACATGTATATTTTACATGAAATGCATTTTATATATACGTATACACAACAAATAAATCATCACAAAAGGAATTCTATTCAACAAGCATTTATTAAGCACTTACTATTTGCAAAGCATAATGAATGCTTTACATTGTGTCTCGTTTTAACAACTTTTTTAACAAAATTTTTAACAACTTAGGGTTAAAGCAGGCACATAACCCCCAAACAATGGAGTTTACTTATTTCTTCTTTCTCCCTTAACCTTAAGTATACTTGGAAGGGTAGTTCTTTTCTGGTGTTCATCTCTAATTCAGTCTGTGTCTAAGATGTCTTATTCAGTTGCATAGGTATTCCTAAGAAACCAATAAAAGTTTGGGAACATGTGGGATCACTCTCTGATTGAGTAATGTATTTCATGTTTTAGATTGGCCATTGTTTTTCTTTATTAAGCAATTGAATTATTTCTGTTATTATCAGAACAATGAATGACTCCTTGCCCCTCGAGGAGCTAATATTCTGTTGGGGTAATACAACATAACTATGCCTAAGTAAGTATAGAATAACTGGAAGAGGGACCAAATACTAGCAACTGAGACTAGCAGGAGAGTCTTCATTGCAGCAGGAGGCACCTGAGATAAACCTTGAAAGAAGATAAGTATTCAGAGGGGCAAAGAGAAAGAGTAATTTCATTCCAAGTATGTAGGATAGCTTGTAAGAATACACAAAGGATACTAAAGAGAGATCTATCTCTATTATGTCTTATTCTGTTGTGCTTTTTTTTGTGTGTGATGGTATACATGATGTGCTATGTTAAGTTATATTATACCTCATACTTCGGACTCCTCACTTTCCTAACTCCTGTTGCCACCATTTTGGGCTCTACTGTCTACTGTGACTATGGGCCAGGGCAACTCTTTCAAATCAGTTTTATCTACCTTCAATGAAAAGTATTATTTTGAAAACCTGAGAATGCTAGGAAATATATGTATAAAATAGGACAAAATAAAAATGTCAGCCTAAAAAAGCCCCTCCACAAAATAACTGCCTCCTCTTCCAAACTTGTATTAAATTTGACCTTATTTATGAAGCCTTTCTAGCTCGTGTCCCACTTGGCTCCACTCACTCTGAGAACTAAAGGCCAAAATGTAATCATAGGTTTAGATACAGATTTTTAAAATTAACTTGCCAAGGAAGTTTTCACATGTCAACAACTTAGAGCCAACTCATGACCCAAAGTAATTTTGTCCGTATCACCTGCCCCAATGCACTTCTCCCCTAGAATCCACAACACCCTCCTCTTTGAAAACCACTTATCCATAAATGGGCAACATGACCCTAAAGCCTCATGGTGGTCAGGGCCAAACCAGGAGTCATTTTAACTCTCAGCATGGTCTTCAGTATTTCACATGGATGTGGAACTCTGAACAAAGCTCCCCAAAGCACAAGTTGGAATAGTATTGTATATCCCTTCATTTATGTGTTTTGTGAGTTTATGTTTCTGGTTTTCTACAAGCAGGACTCGCCATCATTTCAAAGCTAGGCTAGACGCCATGTAAGTACCTGCAGAATTTGAGCACACTGTACCTGTCCCTCCAAAGGCTTACACTTTATTCATTGAAAGAGAACATTTACATATCAAAAATTTGGGAAATTGGTGGTTTCAAATTATCTCACAGAGCAACCACCATTCTCTCCTTGACTATTTTACTTTAATGGGAGTAAGGGAGGAGGAGGAATGAGTCACATGCAAAGGTGAAGAGGTACTGTTGATGTTATGCAGCTGTATGCTATTAACCAATGGTGATTCCAGGTATTTCACTCTCTGCCAGACAAGCTATGGGGTGTTAAGAATGTTGAGCTTTTGGTGGGGAGGGAGGGAGCTCGGGTGGCTGGTAAAGAGGCAAAAAAGCATAAGAAGGCCCCTCCTTAGGGTAAAATGTCCCATTTT
The DNA here is from genome assembly GCF_900497805.2 of Vombatus ursinus. Lineage (NCBI taxonomy): Eukaryota > Metazoa > Chordata > Mammalia > Diprotodontia > Vombatidae > Vombatus > Vombatus ursinus. The sequence goes on from NW_020948840.1 coordinate 12,660,922, forward strand.
AAATTTTTTTCAATGTTCCTAGACCCAAATTTACATGTTGGATAAATTAATTTGCTTTCCTTGAAATACTGACACCTCTCCCTCTTGCCAAAACAATGATCTTTCCCAAGGGCAGTATTCATATGCAATATGTTTCCTCTATCCCCTAGTCACATTTCACTCCTCAGTCTATGCCATCTCCTTTTCAATAGGCTCTCTTCTCTACTTATGCATTCATTTTCAATTAGTGGCCTTCAAAAAGCACATCTTTCATAGCACAGTGTTTTTCCTCTATTAGGATTATTACCCAAAAATGTGCCTTTTGCATTGGCTGACTGCACTAAGGTAGAATAAAGGCACCATAAAAGGTTATGCTGAGCTTCTGCCAAGTCTCCGGTGTGGGTGGCAGGAAATCTTCAGGGCATGCAAGAGATATATCATTCCTAACTGTAGGCTGCTACATCAGCAAGAAGCAAATAGAAAAGTATATTTTTGAGTACGCAAGAGGTTATTCAGGTAAAACTCTATTCATTAAGGTAAAAAACTGACCAAAGCAATGACTGACTTTGATAGACTTAGCTCCTCTCAGCAATGCAAATATCTAAGACAACTCCAAAAGACTCACGATGGAAAATGCCATTCACATCCAGAGAAAGAACTATGGAGTCTAAATGCAGATGGACGCATACTATTTGCTCTCCTTTTCTTTTGTTTTTTTTGTTTGTTTGTTTTATTTCTTCTTTCTTGTAGTTCCTCCTATTAGTTTTAATTCTTTTATACATCATGACTAATGTGAAAATATGCTATCTTGAGGAGGGGGGAGGAGAAGGAAGGGGAGAAAATTTAAAACTCAAAATCTTGTGGAAGTGAATGTTGAAAACTAAAAATAAATTATTTTTAAAAACTGACCAAAACGTGCCAAAAAAATTTAATAAAGAGCCGCCTGCAAAGTTGCTGGAGAACATCTGCAGATTTCAAACCTTGGAAGTACTGCCACTGCCCCAAAATGGACTGTTTTTGCAATATATTTGTTGCAACTTGTCCCCTGACTCTAATTTTTGTTCTTAGTTCACTTTTAGAGAGATGAGTAAACACTGATGATGGATCTCAATATAAAATTAAGCGCATTAAAAGACTCAAGGAGGGCCTACAGACACCAGTGGAAAATACACAGGGTTTGGACTAAATGAGATATGACTAAGAGAATCTCATTCAATACTTGGCAAGATCAGTGATTTCACTGGTGTGGTTACTCCCTCTACCAACAAATAGAACAATGCTGCCTCAATTCACAAGTCTGCTAGGAAGCTCAGACTCAGAGAAGAAAAAAAGACAGTGGACATCCTTTCTTTGCAGAGGTGAGTTTCTACAGGTTGGAATATCTGCATGTACTGTCAGACTCCACAGATGTGTTGGCTAGTTTTGACGAACTGCTTTTTTCCTTCTTTTTTAGTCTTGGTGAAGAGGGAAGTTTCAATGGGTAGGGAAGGGAGAGGGGCATATCTTAAAATAAAAGTGATATAAAAACACAAGGTATGTACAAATATTTAATAAAAAAACAAGCTGAATAAAAAAATTCATCAGTGTGGTAGCAAACCTTTTGGTAATGAACTTCTTTGTACTTAACTAAGCTGGTCTTCTGATAATAACCACATGCCCATTGCCAGATTTTCTAGCTTAGAATCACAAAATCATTGACTTAGGATTGTGGAAGAGATTTGAGAAGTCATCTCCTCACAGAATAGATGAAGAACTAAAGTCAAAGAAATAAAGCAACTTGCTCAAGGTAACACAGGTAGTAAATGGTAGAATCAGACTATGACCTCAAGACCCCTGACTCCAGATGCAGAATTCATTCTACTTCACCACACTGCTTGACAGGAGTTCCTGGAACTTGTGTTCAACTGGTATATAATTCAGGAACCCAGATTTACATCCATACAACAAAGAAGCACAAAATTACAACTCTAATAGAGGCTGCTGCTTACTAATTTCTTCAAAGACCTATCATCGTCTTGGAGGAATGAGTCTCCTGCACTCCCTTATTCTAATAGGACAGAAAATCAGCAGCAGGAGACTACTCCAGTCTTTCTGATCTTGCCTGAGGACCAAAGAGGCAAGCAAAATGTGAGAGAATGACTTGGCTGAGATTTTTTCTCAGGAAGGTGGGATGGACTCAACAGTTTCTTTGGCGGGAAAAATCTTCTTGGTAACTAACTAGAGTTTCTCAAAAAACCAAAATTTTTACTGTCTTTATCAACTGCCACAAAAAGGTGATTATGTAGCTGGATAACCAGAGAAGGATCAAGATTAGGACTATCCACTGGAGGACCAGAAGAATAAACTGAAATTCTTGGCAAGAAGTTCGGTTCAAAACGCACCTAGGTCCTTTGTTTGAAGAGGTGGAGGACTACAAGCATGGAAGTTACATAGGCTCTCAGATGAGGTCTCTATGTCAGTTTTGCTTAACTGTTTTTCCTTGTAACACTACAAAGGGAAATTCACTGAGAACATGGGAGAGAGAGAGAGGCAGTGAAGAATATCTTAAAATGAATGATCTAAACATACCAATAAAGTTTCATTTTGTTTTTTAAAGGAGGCTAGGTTTAAGCAATGGTGATTTTAGGATTAGTTTTGTTTTTGTTTTTGAATACAATTGAGTGTGAAGGACAAGACAGATGCCTTACAGATCTCTGAGGTGGAAGAAAGTCCTTCAGAACTATAGCTAAAATTGCCCTGCCCCCAAATAAATAGGTCATAACTTTAGGGAAGCAGGGGGAAGCCTGGCTCCTTTTAACAGAAGGAAATGGAATCTGCTGGCCAGATGGAAAGGGCTCTTTTGTAAAAATGATTGGCCCACAGAGTCAATGCCAAAGGAAGCAAAGAACAGTTGGTATTGTCTGATCTTCTTAAGACTTTCTAGGTGAAAAACAAAGCTCTTCTCATGGCTAGAAAAGAAAGCTAAAGTTCTGTTAGGGGATGATTTCTTGACTGATGTAGAATTAGACACATGACTTGAAAATGAAGTTGGGAAAGAAAGAAAAAGAGAAAGAGCTATTTCCCTGGGTTATTTTAATGAGCAAAGAAAGTGTGTGTTCCTGGGTCTACAGTTTGTTGACCAGTGTTGTGTTGATCACAATGACCACTACTGGAGGAAGAGTCTTAAGAGAAAGTGCCAAAAAGGTTAGGATCACATTAATGACTGGAGGGTAAGGACACTCAATAGTCTTTGTAAGAAATGAAAAATTGAGGACTTTTTTTGGGAGGGGGGGGAGCTAGGCAGTGGGGTTAAGTGACTTGCCCAGGGTCACACAGCTAGTAAGTGTCAAGTGTCTGAGGCCAGATTTGAATTCAGGTCCTCCTGATGCCTGGGCCAGTGCTCTATCCACTGCGCCATCTAGCTGCCCCTAAAATTGAGGACTTTTTGTAAGAGTTCCCTGCCATGGGCTATATTTAAAAAGAAATAGTCAAACCTTAAGATCAGATGGTACATGGATGGTGTATAACTAAGGACATTACCTTCTCTAGCTATGATAGCTCTAACATCTTCTAACACACCAGACTGTAAATTATTTTTACTTACAGGGATAGAACTTTCTGACCACCTCTAAGGCCTTAGTTTGCAAGGGAGAGGGTGGAGATTAAGTTCTCAGTTGGAATGGTGGCAACTTGAAACAAAAAAGAGAATCAGAACTTTTAGAGCTACAAGGGCCCTTAGAGGTCATCTAGTCTTTCTTCCCTTGTTTACAATAGAAGAAATTGAGGCTCTGGAGTGACATGACTTACTTAAGGTCACATAATTGAGACAGGCCCAGTGTTCTTTCCATTCCATCATGCTAGCTGCTTGAGCCAAAATTGGACCTCTCTTAGTCTGGAGGCAGAGGGGTTCAATGGAAAGATCACTAGTTCTGGAGTTCCAGGACCTGGATTCAATCATGACTCTGCTACTTGCTACCTGTATGACATTAGGTATGCTCTTCCTTGGAGCTCACTTTTCTCCTCTCTAAAATGAGAGAGTTTTAGAAGATGACCTTTGATGTCCTTTCCAGCACTAAATGTGTGATACACCTGACACTAGCATTTTGCCTAGACCTCATGGATTAGATGGAGGAAGAAGGAAGCATACCACCTCAGAACCTGAGACTGTCACTGACCACCTCTATAACTCCGGCCAGTCATTTAACATCTCTGGGTCTCAGGTTCTTACTCAATACTGCCATATCCACCTCATTGGTCTCCCTGTCTCTAATCTCATCCAACTGCCAAACTGACTTTCCTAAAGGTTAGGTCACTACTGAACTTGAGAAATGTTAGAGTGAACTATTAATTCTAGAATAAAATAGAAACACTCATTACCGGCATTTGAAGCTCTTCACAGGCTGGTTCCAGCCTATTTTTTCATGCTTATTGACCCAGACAAATCAGTCAACTTGAAGATTACTCATTCAAGAATTCCATCTCCATCACTGTGTTTATGCTCTGGCCATTCCCCATGCCTAGAAGGAACTCACTCCTCAGCTAGGCTGCTCCAATTCTCTAAGTAGGTCCCTTCAAAGCTTAGCTCAAGTGCCACTGCCTACAAGAAACCACACCTGATCCCTCCAGGTGTTAGTGGCCTCCCCCTGCCTCCAAAATTACTTTCTATTACTTTGTATATATTTTGTCTTGACTTATCTGTATACATGTTGTTTCCCCCCAGTGAAATGTAAGTTCCTTGAGGTTCAAAAAAGACAAAAGTCATTGTATCCCGGTCTAGTATAGTGCCTTGCACACAGAAGACAATGATAGCTTGATGAATGAAAAGAGATTGGACTCTGAATACTAAGGTCTAGTCTGCCATTAAATCCTTTGAGGCAGAGTGTATTGTAGAAAACTGCTTTCTTAGAAGAGTATTTTAGACAAGAACAACACAGTTTGTAGCTGGCTTAGAAGTGGAGAGTTCTATATTTGGCAACCGCTATTTCCAGGAGATACCATTGTATGGTTCATGGACCACTCAATGAATCTATAGCTGGACAGTACAAGAGGCCTGCTATACTGTTGTCAAACTTCTAATAAGGGAAATCACCAACTGATGCCCCAGTATCAGATCTCTATGACCTAAATAATGAGAGGGAAATCCATGAGTGTTCCCTTGCTTGTTGATATAGACAGAGAAGAGGAAACAATACAGGCCACATGTTGATGTCCCTAACATAAACAGAGAGGCAGGACACACATCCTCCCAGCAAGTCACTCGATTAGGGACACTAAAATGAGGCTAAAAGTCTTGGAAAGACTTCATGCAGTGAGAGAACAGCTTTCTCTTCTAACAGCTGCCAGACACAATCCTTTCATCTTTGGAAAGAAAGAGGCAAGCTCTTCCTGGACTGAATTCTTGCTGTATGAGCAACAACTGAGAGGTGAAAAGTGCAAGGCACACAGGCCCCTTCACCTCACCCCACACAGTCACTACCAATCACAGCTCTTTTTGTGTGGTATTTCCTAGCACTAATCTTTGTCCCAGTAAGCAAAATGTCCACTCACAGCATTCTACACTTAGGTGCCTTACAGGAGTTTGCTCTGGCCTGGTTTTAGGAAGACAAACTGCCAACACAAATATTCCAGGTCCAAAATATATTAGAATAATTAGAAATGTTGCTTTGGGCAGGCTGTTCATTTGATCAGCTAACTAATCACCTCCTGTTTTTGCATTATAAAGTAGTATAGCATTTCCCATTTTTGGCCCATTTCTCCCATTTGAAGGAAACACAGTTTAAACTTACTGATTTAATTCATGTTTTAAAAACTACTAAGTAGTGACCAGCATGAGAAAGAAAAATCCCCCATGCTTTCAGCACTCACAGCCCTGGATACTTAAAATTCATTGCTCTCCTTTCTCTTTTTTTCAGGAGAGATAAGATTTGAAGGGAGAGAATATCACAATCTCCAATTTGTTGCCTTCTCTGTCAGTATGAGTGCAACAAGGGCTAGAGAGATGTTGCCCCCCTTGTCATTAAATTTTTGGTAAGCAGTACTAGCTAGGCATGAAGATGGTACCTTCCAAATCACATGAAGAAATGATTAATGAAACAAATAAAAAATTAAAACAAAGCCAAAAAGAAAGGGCCCAAATAAAAATCTTTGTAATAACATATTAAAAGAATCTATTGCTAGATAGAATACCACTTACAGCAAATCTTCCCCCAAGTCAGAAATGACAACAAGCACTTGCCCTTCAGAATAGGGCCATTACTCTACAAAATGAGGGAAAAACAGAGTTTTGTGAGTCAAATACTGCTGGCAAATGAGAAACAGTTCTGACACCTACTTTATCAGTCAGTATGCAAACATGTGATGGGCCCCTTCTGTTGTCCAGGCCTGTCTAAAAGAAGTTGAGAGAATCTCAAAAGTGGGTGAGTACTCACACAAATGCTTTTAGATCATGAAAATTGTGTTTCTCTGAATCTTCCATTTAAAAGAATATTATGCCATTAACTAGGATTAAAATTTCACAAAACCCTGAATTAAAGCAAATGTAGGATCAACTAATGGCTGAGATTTGTCCAACTGTAAGAGGGTGCTATTTTAGGAATAAAATATTTGCTAACCTCTTACGGGAGAGGCAATATTGCATAGTGGATAGAAAGCCATCACTGAAGGCAACAAGATTTGGATTCTATTTCTTAACATATACAGGTTGTGTGGCTTTGGGCACACCTGACTATTCCAGGCTATTCTCTCCAATTATAAATTGCAGTATAGTTGCAGACCAACACTGACACAGGAAGTTTTCTCACCCTACAGTTCCCTGTATCAATGAAATGACCAGCTGAGTTCCTGTTTTTTTCCTGAGAAAAAACTTCAGGCTACATATAAGCTTCTCTGCAAATGTAATATAACAAAAACGGGTGACGAAAGTATTTATGTTTGATAAATCTTGAGAGAAATACTTAGAATCAAAATTATCTCTGACATTTTGCTGTAATTCACAAAAAAATGCATAAGTCATAGCAAATCTCAAACTCTCAGCTGACCTTTCCTCATATTTCACTGAAAATACTTGAGACCATTCACAGATAGCTCCCTTTTCTTCCCTGTTTCTCATTTCACATCTTCATCACAGAAGATGGCTTCTGCCACTATCTCCACCTTCACTCCATCTCACAGGAGATCATTCTTCTCCTTGCCAAGGCAAACTGATCTACATACATAAGTGATCCCATTCTATCCCATCTTCTCCAAAAGATTGCCCCCTCTATCATCCCTACTCTAATCTTCCATCTCTCCCTGTCTCCCTGGATGCTTCCCTACACTCTACTAACATTCCCGTGTCTCCCTCCTCCTTAAAAAACCCTCCCTTGATCCATCCACCCCTGGTTATTGTCCTATATTTCTATACCCCTTTAAAGCTAAATTTCTTCAGAAGTCATCTCCAATAAGTGCCTCTGCTTCCTTTCCTCTCATTGTCTTCTTAACTTTCTTTACTGTCTGGTTTCTGACCTCATCATTCAACCAAAACTGTTCTCTCTAAAGTTACCGATGTTGGGGCAGCTAGGTAGCGCAGTAGATACAGCACCAGCCCTGAAGTCAGGAGGACCTGAGTTCAAATCTGGCCTCAGACCAAGCACTTGACACTTACTAGCTGTGTGACCCTGGGCAAGTCACTTAACCCCAATTACCTAAAAAAAAAAATAAAAAAAATAAAGTTACCGATGTCCTTTTAATTGCCAAATCTCACGGCATTTTTCAATCCTCATCCTCCTTGACCTTACTAGAGCCTTTGATATTGTTAATCATCCTCTTCTCCTTGATACTCTCTTCTATGTTTCTGTGACACTATTTACCTGTCTGGTCACTCTTTAGTCTTCTTTTCTCAATCTTCATTCAAGTCATGCCCACTAACCACGGGTGTGCCGAGGGCTCTGTCTTGGTCCCTCTTCTCTTCTCACTCTATATTTATTTCACTTGGTGGTCTCATTTGCTCCCATGGTTTCAATTATCAACTCTATGCTGATGCTTCTCAAATCTATTTATCCTGCCCTAAACTTTACTCTGCTGACTTCTAGTCTCTCATCTCCAGTGGCTCTAAATGCTTATCCCACAGATATCTTAAACTCAACATGCCCAAAATTGAATTCATTATTTTTCCCCAAAAGCCCTCTGTTCTTCCTAACTTTCCTATTATTGTTGAGGGTACCACCATCCTGCCAATTCCTTACTCTCTCTCATGCCCATATCCAATCTGTTACCAAGGCATGTACACTTTACTTTCACAACATCTCTCATACATACCCTCTTCTCTTCATACTGCTACCACTCTGGTGCAGGCCCTCACAACCTTAGTCCTGGAATATCACAGTAGCCTGCTGGTCAGTCTCCCTACCTCAAGTCTCTACCCATTAAGTTCATCTTTCACTCAGCTGTCAAAATGATCTTCCTAAAGCTCATCTCACCATATTACCCCTCTATTCAATTAACTCCAGCTCCCTATTTTCTCTAGGATCAAATATAAAATTTGTTTGGCATTCAAAACCCTTCATAATCTGGCGTATTCCTACCTCTCCAGTCTTCTTATACCTCAACCCCCTCATAACCTCTGCATACACAATCTCTCTCTGTCTCTCTCTGTTTCTCTGTCTGTCTCTCCCTTTCCCTCTCCGCAATCCAGTGACACTGGCCTCTTGACCATTCCTTCCACAAGACATTTTATCTCCCAATTCTAGGCATTTTCACTAGATATCTTCCAAGTATTTAAATCCCAGCTAAAATTCACCTTCTACAGGAAGTCTTTCCCAACCCCTCTTAATTCTAGTGCCTTCATTCTGTTGACTGTTTCCTATCTGTCCTGTATATAGAATGTTTGTACATAAGTTGTTTACATGTTACCTCTCCCACTCAACTATGAGCTCCTCGAGAGCAAAAACTGTCTTTTGCCTTTCTTTATATCCCCAGCCCTTAGCACAAATCCTGGCACATTACAGGTACCTAATATTTAATGATTAACTGAAAATAACTGTACATTCATAAAATACATGCATTTCACACACTAAAGTTACCGACGTGGGGGCAGCTAGGTGGCGCACTGGATAGAGCACCGGCCCTGAGGAGAACCTGAGTTCAAATCTGGCCTCAGACCAAACACCTGACACTTACTAACTGTCACACATTAACATAATTTTCTTTTTCACAGAATGGTTTTCAACATTTTAAAAAGCAGTTAGGGAAGGACAGAGAGAGGAAAAGAAGGATACCAGAATATAGTAAAACCCTTCTCTAAGGAAAGAGTAGAGAAATAAGATTCTACTCAATTCAAAAAACATGATAAAGCTCTTACCATGTCCAAGGAAGTGTACAAAAATAAATATTTAAAATTTGCTACTTCAGTGTCAAATGAATGCATAAAAGGAAGGAGGAAACTACATTTCTAAGTCAATGATTCTAGATTCTTTTTTTGGAGTTCATATTCTTACATTATTATCTAAAATGCAAATTGAGACTTTTACATAGTTAACTTTTGATTAACCAAGGTGGGTGGTCCACTTAGGGGAGAAAGGCAGTATGTATAGTGAAAAGAGCATCTGGCTGGGAATCAGGAGATCTAGATTCAATAAGAGACATTGGATAAGTCTTTTAAACTATCTGAGACTCAATTTCTTAATCATAAAATGAAAAGGGTAGACTGGAAAGGAATCTCATGTCACTTTTTTAAAATCTAAAATTATATGGATCTATAGCACCCCAGAGCAAATTTTTAAGTCTAGATTGGCTTTGCCATGATACATCATTCACTTAATTCAACTGCCCTTAAAAAAAAAAATTGGCATGCCCAGGTAATATAACTAAATTTTGCTATTAAGGTAAACAAACTACACCAAAGAAGATATGAACACATGCCCATTTCATAGACAAGTTATTTTTCATTATCTACTATTTTAGGTCATTTATGCTACTATTTTCTTGCTTTAGTGTAGCCAAGAGAGAGCTAACTATAAGGTAGATGTAAATGACTGAATAAGTAGCCTTCCTCCAATCTCTCTGCCAAGACCCTCGCCTCATACTTTACTGAAAAAAATGAGACCATTCACAGATAGCTCCCTTTTCTCCCCATTCCTCATCTCACATCTCCCAGATGGCTTCTGTCACTATCTCCATGTTCACCCCATCTCACATAATGAGATGGTTCTTCTTGTGAAAGTGAACTCCTCTACATACAAAAGTGGTCCATTCTATCCCATTTTCTCCAAAAGACCCTCTATCATCCCTTCTCTCACCTAATCTTCCATCTCTCCCTGTCTACTATTTCCCTACTGTCTAAAAACATGTCTATGCCTCCCTCGTCCTTAAAAAACAAAAACAAAAAAAAAACCTCTCACTTGATCCACACATCCCCAATAATCATCTTATATCTCTCCTTCCTTTTGTGGCTAAACTTCTTGAGAAGGCCATCCACAATAGATGCCTCCATTCCCTTTCCTCTACATCTATTCTTAACTCTTTACATACTAGTTTCTGAAATCATTATTCAATTGAAACTACTCTCTCAGAAGTTACTAATGATATCTTAATTGCCAAATCTCATGACTTCTCTTAATCCTTATCCTTCTTGACTTCTCTGCAGCCTTTAACACTGTCATTCATTCTCTTCTACTTAATATTCTCTTCTTTCTAGGTTTTCCTAGACAATGCTCTTTCCTGGTTCTCCTCCTATCTATCTTAATGCTTCTCTTTCTTTTTTGCTAGATGTTCATCCACACCATGTCAGTCAAGGTCTCTGTCCTGGGTCTTTTCTCCTCTCCACTTATCTTATTTAACTTGGTGATCTCATCAGCTCCCATCATTTCAATTATAACATCTATGCAAGTGACTCTTCAGATCTACGTGTCCAGTCCTAACGTCTTTCCTAATCTCTAGTCTTGTATCTCCAACAGTCTATTAGACATCTTGAACTGGATTTCCCACTGGCATCTTAAACTCAACATGTCCAAAACTTCCCCCAAAACCCTCTCCTTTTTCTAATTTCTCTATTACTGTCCAAAGTACCACTATCCTCCCAATGACCCAGGCTTACAATCCAAGTGTTATCCTGAACTCCTCTCTCTCACTCTCCATATCCAATCTGTTGCCAAGGCTGTCATTTCAAAACCTTCATAACGTCTCTCATACATGCCCCCTTCTCTCCTCTGACACTGCCACCAGTGGGTGCAAGCCCTCATAACCTCATGCCTGGAGTAACGCAATAACTGATGGGTTGGTCAATCTGCCTCAAGTTTCTCTCCATTCCAATCCATCTATCCTTCATTCAACTGTTGAAGTGATCTTCCTAAAACCCAGATTTGATCATGTCACCCTTCTATTCAATCAACTCCAGTGGTTTCCTATTGCCTCCAGGATCAAATATGAAATCTTGTTTGCCTTTTGAAGCCCTTCATAATCAGGTCTTTTCCTACCTTTCCAGTCTTCTTGTCGCTTACCCCCCCACCCCATGTACTCTTTGACACAGTGCCATTGGCCTCCTTGTTCTATACACGACATTCCATTTCACAACTCAGTACATATTCATGCCTGGAACTCTCTTCCTCCTCATCTCCACCTCCTGGCTCTCCTGGTTTCCTTAAAGTCTCAGCTAAAGCCCTATCTTCTGCAAGAAGCATTTTCTAGTTTCCCTCAGTGCTGGCGCCCCTCCATTTGTTGACTTACTCCAATTTATCCTGTCTATAGATGGTTTGTATATTGTTGTTTGCATGCCGTCTCTCTCATTAGATTGTAAGCTCCTTAAGAGCAGGAACTGGCTTTTGCTTTTCTTTGTATCCCTAGCGCTTAGCACAGTGTCTGGCACAAAATAACAGCTTAGTTGACTTACTGTTTTATATTATGTTTTCTATATTTGCAACCACACTTTATCCACTTTAAATTTCAATTCACAATATTATTTGATTTCAATATGTCCACTTAGTTGAACAGTTATAATTTAACACCCATTGACATTCTTTTAAGTTATGCTCATTATGGGAGAGGGAGGGGGGAAACAACAATACTAGCAACAAACAGAAACATTGCAACATTTTCCTTATTACACAACATAAGGGTGGAATCCAAAACACATTACATATTTGACAATTTGTCCTCCTCAAGAGGGACTGTCACACCCTCTGGACCTTCCTGAGCAAGGCTTGCCAGCTATTCTGCCTCTCAGTTACCTCCCTTCTGTGTCCCACACAGCTGACTACACAACAGGGAACCCAGAGACATCAAGAAGGAATTGTCTAATTTTTTGCATCTTGCAATTGAAGTTTCCATTTCTTGTTCTACATAAAACTGATGGAAGAACAGTTAGAAAGGAAAATAAAATAAAACACAGTGGGTTCTAATAGTTCACTGTTCTTCTTTAAACTTTCAATATCTATTACACACACACACACACACACACACACACACATAATATGAATGAAAGTAAGCGGGAACATCATACTGACAGAAAGGTCTGGAAGAGCATATTAAATAAAGCACTTACAAGAGTGATGGGCAATTGTGAAGAACCTAAACAGACATACCACATTGGAAAAAAAAACTATTTAGGAGATACACAATAAAGTGTCATATCAGTACAGATGATTTTTGGTTACATACCTTCCCATGATGTCCAGCTCGTTCATGACAAATGACGACATCTTCCCACATTTCTAGTTTCTCAAAGATCTGAAGGGCTGAACTAGTGCATCCCAATTCAAAAAGCAAAGTTGCAAGCTGGCGCTAGGAAAAGCAAGTTAACAGAAGTTAACATTTCTTAATAATGTACATGGAATGCCATGCATGGAACATTATGGGTGTGTATGTGTGTGTTTGTGTGTGTGTGTGTAACACTCTGTGTGTGTGCAGATGCGCACACACACATGAGCACACTTAAAAGTTTTAAACTGCACTAAGATTTTTGACCACCTGTATTTCTCTCTCTCTCTCTCTCATATATAAGCACACACACAAAGACACACACACACACACACACACCCCATAATACTTTGACTAGGATACTTGAGAGAGGCTTGTAATTAATGTTATTTTTGAGTCAAGTGAATATTAGTTGACATTTCCTGATACAGACACAGAACTATGTACATATACAAGTATATATGTATATAGACATGTATATGTGCATGTATGAATGTGTGCATGCATGTATGTGTACACACAGACACATACCCCATAATGGTCTAACAATAGTCCACTTGAGAGACTTGTATCTAGTATTTAAAAACTGTTAGCATTTATATAGCACTTCAAAGTCTACAAAGTACTTCACAAATATTATTTCATCTTATTATCACAACTACCCTGGAAGGTAGGCACTATTCCCAGATTTACAGATAAAGAGACTGAGGCAGGCAAAGGTTAAGTTATTTGACCAGAATCACACAAGTAGGAAGCTTCTGAGGCTAAATTTGAACTCAGGTCTTCCTGATTCCAGTCCAACACTTTTCTGTCTGTCTTTTCCTTTTAAAGAGATCCCATTTTAGGAGTAAGGCCTACACTGAGACAGCACCGTATCATAATCACTCTCTTTAGAGAGGCCAATCAGCTCATAAATAGAAAGCCTCTTTATTAGAATCCTGTGGAATCTGACTTTTGTTTAACAAGCTCTTACTCCATAAAGAGTGAAGATGGATGTATATGAGAAAACTGGAGGGAGAAAAGAGGATTGGGGGGGAAGGGCTGTCTCTTAAAATATTTAAGAGAACAAAGGAGTTTCAAATGCCCACAAGCACTTACATACAGGGTGCTCCAAAAGCCTTAGTGGAGTTTTAACTACAAAATTGATATTTATAGCTTTTAAGTGGCAATACTATACTCACTGCCAATTAGGTTATTCCTTAAGTCAACTCAAACTAGAACTCTAGTCAAGAAGCAAGCAAAAAAGGACCTCTGGGAAGTCAGAAATGCTACATCCAGAGATGGCTAGAACAGGAAAGCTTAAGTGCTTTATTCATACGAGAGAAGGATTGTCAACCAATCTACTTCTATCACAAAAGTCAGTTGCATCTTATTAATGTGGCCTGTTAGGCATAATTTTTAAAAGATGTGATTTTGGATTGAGATGCTGATTAGTTTTTCTAATCTGCTTTTTTAGTCTTCTTTTTTTATTTTGTTATAAGGGATGCCTCCCTGGATGGGGATAGGATTATGTTAGGAAATGACAATCTAAAAACAAAAGATGCCAATAAAAATTAGTTTTTAAAAAGGCTGTGATTTTAATAACCTGGTATGTAAACTATGTAGGCTCGCATTCAGAACCTATTTACTCTTAACGTAGATGCAATCCCAAAAAACTTAGCTCATCTGCTTACAGCTAACAAGTTAGAAAGGGCAAACCATAGTGTGCAATGAAGAATGATAGAGTCTAAAAGCAAAGGAAGAAAAATAGGCAGTTATATAAAAATAAAAAAACTTAAAAACCAAAGCTCCTTGGGACCAGTAAGCGTAAGGTCAAATCCTGTAATGTGCTATACTTTATAAAATTTCCATCCCCAATGGTGAAAATAAACAAGTTTTGGGGTTGTGAGATATAAGCTGAAGTTGACATGAAAATGCAAGGTAGGTGAACTACTGTATTTCCTGAAGATTTCAGATAAATGAGCTCACCACCCAACAATGACAAATTGATGTTTTCTACACATTTAATAAAACAAACTGCCCTAAATATTAGTACATTTATAATGAACTCTTAGCCCTCTTTGAAAATAATGAACCTTTAATTTTAAATAATAATAATCAAGGCTCAGTACTTTTACCTACACCAGTCTGACCTTATCAAACTAACCCAAATCAATGAAGTTTTAATATACTATTCCCATAATATTTTAAATTCACCCAATTAGCAGTATTTCTACAGATATTAGCAGTATTTTACAAAGTATTTTCAAATACACTCCAGAAATATTCCTGGAGAATATCAACTTATTTAATGTTACACATTCATTCCCATGTGGGGGGACTACTTTTAAGCTCTGGCAGCTAATAAGCAGCCCTAAAAATGGAAGGAAAAAGGAAACACAGGAAAGTGGGTGAGGTTCCTGAACAAGACACTCCTTCATCTTAGTGAGACCAGGATGACAACTGGCTTTTCTCTTCATCATCACACTCTTCCACTTAAAGCCCCTCCCTCATTATGACCAGGCAATAACCCAAGGCCTTCAAAGGTTCTATCAGTGCATCACAAACCTGGAGAAGTATTTCAGCAAGCTAGAAAGGCTCAGAGTAGCCTGCAACAAGTCCAGAGAATGGACTATATCTCTGTCCTCCAAGACTCACCTCCTGTTAAGTTCTGAGTAATTCACCAGGCTGGCTAGAGAAGGATGGATTTTTCAGCTACAACAACTTTCGAAATTCATCTTAAGGGGTAGAGGGCTTGCAGTCTGTCTTAGTACTCACATTGATGGCAGAATCCCTGAAGTTCTAAAATTTCATTAAATTACTTCATGGATTAGTATGAGGACAGGGTTTCAAAATTTTTTGAGAAATATTTAACAAGAATAAGCCACTGAAGGCTTTTATATGTTCCAAAAATGACAAAATGATAAAAAGAGAGAAAGCTGAAAGCATATCATTAAGATAAAAAAAAAAGATTCTGTATGTATGAATATAGATATATAGATTGTGTATATGTGATACACACACATAAAAGATTTAACTGCACTAACACTTTTGGGACTCCCTGTATATTACTATATCCCTGTCTCTTTCTCCATCTTTCTCTCATGTGCACACGCGCGTGTATTATATTTTTGACACATTTCCATATACAACACCTATTATATGTAAATTTATATATAAAACTGTGTGTACATATATATATATTCATTCTCACACACACACACACACACACACACACACACACACACACTTGATTGTGGGAGTACAGGGGGTAACTCATCTGAAGTTTATAGTCTTAGAGAATTACCTTGGGATCAGAGGAGTTTAGTGACTCATCTACAATCCTAGATGAGTCATTATGTATGCATGTATGTATGTATGTATCAGAAGCAGAATTTAAACTCAGGTCTTTCTATTTTCAAGGCCAGCCCTCTCTTCACTACACCATGGTGCCTCTCAGAGGTAAATAAGGACTATCAAACACAATGCATCATATGGAATAGCCAGGAGGAACAATAAGTTATCTCTTTATGTAATATAAAAATGAAATATTGGGGAAAATCATGATGTTTTAAGAAGATATTTTCAAAACCTGAATAGTGAAAACTGAGAACTAAAGTATTCATTTGGGAATGTGTTCTAAACAGATGATACAAATGGGTTTCTGAGTAAAAAGGATGGCTATGGCCCGCTGAGATCATATCAATTATTCGGTGAAAAACATAGCATCAGTGATCTGTCCTGACTAATGCTGCACAATGGCCAGAGCCACGAAGGCAGGAATAACAATGACTTGGAGAGATGCCTGATTGTTCTAGACAGAGTCCAAAGAAAAGATGAACTTTCAACAAATATAAGCTTTATAGTGCTTTTGCAGAGTTTGATATTTTCATCCTATAAGCCACATGGTCCAAAGCATTTAACAAATTACGTAGTTCAGAATCATAAAGATGCCAAAAATCTTTCAGCTGCTAACTTAACACCTTCCCGATGAAAAGGCTATTACTTTGGGAATGAAATATTAAAGCCTTTTACTCCCCAATATTTTTTGCAGACTACCTCAAAATACAAGGACCTCCAGGAAGCAAGACCCCAGATCTAGTAGTGTGTCACTGGACACTAAGAATATAATCCATATTATGAATCTATATTAAAGTACAAATGAACTGTCTAAACACATAGTGGTTTCATCACAAAGAAGCTACTGCCTGAATTCTGATGTATCTCTTTTACCCCTAGAACAGCAATGGTTTCAAATTGTTATTTTGATTACACTTAGATTAGAACTGTAGAATCACCTTGGGCATTTCTAAACTGCCCCTGCTGAGTTGGAAAATATATCACTCCATTTTTTGGAAGGAGGGGAGGAACTCACAGTATTTAATCCAGGAAAGTGATAAATGGGAAGAAAACAGGATTAGGAAAGAGGAAACAAGTTCCAATTCTAGCTCCTTTACTAAGCTGTGCAATCTTTACCTCTATAAGCCCTAGATTTCTCAGGAGGAAATTGAGGAGGCTGGACTAAAGGATCACCAAAGTCCCTTTCAGCTCTATCATTCCATTACATTGTCAACATACCTGCACCACTGGAAGGAAAACTGTGGGTGGTGGAAACTGGGGACTGCCATCCTCATTCAGTATTTCTCAAACTGCACCAGGTATTCATACAGATCTACATATGAGGTCCAGGCCAGAATTATCTTCCTACTGAACTCAGCTACAAGTACGATGTACAAAAGTCCTACTCTCTTTTTTTCCTAGTTATCCCTCACGCTCATTTGCCTAGATAATGGTTTATCATTAATATTATGGTACATACTTAATATGCTGTGATCTTACAAACTTCCCCTCTTTCTTTAAAGAAAAAAAATCTTTTTGATACCTTGGGAATACCATAACTGAAATGTGACTGCATCCGCAGAATTAAGCCTTAAAAGAACAAAGTTATTTGGAAAACAAATGCTTGCAACAAAACAGGATTAATATGAGAATAGCTTTTTTTTAAACTCTTATTTCACTAAGATTCTGTAGACTGTGATTTTAAACAAAACGTTAATTGGGAGTAACAGTTATTCTCTTCGTAAGGCCAGATGTCCAATTGTTTTAATTGAAACTTTAAAAATTCAAACATGGTAAATTCTAACTAATGATTCAACTTAATAATTCACAGCATTGGAGGTCAGTAATATCTAGTGAAATTTAAGAAACCTCTTAAAAGTAATGTCAAAAAAAGAGGTAGTGTTGAAATTAACCTGTATAGCCCAGCGTGTCGGCACCTGACAGCAATAGAAAATCTTCAGACGTTCCAATATAGAAGTATTTTTATCCTCAAACTGATCTGCAAGAGCCTGAAAACAAAATAATAATGATGCAAGTTTAGGTAACTTGTATGGAGAGAAGACTGTTCTAATAAACATACGACTTAAAATTTAAAAGCAATTTAACATAACCACAAATAAAAAACTGAGTAGAAAAAAATGATTTTATTTAACTGCAAAAATCAAGTTCCTCAAGCGCATATTCAAGATAGTTAAAGAACATCTATTTTCTTATCTGTTAATGCAAATAAATTCTACTCGGAATTTCCATTCCAATTCTAATGAGTACTTTCTGGAATAAGTAAAATCCCATTGACCAATTAAAGATTTAATTGCTTAAGATTATATTTCTGTTTATTGATCACAAACAAAAGCAGATTATCCTGACTACACAATTTTCCTCAATATTACTGAAACAGAACTTTGATTAAAGCAGTTATCATATGTGTAGTTGGAGTGGAAAAACTAGATGACAGATGAGCAGAGGACTCATGTGCAGCACACTCTAGAATAACAGTTGGCCATGGAACATTAGGAAATTATACCAACAAACAGAGCAGCATGGCACTGAAGCAGCCTTCTTTGAAAAAGCACTGCACCTCTACAATGCCCTAAGGGGTAATAAGTAATGCAAACAGTGACCAGTTAGTTATCTAAACAGCAACTACAGCTGTAATGGTTTTCACATAATCTGTGATATTAAAATTAATATAGCAACTCTCCTTCACAAACACAGAACAATATCACCAGGATCATAAGAGAGCTTGGATCCAGCTTCACAAGGATATTGGGAAATTGGTATGTTATCTTTTCACCTCCAAATTCCTACAGATCTTCACTCAACTCTGAATCATCATGACCTTCTTTGCATAAATCATATCTTTTTATATGGTTTGACTGATTTAATTTGCTGCATGGCTACAAGCCTGTCAAGACTGTGGTCTCTGATGAATTAAAGTCATCCAAAGAACAATGGAGAGATACTTGGTGGGTGTAAGGAGACTGTGACTCATTACCCCCATCCCCTAAAAAATGGAATTTGCAAAAAGAAAGTAAAGGATGTCAACAAAGAAATGTATAAGTAAAAAAAAAAAAAAAAACCAGCAACAACAGATAATCATGCTGGTCATGTGGCAAGAAGAAGGGATAACCTTTAGACAATCGATGTGTTCCACTGGTATCCTTACAATGTCAAAAGAAAGCAAAGAAGACCCTCAACATATTGGCTGCACTGACTTGTACAAATTTATGGGAGAGCATGAACAGGGGAAGCTATGGATAGATTATAATCTGAATTACTGGAGGGAACATAATAGCACCATTGGAATACTAAAGATTATAGGATCATGGATTTAGAGCTCAAAGAAACATTAGAGGCTATTAAGTTTAACCCTCTTATTTTATAGATGAGGAAACAGAAGCTGATTTGAGTAGTACTTTCACAAAAGGTATTTGGGTAAACTCTGACAAAAGTCTGAGGTGACATTCATCTCAACACAACTCTGAGATACTATCTAAAACATTAAAGCATCAACAAATTAATAAATGCTTCTTGGATTGAATACTCACACCAATTTTAGAATTGTAAAGAACCACAAAGGGGCAGCTAGGCGGTGCACCGGCTAGAGCACCGGCCCTGAAGTCAGGAGGACCTGAGTTCAAATCCGGCCTCAGACTAAACACTTGACACTTACTAGCTGTGTGACCCTGGGCAAGTCATTTAACCCCAATCGCCAAAAAAAAAAAAAAAAAGGACAACAAGGGGATAGTTAGGTGGTGCAGTGGATGGAGCGCCAGGCCTGCATGTCAGGAAAACTCATCTTCCTGAGTTCAAAATCTCATCTCACTTTTACCAGCTATGTGACTCTAGACAAGTCACTTAACCCTATTTGCCTCACTTTCCTCATATGTAAAATGAGCTGGAGAAGGAAATGGCAAACCACTCTAATGCCTTTGCCAAGAAAACCCCAAATGGGGTCATGAAGAATACATAATGAAGAGTTAGACACAACTGAACAACAACAAAAAGGGTAAGAAATTTTTTTAAGCACCTAGGTGGCTCAGTGGATAGCGAGCCCAGCCTGGAGTCAAGAAGAGCTGAGTTCAAATCCATCCTTAGTCACTCATTTGCTGTGCGGCACTAAGTCACTTAACCTCTTTTTGCTTTAATTCACTCAAGAAAGAAATGACAAACCACTCCAGTATCTTTGCCAAGAAAACGCCATACAGGGCCACAAAGAGTTGAACACAACTGAACAAGTACAACTAGGTTTTCTAGTCTGACACTCACATTTTATAGTTGAAGAAGCGGAAGGCCCTCCCTTCCACAAGCCCCCTCCTTTTCTCATCCCTTTCCCCTCCTACTTTCCTGTATGTTATTCCCTCTTTGAGCCAGTTCTGATAAGAGTAAGGTTCAAGCACTCCACCCTGTCCATTTCCTCCCTGCCACTGTAAAATCTCTTTTGTACTTCTTTTATGTAATTTATCCTATTTTACTTCTCCCTTTCCCCTTCTCCCAGTACATTCCTCTGTCACCTCTTAATTTTATTTTTTTAATATTGTGCCATCATATTCAACTCACACCCGTAACCTCTATTCTTTCTAAATGCCTTAATATAAAAATTCTTAGGAGTTACAAGTATCATCTTCCCATGTAGGTGAAAACAGTTAACTTTGTTGTTGAATCCCTTATGACTTTTCTTTCCTATTTATCTTTATGCTTCTCTTGAATCTTGTATCTGAAAGTCAAATTTTCTAGTCAGTTCCGGTCTTTCCATCAGGAATGATTGAATGTCCTCTATTTCATTAAACAGCCATTCCCCCCACTCCTTGAAGAATTATATACACTTCTGCTGAATAGATGATTCTTGACTGTAATCCTAGCTCCTTTGCCCTTCAGAATATTATTCTCCAAGCTCTCTGATCCTTTCACATAGAAGCTGCTAAATCTTGTGCTATCTTGACTGTAGCTCCACTATATTTGAACTGTTTCTTTCTGGCTGCTTTCAGACCTGGGAGCTCTGGAATTTTGCTATAATATTCTTGGGAGTTTTCATTTTGAGATCTCTTCTAGGAGGGGATTGGTGGATTCTTTCAATTGCCATTTTATCCTCTAGTTCTAGACTACCAGGGCAGTTTTCCTTGATAATTTCTTAAAAGATGGTGTCTAGACTCTTTTTTTTTAATCATAGCTTTCAAGTAGTCCAGTAATTCTTAAATCATCCCTCCTTGATCTATTTTCCAGGTCAGTTGTTTTTCCAATTAGAAATTTCTTGATATCCCATGGAGTCATTAGTTCTACTTGCCTGATTCTAATTTTTAGGAATTATTTTCTTCAATGAGCTTTTGTATCTCTTTTTCCATTTGACTGATTATACTTTTTAAGGAGTTCTCTTCAGTGAATTTTTGTACTTTCTTTCCCATTTGGCCAATTCCGCCAATTTTTCTCTTCAGTGGGTTTTCATGCCTCTTTTACCTCCTGGCCTATTCTGTTTTTTAGGGCATTATTTTCTTCATCATTTTTTGTTGTTGTTGTTGTTCCTCTTTTACCAAGCTGTTGACTCTTTTTTTTAATGTTTTTCTTGCATCATTCTCATGACTTTTCCCAATTTTTCCTCTACCTCTCTTATTTGATTTTTAAAATCCTTTTTGAGCTCTTCTGTGGTCTGAGACCAATTCATATTTTTCTTTAAGGCTTTGAATACAGCAGTTTTGACTTTGTTGTCTTCCTCTGAGTTTTGTGTTTTGATCTTCCCTGTCACCATAGTAACTTTACATGGTCAGGTTCTTTGTGTTGTTGTTATTGTTTGCTCACCCATTTCTTGACTTTTAACTTTATATGTTAAAACTGGGCTCTGCTCCCAGGGTGGAAGGACAAGCTTCAGGTTTTTGTGCAGCTATTTTCAGAGCTAATTCTGGGAGTCTGTAAGTTTTCAGTTCTTCCCAGTATGATCTAAGGAGAGGCATGTTTACTACTCTCCTGGCCTGTGCTCTAATCTATGAACAGTCACAAGCATTCTTTTCCACCCTAGAACAGTGACCAGAGTCTCCACTTCCCTGTGGCCACAAATTCTGGCATGCTAGTGCTCCTCCTTGCCCTCAGACTGCAACCCAGTACTGCGACCTAGGACTACAACCCAAATCCACCTAGAGGCAATGAAACAGAGTACTATACCTTGTGCCAGCAAAGGGACCTCTGTATTCTCCTTCTGACCAGTTGTCTGACCCTCTTACTATCTCTGGGCTGAGAGGTCTGAACGCCCCCACTGCTGCCACTGATTCGGTTACCCCCAAGGCTTGCTGCTGGTTTGCTGGGACTCAGCCTGTACAGCTTGTGCTGGAGCTGGACTGCACTCCACTCTCACCCAGTGTGACAGACCTTTCCTGCCATCTGTCTAAGTTTTCTTTTATGGCAAAATTGTTTTACCCCATACTTTTATGGATTCTACCACTCTAGAATTTGTTTTGAGGCATTACTTAAAGTTGTTTGGAGGGGAATTTGGGAGAGCTCAGACAAGTCCCAGCCTTTTCTCCACCATCTTGACTCTATTCCCTACAAATGCTTTTAATTGCATAAATCCTCTCAGAGCACACATACAAAATCCAGTAGCTATTTGCTTTTCTATGTGAGATACTGCCTTTGAAGATATAACAGTTTAGCTGCTGAAAGGAGCAGAAAAAGGATTTTGGTATAAAGAAAAGAAATTAATCATCTTGGGAAAGAAAACATAAGGTAATGTCCCTTTCATAGGTGAACAGTTTCATAATGGAAAGTGGAAAAGAACACTTTTGTTTAATAAAAACTGCTAAAAATCCATGTGTAAAAAAAAACATAGTTTTCCAATAAGATGTGAGCAGTTTGGTTTCCAAAAACGGCAGCAAATAATTTTTTTGCATAAATAAAAGGCTCGAATTATCTTATAAATTTTGTATATAAACAGTTTGGTGGATGAACAGAGTAGAGAAAGAACTTTTATTTGCTAAAAATTCACAAAACGTCAGTGAGAAGAAACACAATTTTCAGAGAGACAGAATATTAAGAGGACAGGCTGAGATTCCACCAAGAACAAAGAAGGGAATGAGGAATTCCAGAAGCTGAAATGAGAGAGATGAGTACCTAAACAGGATAAACATTCATACTTAAGTGATATTTGTGAGGAGGGCTGGGAGCTGTCTATATCATACTTGACTGAATTTATACACCACTTTCACCATAAAATATTGTGTATAATTCTTAATTCTCCATGTGAGACAATACTGATTACATCACTCTTTTGTCCATCCAAGAAGTTTTTCGGTTCTTCAGTGAAATACATTCAGAACAAATTAAGACATAACGACACTTTTAAACCATCTTGGTCAAAATATTTTGAAAGTTTTTTGGCTTTCCTTCGTAGAAATTAAACAACAAAAGGGTTGCATAGTTCTGTCCAGTGTTGTTTAGCTGGTGGAAAGGTTGGAGGAATGAGAAAAAAAAAGGGGGGGGGAGAATGACTTCTAGTTTCAAACATATGGTTATAATATTGGAACAAAGAAATCAGTGAATTATTTCATGAAAAAGAAAAAAATATATACCTCATACCCTGCAACATACAGGGTCAGGAGGAGAATTCTGCTTATTCCTTAGTCCCCACAACTCTCCACATTCTCTCCCTCTGCCACCATCAGGCACAACCTCTGTCCTTGAAGTTCGTGCCTTTGATTATATTGGCTCAAGTAGATTCTTTCTGCTATTACCTCCCCATCTACAGGTCACTCATTCTCCCTACTTCCACAATGACTTCAGCATTTGCCTCACAGTAGTCTTCCTCAAGAGTTGATCACCATCTTTGATCATTTCAGTAGTCCCACTGATGCCCCCTCTCACATTCTGGCTTGCCAAGTCAATATCCTCAGCGCTCCAAAACCTTCATCTCTGCCTCAACCACCAACAGAAGGACACCTTAAGTCATCAATTAAAATAACTATCTCTTAGCTAATTATAATCTCTCATCTTTTTGCCTTTCCCAATCCAATCTGATAAGCACTTATTAAGTGCTTACTATATGCAGGGCACTTTATTAGGCACTAGGCAAATAAAGAAAATATGAAAAATAACCTTGCCCTCAAGGAGCATTCTCCTAGAAAGCAAGCTGTTCCCACTACTGCCCTCCTGAACTTATTCTTAGCCCTGAATTTCAAGCTTCAGGGCTTCTACTGGTCCATCACTCCCTGCTGTCTTCAGTTCCCTCCCTTCAAAGCTCCTAATCCTACAGTGACCTACTTTACCAAAGCACCGTCTTTCCCCTTTGAATTCCTAATCCTCTTTGTCCTCAAACTGCGTATCTGCTGCTCAAATCCTTCTTTTCAATAAAGACTCAGTTCATCTGGTACTTCCTCAGCTTCTGCTCCCCATCTACTCCTGTTGAAAGCACTCTCTCCTTCCTTAAACTATTCTAAAGCAGTTTGTGTGTATCTCTCCTTCTCCCACCTTTACCTTCAACCATGTATATTATACTAATTTGTATACATGCACTCCACAAAAGTCCTATTGTAGGATCTCATCCTGGAGTGGATATGATCCTGGACTGTCAAAGAATAATGACCCAGGAATAGACTACCTGCTGCCTAAGGACACACCAAGCTAAGTAAAAAGATACTGTGCGTCACTAGAAGAATGACCATGAGGTGATGAATTCTCTGGTTATGAAGACTCATGAAACAGAATGAATATAAAACAGCCCTCAGGGCTGCAAGGTCCCCTCTAATTTCCACAGTTGCTATGGGAAAAATGGACAAAAATAAAAATAGGAAAGAAAGGGAGCTGAGGATACCAATAATTTCCCTGATTTTAAACCATCCACAAGCAGTCTATTAGGAACCTAGAGGAGCCTACAACTCCTACAAACACCACAATAAAAGTCTAAAAATTCACCAGATGAAATAATGAAAAGAATCGGCTATTAAACTCCTTTATTCAAGTCAGGACTATACAAAAAGACTGCCAGAATCCTGCAGAATTTCAGAGCAAAGATAAGCTAGGGTAGGTGGAGGGGGAAGTGAAACAGCCCAATCTCAAAAGAGAGAGTCAGAGTAGCATGCCTAACACAACCAAACCAAGGATTTCATCTTCATCTGCAACAAAAGACAGCCAGACTGGCATGCTGACCAAACATGGAGCAACAAAGTAGACCAATCTGTTGCAGACCAGTAACCAGAGTAGGATTTGACGCAGGAGACAAGGCCAAATGATTCTTGCGGAAACTGGGACCTAGACTTAGCCAGTAACCTGAGAATCTAGCAGTACCTACCCATTCCACCTAGGAACAGGGTAGTGAAGTTCAACTCATGAGCTGCAGCCTACAATACAAAAACTGAGGCTGGAGATATGAATGAAGAGAAAAAAACACCATACACAACGTAGAAATATCTTTGACTGAGAGAAGCCCAAGAGGTAAATGCGGAAGAGAGCAATGCTACAACCTGTTCGAGTAAAACCTCAGAGAAAACAAACTCACAAAGACTAAAGGTGTAACTGGTAGAAATGAAACAGAGATGAAAATGGCAAGTGAAAAAAAAAGTGAAATGGCAAGGGGAATTAATACCTTAAAAGAGGTGGTAGTAAACCTTACTCAAGAATATGACTGTTCATGTGAGATCATCATCTAATGAACAAAGGTGATGCCTACTAAAAGAAAGGAACTTTGTCTTTCCTGAAGAGAAACAGTACAATTTCTTGATATATTCCCATTATAAATGAAACCGGAATGTTATGAACTTGAAACCACATCAGAGCATTGAAAATTAGATAACACTTCAGCAGCTCTCTAGTCTAGCCCATACCCAAAAATGAATACCCACTATAACTATAACATATATACCCAACCAGTGCTCAATTCAGCCTCTACCTGAAGACTTTCAATGAGGGCAAAATCATGAATTACCAAGATAACCCATTCCACTTTGGAATAGTTTTTTAATTGTTCAGAATTTTTGCTGACAACACTTTAATTTGCCTCTTTATATCTTACTGTCACTGCTGCTGTTTTGTCCTATGCAACCAAATGCAACACATCTAAGCCCTCTTCCACATGGCAGAACTTAAAATATTTGAACACAGCTACAATCCCCCCATACCCACAAGTCACCTATCCATCAAGATAAGAACATTCTAAGTTTCTTCAACCATTCCTTATAGATTATGTGGCATGAATTCAGGGACTTTTTTCTCTATGTATTTTCCAGCTTTTATATGCATATATACATATGTGTTGTATTATATATGATTATGTGTGTGTATTATATACGATTGTGTATCATTGTGTACAGGGAAGAGAGACAGAGATTGAAAGAGTGTTATTCTTGAACTGTGGCACCAAGGGTTGAACACAATAATCCTGAGGTGGTCTGAATAGACACAGTACTCTATGTCTTCCTTATTCCTAGAAGCTATGCCTCTCTTATAGCAGCCCAAGCTCCCATTAACTGTTTTGGCCACCATATCATCTCACTGCTAACTTATATTGAGCTTGCTACATACTAAAACTCAGAAATATTTTTCAGACAAACTTACCTAACCATGCCTCCTCCATCCTGTACTTGTCAAGCTGAATTTTTTTAACCCAAGTACAAGATTATTTTTATCTCTATTGAATCTTATCTTATTAGATTCAGTCAAATGCACTAGCCTGTCAAGATATTTTTGTATCCTCATTTTAGCAAACCATGTGATAGTTATCCCTTCTAGCTTTGTAGTACTTGAAAGTTCAATAAGCATGAGATTTGTCCCTTTACCCATGTCACCTCCCTAATTTATTTTTTTCAAATAACACAAATCCCTGGAGATCTTCTGCCAAGATGAAAATAAACTGTTAATGACTACTCTGAGTCCAGCACCAAATCCAGGTCTAAATCCATCTAACTGTACTGTCATGTAGGTTACACCTTTATTCCACAAAAACAGTGTGAAATATCTGATCAAATGCTTTAATACTAGAAAAGCTGGAGCCAAGATGGTGGATTAGAGGTAACCACCCACTGAACTGTCCCAATATTTCCTTTTTTTTTTTTTCCGCTTTTTGATGAGGCAATTGGGGTTGACTTCCCCATGGTCACATAACTGGTGTCAAGTGTCTGAGGACAGATTTGAACTCAGGTCCTCCTGACTCCAAGGCCAAGCTCTATCCACTGCACCATCTAGCTGCCCCCCAATATTTCCTTCAAAACAATTTTAAAATAATGCTTCAAATTAAATTTTGGACAGACAGAGCCAACAAACGGTTGGGGTAAGACGTTTTTCCAATCTAAGACAACTTAGGAGGTTGACTGGAGAGCTCTGTGACACCACAGGCATGGCCTGGAGGGTGGCAGCAGTACCAACTGTAGGCCCTGGAGGCAGCCATGACAGAGGCAGCAAGAGCAGCTTTGGGAGCTCACAGCCTCGAGACAGTAAGGAGGTCAGACAACTGGTCAGAAAGAGATTAGAAGGAACCCCTGTGTTGTCAATGGGCACAGGACCAGATGCAGTTTGGCAGCTCTACTGCCCATAAGCTGTTCTGGGTAGCAGTTTCAGGGCAGAGAAGAGAACTGGTGGTGACTCACAAGGGAGTAGGGGTCCTGGTCACAGTTCCGAGCCAAGAAGAGTGCTAACACTTGTGGCTGCAGGACCAAGTCATAGTTCCAGGGCCAACAAGAGTGCTAGGCCTTCTGGCTGGAAGGGAACAAAGGTTGTTCCTGGGTAAAAACCAAAGCACAGATGAGAGGAGCAGTGACCATACCTGTCCCAAGACCACATCATCTTGGAAACACCAAAAACTTTCAGATACCCAAAACTAGCTCTGAAAACAGCAGCACAAAAGAGCCTGAAGCTTGGGACAGTGCCTCCCTGCCCCCAAGTGAGCAGAGCCCAATTTTAACATATAGGTCAAAGTCAAGAAACAGGCCAGAAAAATAAGCAAACAACAACAACAACAACAACAAAAGTTGAGCATTGAAAGATACTACTGTGGCAGGGAAGACCAAACCAAAAACTCAAAAGAAGACAACAATGTGAAAACAGGTACAACCAAAGCCACAAAGAAATATGCTAATTGGACCCAAGCTCAATAAAAATTGCTGGAACAGTTAAAGAAAAAGATAAGAGTGACAGAGGAAAAACTGGGAAAAGAAATGAGTGATACAAGACAATTATGAAAAAAGAATCAACAGCTTGGTAAATGAGGCACAAAAAAAAAAAAAAAAAAAAAAACAAAGCAAATAGCACCTTAAAAAAACAGAATTAGCCCAATGGTAAAAGAGGCACAAAAATCCACTGAAGAAAAGGACTCCTTAAAAAACATAACTGGCCAAATGGAAAAGGAGGTACAACAACTCACTAGAGAAAAGAACTCCTTAAAAAGTAGAACTGGGCAAATGGGGAAAAAAAAAAAGAAGTAAAAAATCTCATTGAAGAAAATAAGTCCTTAAAAATTAGAATTAGGGGCGCTGCTAGGTGGCGCAGTAGATACAGCACTGGCTCTGGAGTCAGGAAGACCTGAGTTCAAATCCAGCCTCAGACATATAACACTTACTAGCTGTGCGACCCTGGGCAAGTCACTTAACCCCAATGCCTACCAAAAATAAATAAATAAATAAGTAAAATAAAAAATTAGAATTAGGCAAGTTGATGCTAATGACTCTATGAGACATCAAAAAAAAAAAATAAAACAAAGTCAAAAGAATGAAAATATAGAAGAAAATGTGAACTATCTCATCTGAAAAACAACTGAACTGGAAAACAGATCCAGGAGAGATAATTAAGAATTACTGGACTACATGAAAGCCTAGAAGCCTATTCCAAGAAATTATCAAGTACAATTGCCTCAATATCTTAAATATTGCAAGCAGCCAGAAAGAAACAATTCTAATACAGTGGATCCACAGTCAGGATAACATAAGATTTGGTGGCTTCCACATTAAAGGAGTGGGGGGCTTGGAATATGATATTCCAGAAGGAAAAGCACTAGGTGGATTACAACCAAAAATAACCTATCCAGCAAAGCCGAGTATAATCCCTCCGGAGGAAAAAAAGGACATTTAATGAAAGAGGACTTTCAAACATTCCTGATGAAAAGACTAGAGTTGAAAAGAAAGTTTGATATTCAAACCCAAAACTCAAGAGAAGCATAAAAAGGTAAACATGAAAGAGCTATCAAAAGGGACTCAATAAAGTTAAACTGTTTACATTATTTTATGGGACAATGACACATGTAACTCCCAAGAACTTTATCATTATTAGAACAGTTAAAAGGAGTTTACACAGAAGACGTGGGTATGAGTTGATTACTTTGGAATGATGTCCAAAAATAATGAAGAAGTGAGAAAGAAAGATACACTGGGAGAAAGGGAAAAGGAGAGGTGAATGGGGAAATTTTTCTCACATCTAAGAGGCACTAAAGCTTTCAAGTAGGGAAATAGAAGCAGTGGTGACAGACAATGCTTAAACCTCACTTTCAATGGAACTGATTCAAAGTGGGAAGAGTACACACACACACACACACACACACACACACACACACACACAGAGACACACACACACACCTAATTTACTCAATAGAGAAATAGGAGAGAAAGGGCAGAGGAGAAAAGGGGTGGTAAGGGGTATTATAAAAGGGAGAGCAGATTTATGAAGGCATTAATAAGAAGCAAAATAGATTATTCAAGAGGGACAGGAAAGAAAGAGAGAGAGAGAGAAGAAACAGAAGAGAATGGGATAGAGAGAAATACATAGCTGGTAATCATAACTGTGAATGTGAATGTAATGAACTCACCCATAAAACAGATGCAGATAGCAGAATGGATTAGAAACTAGAATCCAACAATATGTTGCTTACAAGAGACATACTTGAAACAGAAAGATACACATAGTTAAAATAATCTAATGTGTTTTAGCTGAAGCAAAAAAATGCAAGGGTAGCAATCATGAACTGAGACAAAGTAA
The DNA here is from genome assembly GCF_900497805.2 of Vombatus ursinus. Lineage (NCBI taxonomy): Eukaryota > Metazoa > Chordata > Mammalia > Diprotodontia > Vombatidae > Vombatus > Vombatus ursinus. The sequence continues at coordinate 12,690,802 of NW_020948840.1, forward strand.
AAGCAAAACTAGACCTAATTATAAAAGATAATCAGGGTAATCACATTTTGCTAAAACATACCATGGGCCTAAAAGAAAAAATTTTACAGAAAGCTTCTCTGATAAAGACCTCATTTTTCAAATATATACTGAGTCTAGAACTGAGTCAAGTTATAAAAATAAGAGCCATTCCCCAATTGATGAAAGGTCAAAGGATATGAAGAGTCAGTTTTCAAAAGCTATCTGTAATCATATTAAAAAATGCTCTAAATCACCACTGATGAGAGAAATGCAAATTAAAACAACTCGGAGGTACTACTTTCCATTAATCAGAAATGACAAATGCTGGTAGGAAGGAGGAAAAAATGGGTACACTAATGAACTGCTGGTGGAGTAGCGAACTGGTTCAATAATTCTAAAGAACAATTTGGAACTATGCCCAAAGGACTATAAAACTGTGCATACCCTTTAACCCAACAATACCACTACTAGGTCTACACCCCAAAGAGATCAAAAAGAAAGAAAAATGACTTATCTGTACAAAAATACTTATTTTTTTATGGTGGCAAAGAATTAAAATCGACATAATATTCATCAATTGAGAAATGGTCAAACAAGTTGTGGCACATGATTGAAATGGAGTATTATTGTGCTCTAAGAAATGATGAGGGGAATGGTTTCAGAAAAAACATGGCAAAACCTACATGAATTGATGCAAAGTGAAGTGAGAAGAAACAGGAGATCATTGTGAACAGTAACAGCAATGTTGCAATGATGATCAACTGTGAAAGACTTGGCTACTCTGATTAATACAGGATTAAGATAATTTCAAAGGACTCATGATGAAAAAATGCTATCCACCTCCAAAGGGAGAACTAATGAACTCTGAGTGAAAACTGAAGTACAATTTTCTCACTTTCTTCATTTTTCTTGCTTTTTTAAAAATATGGGTAATATGGAAATATGTTTTGCATGATTTCACATGTATAACTGATACCATATTGCTTGATTTCTCAGTGGGTGGGGGAAGAGATGAGAGGGAGGGAGAAAATGTGGATCTCAAAATTTGAAAAAAAAAATGCTTGAAATAAATAAATAAATTTGAAAAAATCAGTTTTAATATCCACACCAAAGAAAACCCTCCCAAAAAAAACAAAAACACTAGAACTGGAATTTTAGAATACCATAAGGTGAAAAAAAGAAATAGTAGGATGAAAAATTTTATTTCAAAGCTACAACTTTTTTGTAACTTTTTTTTCCATTATCTGATGTGCCTGGTCCTTCTAGTGTTAAAATCTAAACTTAAACCCTTATGTACCAACTGAGTAGCCTTGACAAAAAAAAGGAAACATGGTTATTCTGATGAAACAATATTTTTTGCAATAATTCTTTGCTTTTCTAGACACTAATTAACCATCTCTTGAATGCCCCATTCTAGAATTTTCCCAGGAATCAAAGGCAAGCTAATTGACCTAAGTCTTTTCAACTTTTTTAAAAAATCAGGACATTTGCCCTTCTTCGTACTACCATACCTCTCAGGAACTCCACAATCTTTCAAACATCACTGACAGTGGCTCAGCAGTCATATCTTCTAGTTTTTTTCATTCCAGAAGCTGTAATTCACCTGAGTCAGATGATTCATCAAAAGGAGCCAAGACTTTTCTTACTATCTCTCCTTGCATATCTTGGGTATCAACCTCCTGTCATGATATTCCCTGTCCATACATTCAGAAGAAACTTGTACTAAAAGGGACACAATTTTTAAAACAATAAGGAATCAATTTTCAAAGAAAAAAGTCACAAGCTTGAGAGGAAAAACGAGATGGTATTGTACCTTCGAAAAGGCAATAGAGAAGAAATCAGTAATTACCAAATTATATGTATACCTTCTTGCCTCAATAAAAAAAAAATTAGGAGAATGGGTTTTATGTATATTAAGGATACCATGGATGAAACTATGAGAGGGGGACAAACAGGGTTTTGCAACAGATTGTTTTTTACAGCAGACCTTTATATTTATGGTTATAAAAATAAAATTTATTGCAGAGACTGGATGGTGTGTTTGTTATTGTTGGATTATTTAAAAGTATTTAACTTCATAATGCAAAACTCAAGCTTTCCTCCCAAAAAGTGTCTCCCATAAATGTTAACATCATAAAACATTCCTTGTTAGATCAGTCCCAAAGATAACTTTGTCTAATGTTGATGCCAATCAGTAACAGGACAGATTGGTCATTTAGCTGTCAGTGAAGGTGAACTCCCTAACTCCATTCCATTTTGGGGTTAGCTCTACTTGTTAGGAAAATTTCCGTTATAGCAACCTTAAAAAGTTCACCTATAGCTCCTAGTTCTGCCCTCTGGAGTCAACAAGAACAAATTTATTCTCTTTTCCAAGTGACAGCCCTTCAAATACTTCAAGATAACTATCAAAGACCCTTCTCCTCCAGGCTAACTATCCCTAATTCCTTCAACCACACCAAAGTAAGACCTTTGACCATTCAAAAGAGCCCTACCTCACACTATACTCAAACTGACAAGAATACACTCTGAACAAATCACAAATGGGAAAACATTGGATTTGTACTAATTAGTATATGTATGTGTGTACTTGTGTACCACTATTTTGGAAAAGGAATGCAAACAGACAATCATCTACAACTGAATAGTTCTAGAACTTTAATCTAAAATTGAGCAGTACAGGAAGAGTAAAATGTAAGATCACAGGCTGCCCCTGACATCACCACTCTTCATTTCAGCACCAAGACTAATCCAGTTATGTTATGTTAACTGTGCATCATGTGAAATTATGACCTTTAAAGAAACATAACTATAGATAACCCCAAGGGCAATGGTGAGTTACTGTAAGCAAGCAGAACAATTACCAATAATAACACGCACACTTTGAGGATAGGAATAAGGAGGTGGGATAGTCACGTAGTAGGAACAGAGGATAAAAAAACGGACAACCCAAGCATTATAATGGTATCAGGGAAACATTAAAATATTCCCAACAGAGCAAAGCTTCTATTGTGTAGATTCACTCTGGAGGATTTACTGAAGGACATTAACAAGAATAACACAGGATTAGAAGGTTACAGTCCTTTTACTCTTCCATAACCAGTTCTCAATAGCATTCCTTACAGCTGTTTCAAATCTTCTCCCCATTTGAAGATCAAGTTAGTTGGGGTATACAGAAAAACTATTTCTCACTCTGAGGTTTAGAAACCTGAGATTAAAAGGCTAGGGCAGGGGAGAAAAATCATTTGAGAAGACCCAAGAATTAAAGTCTCATGTATCTGTCTGGGAGGATGGAAACTGGCTCATCCCACATCAGGTCACAAGTCTGAGGGTCTAAAAGGATGAAAAGCTTAAAAATTGAAGGCAGTGTGAGGGCACCACCTACTGTAACAGATATGAGGAAAGAATTGTTTCAGTGCCATAGAAACAATAATTCACATTTATATAGTGCTTTAAGGTTTTAAGCAAGAAAATTACTTTCACCACCAGACTAAACATTTCTACTCCAGTATGTATTTGCTGATAATTATGAATATGTTATAAGATCACAGAGTTAGATCTAAAATGAATCATGGCTCCCCACTCCTCCATTTTACAGTTAAGAAAATTGAGGCCCAGAGGCAGCTAGGTGGCACAGTGGATAGCACACTGACCCTGAAGTCAGGAGGACCTGAGTTCAAATCCAGCCTCAGACCAAACACTTGACACTTACTAGCTGTGTGACCCTGGGCAAGTCACTCAACTGCCTAAAAAAATTTTTAAAAAAATTTTTTTTAATCGAGGCCCAGAGAAGTTGAGAGATTTATCAAGATCACACAGATCCAAAGTGTCAGAATCAGAATTTGAATCCGGGTCTTTTGACTCTTGAACTCTTTAAACTATGAGATTCCACATCTCTATTTTTAAATGTCTAATTTATTTCCATTTTTATCGATAATTATAGCCTATTTTCAAATAGTGCTTTATAGTTAAAAGTGACATTAGCCATATCAGCCCTGTGAAGTTGATTGGGTTTTATCCCCATCTTAAAGATGAAGAAACCAAGAAATGAAGAGGTTAAGTGGTTTTATGAACAGGCACAGCTGTAGTAAGCAAACTAGAAAGACCCTAAATTCAATTCTCCTCCTGTAATCTTCCCATTACTCTACACTGTCTCTCACAGCTGACATTTTCAACTTTTCAGGGATGAAAACCAAATATTAAAGTATCTCATTTTGAAACAAAACATCAACAGTTTTTTTTTAAGTTTAGAGTGGGCAACCACCAAACAAAAATAATCTCAACTTTTATGAACACCAAAAAACAGAAATGACATAAAAGTATTCCAAATGAACAAAGCTGTGCCTTTCATTTACATGCCTTCAGACGTTATTTAATTAAAAAAAAAAACTTAAATACTCATTTCCTCCCAAAGTCTTTTCCCTTTTCTCTGGAGCGGGTACTTTCTCTTGTGCTGAAAAGTACAAGATTGGAAAAACCAGCATGTTTAATTAATAAGATACTCAAACCCTATAAATCTTAGTAGAGCTAGACAGCGTTCCCACCCCCTCCATTCCTCTGGGATGTGCAGTCAATCCACTGGTGGAAATAATAATTCCCCTCTCAGGTTCCTTGCTCTGAGTCACAGAAGGCTAATTAAAGTGCATTTTCTCCTTCACATGTGCAGTTCTGAAAGAGAAAGAACATACTGTCTGCTGCATTAGAGGAGGCAAACGAAAATGAAATGATGGCTGAATGACTTTCTTGCTCATTCTTTTGGGTAAATAACTCAAATCATGTATATTTCAAGAACAAAGGAGAGGGAACCAGATCAGTCCAAACTGGCTTACATCCAAAGTCAAGAGTCAGACAAGGAATACCAAGAGGATTATAAGGACACTATCTCCCAATTCTAATGCAAACTAATAAAATGCTCAGTTGGAAGGTTTTTTTTTTTTTGGAGAGGAAAGGAGATAGTGCTTTAGAGAAGCAACTCCTCAGCAACAAATCACTGATACTCCTTCATTTTCTAAAGTTATTGAACAATACTCCGAAAGCAAGGCTCTCCCCTTGAATTTTGATGACAGAGTTCAAACTTGTATAGCCATAATTGCATTTATGGGCATAGAAAAGCTGTCAGAATTTGACATCAATTGACAAAACTTGGATCCAGTCTAAGCTTTTGCTGGAAATCTCTACACATCTGTGAATTCACAAAGCAAAAGAGAAATGCACAGGCTTATTCACTTTGACCTGCAGAATAAAAGGTATGTTTCCCTTTTAAGCAGAAAACTCAGTATGTATTCACAATTGTTCCCAACAAACAGGTGTTCCAATCTATCATTCTGTAATGGACTCGGGAAGAATATCCAATGAAATAGACAACTTTGGTCATCCACATATTCTACTCCAGCAAGCACCACTTATTAAAGCACTTATTACGTGTTTGTCGTTTGGTTAAGGACTAGGGATACATAGACAAAAAAAAGGAAAGAAACAGTCCCTACCAGCAAAAAACTCACATTCTATAGGGGAAATAAGGTATACAAATAATCCAACAACATGAGCAATTATTTCTAATGGAGTACTCCAGAGATGCTGACAACAGTGATGACCAAAAGACTAGGATTTTAAACAGGTAGTGGGGATCCGATAAAAGATACTTTGCTTTGCAATCTGGCTTCTAACTTCATCACTCAATTGAAATGCATTCCAAAGTAACCAATGACCTTTTAATTGCTAAACTGAATTCTTATCCCTTCTGATTTCTTTCTGAAGTTCTTTTCATTTCTGAAACCTCTTTTCTCCTGAACAGTCTCTACTCTAAGGGATTTTGTGACCTTGGTCTCTCTTCGTTCTCTTCCTTCTAGTCTGACTGTTCCTTCTCAGTATTATCTATACCACACCTCATAACTCTAAGTGTGCCACCATGCTCAATCTTGGCCACCCATTTCTTCTATTTATACTTTCTCACTTGGTAATCTTATTTTCTCCCATGGGTTCAATTATTACCTCTATTCAGATGGTTCCTAGAGATAGAGATGAAAACAGAGATAGAAATATAAAGATGGAGAGACAGAGAGATGGGAGAAGAGAGAGAGATGTGTGTGTGTCTCTGTGTGTGTGTGAATATTTTCACTACTACTCTCCCTCGTACCTCCAATCCAGAATGAACAACTGCTTATTGGACATTTCAAAGTGCATATCCTATAAGTATCTGGAACTCAACATTTCCAGAATAGAACTCATTATTTTCCACCAAAAACAAACAAACAAAAAAAAAACAAACAAACAAACAAAACCACCCCTCTTCCAAATTTCCCCAATCTTGCTGAGGGAACCATCACACATAGATTTACAACCTTAGTGTTATCCTCAACTCTTTATTCTCACAAATCTCACATATCCAATTAACTGGCAACTCTTATCATTTCTAATTCTACAACATCTCTAGCATACGTCCATTTCTCTTCATCCGCACAACTACCATTCAAGTATCTCTCAACTACAATCCATCCTCCACACATCTGCCAAATGGATTTTCCTGAAAGATGGGTCTGACCATATCACTCTCAGATTCAATAAACTAAAAGCAAATAGATATTCTTCTGTTTAGCATTGAAAGCCCTTCACAACCTGGCCCCCACCTACTTTCTAGTCTTGTTACACATTATTCTCAATCAGGTATTACAATCCAGCCAAAATAACCTGCTTGCTGTTCCTCTTATGAGTACTCTATTTCCAATCTTCATGCTTTTTCACTGGATGTTCCCATGCATGGAATACACCCTACCTTCAACTCTCCCCTTAAAATTTCCTTTCCTTCAAGATTCAGTTACAGCATCACCTTTTAGGTGAAGTCTGTCTGATTCCCCAGCTGCTCCTCAGCCACCTCATATCTTCTTTGTACCTACTTAGGATTATAGCACAATAAATCTGGGTAAATAACTCAAATCATGTATATTTCAAGAACAAAGCAGAGGGAACCAGATCAGTCCAAACTGGCTTACATCCAAAGTCAAGAGGCAGGCAAGGAATACCAAGAGGATTATAAGGAAGAAACCTCAGAGGTTATCTATTCCTATAACTCCTGTCATTCTACAAATGATGAAACTAAGCCTCCAGAAAGTTAAATGACTTGACCAAGGTCACATGGGTAGTCTGCATCACAGCCAACTTGAACTCAGGTCCTCCGAATTCAGAGTAAGTGATCTTTCCACATATATCTTGTCAGGACTAAGAGATCATACGCTCTTTGAGGGCTGAGACATTCACTTCGTTCTCTGTATCCCCAGCACTTAGCCACCTGACTGGCACACAGTTAAAGCTTAATAAATGCTTAATGAATGAATGTCAGATTGAAAGAATCATGACCCCAAAGGGAGAAGAGATGATGCCTAATGTTTAGAAGATATTTTATGCTTACTACTAATTAGATATCTTTAACTATTTAATTTAAGTGTATTCATCTTTCTTTTCCTCACATATTGCCACATAAGAATAGAACAACAGAAAATCCTGGAGATGGTTTTATAAAATAGAAAGGCAGCAAAAGAGTAGAAAATTATTTTGTTAACTTGCTCTGTGACTCTGGACAAATCACTTAATCACTCTGGGCCTTGGTTTTCTGGTCTGTAAAATGAAATGTATAGGTTCTACTGCTAAAATTTCCTAATTTTATAACTCAAGTACAAGAATTACTTAAGCACAGTAAGTAATACATGATCTCTTCAATATGAGAATTATCTCTGACAGTGCTGATGACAACCCTTTTATCTTGAGAAAATCAAACTGATTTTGCCTTCATGCTTCCATTTTTGTAACTGATTCTATTTTGTTACTTATTTCATTCTGCATCACTGCTGACATTTTATAACTGCCTATGTCATGTTTCATTTGTCTCAGAGTTAAGTTTGGAAATTCAGTTTTCCTGTAAATCAATCACAGTCTTGGAGTTAAAGTTTGAAAGTCTGGTTCTCCTGCTAATTACTGTTCTATTCTTGCCTTAAAAAAAAAAAATCTGTTATCCTTGAAGGATGCAGATAGATTCAAGGAATATGGTCTGTTACCTGGTCCACTACCACTAACCTGTCCTTGCAGATGGACTCAAACAATGAACATTTCTTAGCAAAAAGATGGAAGAAGGGGTTGTTGCTAGCCCCTCATTCCCAATTTCCAGTCAATCATATTGTTCCTCACACAAAGCTGTAACCAATCATATTGTTTTCCCCATCTATCATGCTGCCTTCTATTTTGGAGGATACTCCTCCATTTCTTTGTAAAAATTATCTATCTGCCCTGATTTGAGGTCTTTTGGCTTGCTGGTGAGCTGAGAGACCCCTTTAACTGGTAACTGCTAGCCTTACCAATAAACTGAATGTGCTCAGAACTTTGTGTCTCAGGTTACCTTAATTTGAATCATGACAATCTCCTTGTCATCCATGGATTCTTGTTCATTTGTTCTGAAAACACTCCACAGAGAATCTAATCAAGGTGTTGGAGGTTTTCCCTTGCTCCCAGCACCATATAACTTCATTGGTCATTGGATAAAGACTACACATTAAGAGAAGCCACAGTTAAATTACAGGTCCTGGACAATTTTGTGTGGTTCTTAAGTTCTTTAGCCACTCCACCATTATCACTACAAAAGAGAAAGGGTCCCAACAAGACTGAGAGCAATTTTTGGCTCATATCCACTTCATGGATTATCATGATCAAAAATTAGATTGTCTAATCCTTCTGGTGAACCAACTCCATATTTAGCTGGTCACCATAGACAGCCGCCTCAAGCGCCATGCTGGAAACCTTTCTAGCTTGGTAGAAATTGCCAAAACTTGTGCTAGATGGACACAGACTTTGAGAATACAGGGTTTCCTCCATATCACAATGATGACTTCTATAGTGAATAAAAGCATTTATATGGGAAGAATAAAGAACATGCATTCAAAAGTCCTGTGAATGAGTGTAAGAACCTCCAATCAGTCAATTGTGGGCTACATTTAGCTCCTACATTTATTGTTGTTCAGTTGTTTCAGTTGTGTCTCATTCTTCATGACTCCATGTTTGGGGTTTTCTTGCCAAAGATACTGAAGTGGTTTGCCATTTCCTTCCCCTGATCATTTTATACATGAAGAACCGAGGCAAACAGAGTTAAGTGACTTGCCCAGGGTCACACAGCTAGTAAGTAACTGAGGCCAGATTTGAACTCATGAAGATGAATATTTCTGACTCCAAGCCCAGTACTCTATGAATTGTACCACGTAGCTGCCTGTTGCCTACGCTATTTGTGACAATTCACATGGCAAGCAAACCTGACTTTAGAAACGTTATTCAAAAAAGGATCAGGCAATAAATTTATCCTAAGTTATTGCTGGTATTATTCTTTCTTCAAAAAAAAAAAAGCAAGCTTCTGAGGCTATTAACTTTGGACTAAGCCCAAGTGTTACATAAAATTCTAGCAGTGCACAACTTAATAAATGTAAGATACGTAAAATCATGTTCTTTAAATATTCTCAGACATATGAACAAGCCTCAATGTAGAGATCTTAATATTCTGGAACCAATCTAACACTGACATTTTTACCTGTAAGGCCACTTCTTCCTAGCTAAATTGTATTTTTGTTATGACAGGACGTTGGCCATTACCAACATGTAAAACACTATATAGGAAGAGGACTCTTTTCTAAGATGAATTTTTCAGACCACGCAAAAACCAGTCCCATGATGTTAACGACAATCCTGATCCCAAAGCTCTCCTGTCTCTACCTCTGCTATCTGAAGGGTAAGCCCTGAAGAGACCATATACTATACTGAAAGCTACAAAATATTAAGACAATCAAAAAAGGTCTGCAGCATGCTGGGTAGATTATATGTGGAAGATTTATGGAAGGATACAGACAAGGACCACAGGGGATGTAAAGGAAAAGAGGAAGCTATGATCCAAAACTCACATCTATGAAATCACAGAAAAATCAAAGGACTTGAATGACAAAAGAACTGTACTTTCATTTCTGACTGAGGTGGCATAAAAACAGAAAGTCCTTGGCATTTCCTAAAACTATAGGAAAGGGAAAAATGCTGAATAAGAGAAAAAATGGGGGGGGGGGGTCCGTCCATAATTTGTGCAGGTAACTAGTCTAGTCATTTTTCCCCTTTATTCTTCAGGAGAAACAACATAGTGTAGTGCATAGAGAGCTGGCCTAAAAGCCACGAAGATTGAGATCAATGACCCACCTCTCAAACATCCTGGCTGCAAGACTCTGAGCAAATCATTTATCTCCTAATTGCTCCCAGGTGGCTTCTCCCTAAGCATTAGAACAGGTTCCAAACTAGTGTAGTAGAGGGATTTTTGTTCAACAGGAGTCCTCTATGACAATAAAATCACAAGTCCAATTAAAAAAAATTCTTTAGCAAACAAAAAAGTATCTTCAGATACAAAATGCTGAACATCTGCAACATGCATAAAAGGCCATGCAGTTTTTAGGGTCACAAAACCTCAAAGCCAGAAAAGACACAAGAGTCTATATAGTCCAAACTACACCTGAAATAGAATCCCTTCTACAACCCAGGATCGGGTCTTTATTTGAAGATCTCGAGTCAGGGGAAATTCAGGGATCTCTCTGGAAACAGCACATTCTACATGCGGACAGCTTTGGTTATCAGGAAGTTTTTCCTCACTCCAAGATGAAATCTACCTCTCTGCAACAGATCCTTCACCAATCAACAAGCACTTGTTAAACGCCAAGTACAGTACCTGGTGAATACTAGGCAGCTAATAAATGCTTGCTGGTGGACTGGACAGGTTAGGGCAAGGTTGGAAGGGCTTTACAAGCAGAAGAAATAAGGAGATGTTGGAGTTAACTGAGTCAGAGAGTCATAAGGTCAAATCTGAGCTTAAGGAAAATCATTTTGGCAGCAACATGTAGGAGGAACTCAAGTTGGGAGAGATTTGAGGCAGGGAGAGCAATAAGCTGGCTGTTGCAATCATCCAGACAAGAGGTAATATGGGTATGAACTAAAGTGATAGCTGTGTGAGTAAAGAAAAGAGCTCTTGTGAGGGCAGAAACAGCAACATACAGCAACTGACTGGATAAATGGGGTGAGAGTGAGGGGTGCAGGACAATGCCAAGGTTACAAACACACAAGATTGGAAAGGCGATAGCACTTGCAACAGAAATAAGGAAATTTAGGGAAAGAGAGATTTTGGAGAGGAAGATGAGTTTAGTTTGGGATACTGAGTTTGAAATGTCTCTAGGACATTGAGCTTCAAGTGTCCAATAGGCAATGAGTAATGTAGGACTACAGCTCAGAGGACAGACTGTGATATATAAATATATGTGATATATAAGTCTGGGAGTCATTTACTTAGAGATGATATTTGAACATTTGAGAGCTAATGACATCATTGAGAAAGTACAGGGAGAAAAGAAAAGGGTTAGAAAAGAATTTTAGGAAACACCCACAGTTAGAGCAGGATATCTATGCACGTGTTGAAGGTATCCTTGATGAAACTATGTGAAAGAAACAGGCAAACTTCTGTAAATTATTTTTCATAGCAACCCACGTCTTTAGACACACACACACATGCTCTCTCTGTGTGTCTCTCTCTCTCTCTCTCTCTCTCTCTCTCTCTGTCTGTTTCTGTCTGTCTGTGTCTGTCTGTCTGTCTTTCTCTTTCTCTCTCTGTCTGGGAGGTAAAGAGAAGATAAAATTCTATTGTGCCTATTTTGGTTGATTACTTTAAAAAAGCATTTCATTCGGTAAAACAAAGCATAGCTTTGATACTTCTCTTCAAAATATCACCCATGTATGTATTAAGACTATATAATATTCCACGGTGAATGCAACTACAGAAGTACCTTTGTACAATGACACTCTGATCATCAACATCAAAAAAGGTGTGAAATAAGGAGACCTAACAACAACTCACAATGATTATACTCCTTTAAGGTTCCATAAGGTTTTCATAACATTTCCTCTCTATGAGGAAGGTAACATAAGCATTATTATCCTCCTTATGTAGTTGGGGAAAATGAGGCTCCAAGATTTTATAATCTGCCCAGGGCAACCAGTACTTGAGTCAAAGATTTGTAACTCAAAAAGCAATGCTTTAACCTCAGTAGCCTGCTTACTCTATTTGCCAAAGGCATCTACCAATGATATGGATAATGTCCTGCACAATATCCTAGTAGGAGAAGGATTCCAAATAGATGGTGAATTTGTTCAGATGATCTTGTTTGCAGATAATATTGTGCAGAATACATTAAGCCCTGGAATATTTTAAGTTCTCCTTAATGAGATATGCAGTCAGAAATGAGGCACTTTCCTAAAAGACTACAGAGGAAAAGAAAACAAAATGAGAAAGATTTTTTTTTGTCAGATAACCAAAACAAAGACTACACATTGCACAGATTACAAAATGTACTTGGATATATACCCATTGAGTTGTTAGTCCATTTCATGAATAAACGGAAGGCAAGGAAATACAAGAGATGGAAAATAAGCTGGATCCAGAAATGGAAAGGAGGAACAACCTCATTTCAGAAACTGCAGTGTTTTCCATAATCCCAAATGTTGAGACTATTGTTAACAGCCTCCTAATTGGTCTTCCTGCCTCAAATCTCTCTCCACTACAATCCATCCTCTTCACAGCAGCCAAAGTGATTTTCCTAAAGGGTAGGTCTGAGCAAATCATTCATCTACTCAATTAACTCTATTGAGGGGATATGGGAAAATTGGGACATTAATGCACTATTGGTGGAATTGTGAACTAATCCAAACATTCTGAAGAGCAATTTGGAACCATTTCCAAAGGGCTAAAAAACTCTGCATACTTTTTGATCCAGTAAAACCACTAATGGTATCCCATAGAGATTTTTTAAAAAGGGAAAAGGACCTATTTGTACAAAAAATATTTATAGCAGCTCTTTTTGTGGTGGCAAAGAATTGGAAAATGATGAGGATGCCCATCAATTGAAGAATGGCTAAACAAGCTGTTGTACATGATTGTGGTGGAATACTATTGTGCTATAAAAAATGACGAGCAAAATGTTCTCAGAAAAACCTGGAAAGACTTACATGAACTGACACTAAGTGAAATGAGCAGAACCAAGAGAACACTGCATATAGTAAAAAGTAATACTGTACAATGATCAACTGTGAATGACTTAGCTATTCTCAGGAATAAAATGCTCTAAGACGATTCCAAAGGACGCATGATGAAAAATGCTATCCACCTCCAGAGAAAAAAATAATGAAGTCTGAATGCAGATCAAAGCATACTATTTTTCACTTTTTTTTTCCATGTTTTTGCTTTTGGTCTGTGTTATCTTTCACAACATGACTAATACGGAAATATGTTTTGCATGATTGAACATGTATAACCTACATCAACTTGTTTACTGTCTCAGAGAGCGGTGAGAGGATAGAGGAAGGGGGAGGATTTGAAACTCAAATTTTTAAAAAATGAATGTTAAAAATTGTTTTTACTTGCAATTAGGAAAAATTTAAACATTAAAACTATCTCCTTTGGTTTCTTATTTACTCTAGGATCAAATATGATTTTATCTTTATCTTATTCTTTTTAATTCATATTGCATATTTTTTCAGGGTAAATAGTATAGTAGGATATATACAAATCATTAATATACATATATTGGTGTACTTTAAAAAATTTATGATAGGAATGAGGGATCAAAAAAGTTTGGCAACCACTGACAAAGAGGATGTGTATGACCAAAAGAGTGTGTGGGACAATCACATTTTACAAAAGAAAGGGTTAAAAAATGAACACTAGGCCTAAGTGCTGCCCTAGGACACATGAAGAGTAAAAGAATCTGAGAAAACCCACCAGTGCATTGGGTAGATTTTCTGTGGAGGACTGATGGAAGGCTAAGAATAGAATTGAAAAGGATAACAAGGTATCGACGGGTTTCAATGTATACTCACGGAAAGAGCACATTAATGAAGTCAAAGAATCATTTAATTTTTGAAGTAAAGTTTTAAATATGAAATGTATTTTTGCTTTGCTTTGTACTTTATTTTTATTTATTTATTTTTTTAAGGCAATTGGGGTTAAGTGACTTGCCCAGGGTCACACAGCTAGTTAAGTGTCAAGTGTTTGGTCTGAGGCCACATTTGAACTCAGGTCCTCCTGACTTCAGGAGTGGTGCTCTATGCACTGCGCCACCTATCTGCCCCTCATAACTGTAGCACTTACCTCACAGGATTCTTTTTTTTTTTAAGTGAGGCAATTGGGGTTAAGTGACTTGCCCTGAGTCACACAGCTAGTAGTTTTTTTTTTTTAATGTGTCTGAGGCCAGACTTGAACTCAGGTCCTCCTGACTCCAGAGTTGGTTGTACTTTAAATAAAAATTTAAAACTATATCTTTAATTCAAAAGGAGATCAAAAGGAGAAATCTGTAAAAACTAGTTTATGCATACAATTCCAAATTCCCTTGCCTTTGTTCAGAAAAAGAAACACATAGCAGCAGCCCTGTTTTTTTAAAATTGGCTCAAAAGAAAAACCTACAGTTTAGAAAGAATTATTTTGTCTTCTAATAAATAAGTGGTCAGAGAAAAGTAGGGCCAATTTTTAAAATGAAAAGCTACAATCAATAACATGAAATGCATAAATTTAGAGATATTTCCACCCCAAACGTTCAAAAGCACTATTTGTGCTTGACTGTAGAGGCAGTTCATATTGGGCTGATGAGCTATAGTCAAACACACTGTACTGATTGGTCCTCTTCAAGTAAGAAGGACAAACAGTGTGCTAAGCACTTTACAAATATTATCTCATTAGATCCTCACAACAACCTTGGGAGGTAGGTGCTATTGTTATCCCCATTTTACAAGCAAGGAAATAGAGGCACACAGAGGTTAAATGACTTGCCCAGGGTCAAACAGCTCCTAAATGCCTGGGGCCTGACTTGCAAATGCCAGGGCCAGTGTTTTATCCACCATGACACTATGCCTACTATGCCTAGGCACTCTGGCACTATACTAGGTACTAGAGACATAAAGACAATAAATGAAGCAGCCCCTCCCCTCAAGAAGTCTACATTCTTCTGAATGGGAAACAACAAGAATGTAAATAATTCAAAATACAGACAAACTAAGATAGTAATGTAAGAGACTCCACATATAAATCAAAGGCCAAAGTCCTGCTGCAGACAAGCCCAGAGATTTCAGGAAGTGGAGAGTCACTATGGATAAGAGTGATGAGACAAAGCTTCCTGGCAGAAGCATTAACTAGGTCTTTGACACAGTAAGGAGAGAGAGAGAAGGCATTCACATAAAGCTAAAAGGCATGGAATAATATGTGACTTAACCTCTCCTCATCTAGCTGTGTGACTCTGAATAAGTAACTTAAATTCTCTGGGGTTCAACTCCTCATCTGTAAATTGTTGGGTCATATAAGGTAAATCCAAATGTCACTTTAAAACTAAACAACTTATTATCAACATCTGTTTAAAAAAAAAGAGGGTGGAATAAAAGCCTACGTTATTATCAGCACATGCTCTATTTTGGCTTTCCAATGATAAGAATGATTGAAATAAGGCAAAGAATTAGGAAATTGCAGAACATTGGAGTTGGCTAAGACCTCAGAGATAACTAGTCTAGGGATTCTTAACCTGGGGATCATAAACTTGTTTCTTTACTGTTTTGATAACTTCATTTCAATATAATTGGTTTCTTTTGTAATCCTGTATATTTTATTTTACAATTTAAAAATGTTATTCTGAGGGGCAGCTGGGTGGCGCAGTGGATAGAGCTCCAGCCTTGGAATCAGGAGCACCTGAGTTCAAATCCGATCTCAGACATACAACACATGATACTTACTAGCTGTGTGACCCTGGGCAAGTCACTTAACCCTGATTGCCTAGCAAAAAGCAAATAAAAATAAAAATAAATATTATTCTGAGAAGAGGTCCATTGGCTTTATCAGGCTGCCAAAGGGATCCATGAAGGAAAGGGGAATAAATATTTATATAGTGCCTACTATGTGCCAGGCATTGTGCTAAGTGCTTTACAAATATTATCTCATTTGATCCTCCTGACAAACCCTACAAGGCAGGTGCCATTATTATCCTCATTTTATAGTTAAGGAAACTGAGGCAGAGGTTAAGTGTCTGAGGCTGAATCTGAACTCAGGTCTTCCTCACTGCAGGCCCACCTCTATTCAGTGAGACATCTAGCTGCCTCTCTTCGTCGCTGTAAGGAGCCCATATTAAGGAAGTCCTTCCACCAATGCAGACCGGTACCTTTTTTTGCAACTTTGAGAACTACCCAAAGAACTGAAAAGTTAACTGATTCACCCAGGATGACAAGCCAGTAGGTATCAAAGACAAGATGTGAAATCTAGGTCTTTCTGACTCTTTGGTTAACTCTCTATTCACTGCAACATACTGCCTGTAACCTAAGAATTAGAACTATCCAGATATGAAATAGGTTGCCTTGGGATGTGGTGGGTTCCTTATTACTGGAGATCTTTCGAGCAGAAACTGAATGATCACTTGCCAGGCTTAGCAGGCATAGATTGGACTATGGGACCTCGTAACTCCCCTCTGGCTCTGAAAGTCCACGATTCTGAACCAAAAAATTAATAAACTTGCATCATTCACTGAACATTGATGATTCTTAGCTTCTACACTAAAAATGGCTTTATTTTGGAAAGGTCTTTAAAGAAGGCTGTTTCAATTCTTTCTAAGGCCCTTAAGAGGACATACAACCACATTCTGCAATCCAGAAGTGTTTTATGATTAGTTTAAAATTAGAGCAGAACTAAATTAATGTATAAATCAAACTTATGACTCATTCCAAGAAGTCAACACACACATAAAAGCCATAAATTTAAAAACATCTGAACCACCACACACTAGGGTTTAGATGGTAGCTCAAGAATGACATAATAAGCCTGATCAGTTCAGTCCTTAAGTTATTCCCTTAAGATAACTAAACACATTAGTAAAATGAATTATTTCAGGTCATTATAATTCCAGATACAGAGAAGAGCAGCACTGATAAAACTATAGAGGACTGTTATTACGACCCCACTCAAAAAAAAAATCAATTCTTTAACTGCCATAAGGCTTGTAATTTGTTTCACAGTTAGTATCTGAAGCCATGGTGAGTCCCAGGGATATTCTACCTCAAGTACATTTCATATTAAAACTCACAACAACTACATTTACATGTACCTTTCTCATTTGAGCTTTGTAACACCTTGTGAGGTAAATACAATGGGTAACATTGACCCCTTAAAGATGCAGAAATTGTCATCTATAGATGTTATGTGAATGTCCAGGGCCACACAGCTTGTTGCTGTTGAAGGTAAAATATGGAACACATGTTTTTCTAACTCCAAATAAATACAGTATATCATCCACTATGCCAAGCTGACTAGCAAAATATTTTGCAATTCAGTTCCAGATGGTACAGCTTACCTCAACCCTTATATTGAGTTAAAGGGTACAGGTGAAATTTTAATAGAGACGTTTAAAAGAACTTGATATTTATGAATGGACTCAAAGCCAATGAAAAACATTACAGAGGAAACTCAATTCTTCAAACTAAATAAGAAATGAACATAAACAATAAAACTGATAAAACTCAGCATTTAAAGAAGAGCTGTATGACTAACATAAATAATGAGTAAAGAGATGAGGGTGATGAAGGAAAAAGAAGAGAAAATGAGAAGTATACAAAGTCATAACATCTCTACCTGTGTCTGCATCATTGCCCGTTCTACTCGGCGAGTGCTCCCTTTCTCCAGTTTTGTTCGAAGGATCAAAGCCGTTGTCTGAATGGCCCAGAACTTGGGTTGTGAAAGTAAACACTGGAAAAACAAAGCATTAAGAGAGACATAGCATAAACTTTGTGATAAGATTTCCACATCCCACTTTGCATGGACCAAAATATTTTCCTTATCATTGCATTTCATTTTAAATAATCCCCATATTAAAAGCTGAAAATAATTGTGATTACATGAAACTGCAAAGATTTTGGCATGAACAAAATTGATGCAACTAGGACTAGAAAAGGGAAGGGACCAATTGAGAACCAATGTTTATATCAAGTATCTCTCATAAAAAGGTCTGATGTCCAAAATATTTAAGAATCTAACAGATATATGTTAAGTCCAAAAGCCATTTCCCAATGGTCAAAGAAAATAAACAAATAATGTTAAAACAACTGTAAAGTTAACAACCATATAAAAGAATATTCCAAACCACAAATAAGAGAAATGCAAAACAAAACCACCCTGAGATTTCATCTCACACTCAGTAAATTGGCAAATGACAAAAGATGAAAACAGTCAGTATTGGAGGGGTTATAAAATGATGGGCATACTAATGTACTATTGATGGAGCTGTGAATTGTCCCAAACATTCTGTAAAATAATCTAAAATCAAGCAAAGAAACTGAATTGGCTGATCATTCTCAAATTTAATTTGGAATCAAACAAAGAAGCTGATTAAAATGTCCATATCCTTTGACCTAGAAAATTCATAGCAAGGCATACCCTCCAAGAAATTCAATGACAAAACAAAAGGCCTCACAAAAATAAAAATATTTAGAGTAGCATTTTTTTTTGTAGTAGCTAACAAATGGAAACAAAGTAGATGCCCATCAACGAGCGAATGGCTAAATAAGCTGTGGCACATGACTATAATGGAATATTACTGTACTATTAGAAATTATGCATATGATGAATACAGAGAAACATAGGAAGATATACATTAACTGATATGAACTGAAATAAGCAGAACCAAGAAAACAATGTAAGTAGAAAGAACAAAAAAAAAATGAAAGCTCAGAAATGGCCAAAAGAAAAAAAAATGAAGCGCAATCCCCCAAAAATATATGAAAAGGTATCTTTTCCCTCTACTTTCTACCACTTCTTTGCAGAAGTTGGGAAAGGGGACCTATGGCTGTGGAAAACATATAATGTCAGTCTTTTCTGATATGCTAGCTTTGGTGGGATGCCTTCCCCTCTGTTTTTATTCTTTTCTTTTTTTTTTTAATAAGGAATGGCTTTGGGGGTGGGGAGAGAGTGGGATATATTATGAAACGGAGGTGATAAAAAAACAAAACATATCAGTAAAATTATATTTTTAAAAGTTGAAGACTTTATCTTACAAAGAAAATTTTCATTCCTTCCATACCCCTCATTTATCAGAAAACTATAAAATTCTCATATAAGGGGTTCTTAACCTTTTTTGTAACATGGATACAATGGCCTATGAACCAAAATAGGGGCTATGGTCCCCATGACTCCTCAGTATAATGTTTTTATATGCATACAATAAAATACATAGTAGTACAAAGGAAACCAATTCTATTGAAATACAGTTACCCAAAAAACAATTTTCAGTGGACCCCACTGGACCCCAGCTTAAGAATCCTTGCTATAAATGGACATGATGAAAAGAACAATTATAGTTACACTAAAAACAAAATTATATTTTCTTTCAAGTATTTTCCTGGGATATTCCACATTTTAAACAGAAACATAAAATTACCTAGTCAACAGAATTCTACTGAATAAATTACTCAAGGAAAATGGAATAGGATTAAGAATTCTAGGCATCCAACATGGTCAATATTTTCTTTCCACACCCCAAAGAAAATGAAATTAACTATTTCTCATTTCATCATCTGTAAACATAAGAAAATAAACCAGACAGTTTTTCCTTCTCAATCTTACCCCTAACTCAATCACAGTATAAATTTCTTCAGGGCAAGGGCTGTTTTTCATGTTGCCTTGGTATCCCTAGACCCTAACACATGGGTGTTCCAAGTGGGTGCTTAATAAGCATTTATTAGATTGAGTACTGCCATTTTATTAAAACATCCTCTACTGAACTGATAGATACAAATATTCAAGATTCTGACATTTCACTTTAAAAAACTCTATCCTACGTGCCAGATGCCTTATATGTTAAAGAAACATACATTTTTCACTAACAAAACCCCAGTTCACTCAACTAATAAATAAGCATTAAGCACTTTCTATGTGCCAGGTATTATGCCAACTGATAAGGGTACAAAGAAAATGCAGTTCCTATCCTCAAGGATTTCACACACTAATTAAGAAGACAAGTACTCAAATGTGTGTATGTATGTGTGTATACACACATACATACATATTTATATAGTATACAAACGGCACATTATGTAATATATACATACATGCAACATACACAGAGCAGATTAAAGGTAACCTTGGAGGAGAAGACAACAGCAGCTCAGAGGACTGGGAAAGGCCTTCTGCACAACATGATGTTTGAGTTGAGTCTTGAAGGAAGCCAGGAAAAGACAAAGGTAAAGAGGGAGAATATTCCAGATACTAGAGACAGCCAGAACAAAGGCATGAAGACAGGAGATCACACATTGTGTGTAAAAACCAAAATGCAGGCCAGCAGAACTAGACCATAGAATGTTTAAAGGTCATAAGATATAAGAAGAGAAAGAGGGGAAGGGGCCAAATAGGGAAGAGCCTTAAATGCCAGAGGAGGTTACATTTAACCTTAGAGATAAGAGGGAGCCTTCGCAGTTTACTGCAGGTAAGGAAGAGGGCTGATGTAGCCAGATTTACACTTTAGGAAAATCACTTAGGCCATGGAAGTGTAAGACAGATTACAGTAAGAAGAAATTTAACACAGGAAAAACAAACAGGAGGCTATTTTAATAGTCCAGGAAAGAGATTATGAAAGCCTGGACTAAATTGGTGTCTGTATGAGTAGAGAGAAAGGGACGTATATGAGCAATATTGTGGAAAAAGAAATGATAATTTTGGTCATTAACTGGAATGTTAAGAGAATATTCATTCCTCTCCAGGCTGCACAAAAGATTTGTTCTACCATGTCCCCAAAACCTCTCCATCCTGGAAACCCTGGAATTCAGACTTTGGAAGAATCCTCCACTGCTGTGCTCCAATCAGAACCTCCCAGGACCTCCATTTAAGAAGGGTGCCCAGGCCAGCCAAGGCTCATTTTTCTCCAAGGATGAATGCAGGACTTTGCTATCCCTCACCCCTACATCCATGTCTCCACCCCCTTCCAGTTCCCATTTGAGGCAAATTTCTTGAATTCATATTCCTAGCAGTTAGAATAATGCCTTCAAAATAGTGAGTGTTTAATAAATACTTGTAGACTGAAAGACGGATAATATAGTTTTCTACTTATTAGAGTTACATGGAAATCTATTTTTGTTTTACTAAAAATACCATCTTACTTTGATATTTTGAAAGTTCTATAACTTCATCTTTGTAGCTATCCTCTCCAGTCATCAAAGCAAATCAAAAGTCTTTGAATTTCAGGGCCACAGCCATCCATAACCTGGAGGACAATCATCTAAAGGTGGATAATCTTCTGTACTTATCTGACAACCAGTCTAGTTAACAGCCATATTGTCCATCAAGAACATATCCAGTCTTCTAAGATATCTATCAGTGCTTGTTACACCAGGATGGCTTTTAAGAACCCAAGCCACCTCCATGCCAAGATGAGACAGAGTAGAACTTTAGTGATTGAACAATGATTTTGCACTTGTTTCAAACCTTACTGCTACCTTTCTAAAATGTGAGTACGTTTCCTATGTTGTACAGGCAATACCTGCTTTTTATTCATAATGAATTTATGGCTAAGGAATTTTGAAGTTGATTACTTTGCTTTATGCAAAATCCTCAGTGCATATGTGCTATATCCTAATTACACTGTCAACAATGAATATTTACTGAGTTCCTGGGCAAAGCACAGCAATAAAAGGTGGGGAAGGAAGAGAGGGAACAAGCATTTATTAAGAGCCTACTATGTGTTTCATACTGTGCTAAGCATTTCACAAATATTACCAAGGATACAAATTTAAATAAAAAGGTCCCTGCTTAGAGGCCCTTACAATCCAGTAATAGAAGTGAGACCAATATGGAAATAATTCCAAGGTAGAATTTGATAAAAATCATAAAGAAAGTAAAAAGTATATTTGAGCTGGGTTTTAAAGAATGAGTATTACTTCCAAAGTTGATGATGGGGTAGAGGATATTACTTCAAGCAGGAAAAAAAAAAAGGTGAATAATAATAACCATAATAATAACAAGAACAAAAATGCAGATGGGCAAATGGAAGGCATGTTCAAAAAATGACAAGTAGGCTATTGTGTCTGGGGGCAAGATACATACTAGCAAGTAGTGGGAAGTAAGGCTATAAAGGCAAGATGGGGCCAGAATACAGAGGATTTTGAATGCTTTTATAGCTTCATCCTGGAAGCCCTGGGATTCAGACTTTGGAAGAATCCTTCAACCCTGTGCTATAATCAGAACCTCCTTAAGAAGTTCTGACTTAGTTTAGTAAGCAATGGGGAGACACTGAAAGCTTTTCAGCTGGTGAATAACATAACCAAAGCTACACATTAAGAAGATGAGCTTGAGAAGTAACATATAAAATAGACTGGTAAGTAGCAGAGAGCCTAGATCAAGAGAAACCAATTAGATTATGCACTGGTTTAGGAAAGATGTAATAGGGGTTTAAATGATGGTTGTGGTTATAGGGATGGAAGGGAGGGTATAAGTGAAAAAGAACACACACAAAATGGGCATGGGATAGTAAGATTTCTTTTGTGTAGTGGTTAAATTAAATGGTGCCACTGAGGTCCCTCCTAACTTTTAAAATTCTATGATTCTGTCATTTAGCCATCAGCAGAAATCACTGAATAGAGAGGCAAAGAAGGTAACAAGTAAAGTACAAATAATAAAAGAGATATAAGTTATGATAACTCTAAGGTTTCACTTCATACCCACTAAATTGTCAAAGATGACAAAAAATGGCACTAATCAACTGTAGTAGGGCTGTGAGGAAACAGTCACATCAATGCACTGTTAACCCAGCTGTAAACAGGTTCAACCGTTCTGAAAAGTGACTTGGAATTATGCAAAGAACGTCACCGAATTGTTTATGCTTTTTGTCCCTGCAACCCCACTACTGAGTATGTGTACAGTTAAAGTTAATGATGAAAAGAAAACTCATAAATAACAAAATACTCAGGACAGTACTTTGTAGTACCAAAAAAAGAGAAACCAAGTGGATACCAATCAACTGAAGAAGGGCTAAAAAATATGTGGTATATGAAAGAAATGAAGTATTATTGTGCTATAAGTAAATATGGGAAACACGGGAAGACATACGAATTGATGCACAGTAAAGAGCAGAACCCAGAGAAAATTATATATTACTAGAGTGATGTATATGAAAACAAAATTGCAATGGCCAATCTTTTTCCCAGAGAAATTATCTCCTTCGTGTGGATAGAGAAGGGGAAAACTATGGATGTAGAAGCATGCATATACTGTTAGAAGAAAGGAAGCAGGATACTTCCAGAAATGATTCAGATGTTTTAAAAAGGTAGAAATAAAGGTTGTTCACTGAGGGAAACAACTCCTATTGCAGTTGTAAGGAGAAGGTTAAAAGCTAAAAAACTATTCCAAGAAAAAATAAAAAAGAAATCAGAGGCATCAATTTTTAATATGGTAGCAGTTAGCATGGTCCAGTGAAAAGAGCACTGGATTCGGAGTCATCAGCAAATGTGAGTTCAATTACTGGCTCTGTGACCTTGAGAAAATCTCTTAACTTCTCTGGACAGATTTCTCACCCATAAAATGAAGGAAGTGCACTACATGGCTTCCTATGGGCCCTCCCAGTTCACAATGAATGACCCTAACTGAGGAAAAAAACAAAATGCAAAGTAATGGAAAGGGGGACACAAATTGTACACTTGACATGATTTATTTTTTCTCTCATAATTCAGAATTTTGTACTGCCTCAGTGATCACTCTAAATATCAATTCTTATTATAATGTTGTCATCAGGCAACACAGTAGAGAGTGAGAAAATGTTGAAATGAGAAGTGTGAGGGTGGCAAAAGACAAAACATCTAGTAAGAATTTATTGTTTTCTTGTGTTTTTTTCTAAAGTTGAGTGGCAAAAAATATTTTGGCTAATAAATACCATTCTCTCCTTCCCTCCCTCACTATCATTTATATGTGTGGTTTTGCTGTTGTTTGTTTTTAACCAAGATCATAAAATGGGAGGTGAGGTTTTCGAATATATTGTAAATTCATTTAAAAATACAAATTCTCCTTAAAATGTCTTTACATACTATACAAGAGCATTCATGCTCATGGGAATGGCTTTATTAAGCACATTTGAACTTTGTGGTTTTTAAATATGACCTGCACTTTCAATTCAATTTAATTCACTAAGCATCTATGTGCCAAGCAAAACAAAATACAGTTCAAATTCATTATAGAAAACATTTACTATTCTCTAAATACATTTATACTATGGATCAATTTACATCCTCCCTGTTTGTAGTAATATAGTTCAACAGAGGGATACAAATACCAACAGTAGCATTATAATGGAATCCTACCATCTGGTCCCCTAACCTAGCTACATTTTCTCTAAATTTTAATCTCTAAAACTTCACTCACAATAAACAACGTTAGAAACCATCACATAACTGTGTTAACTAGAAATCAGATAAAAACTAATCAGGCTTTTTAAATACCTCTTCCAGTCCTACTAAGTTTAGTAAGATTTTGCATCTTAACTAATTAAATTTCCTATAAATTAAATTAAATTTCCTATAAAAACTAGATCACCAACATCAGCACATTTATTTCACTCTTGCTTTCATGCTATACTATATGGCACTATACTAGATAGCAAACAAAAAAGACTTCACAAACAGATCTATGATCTCATCAAATTAAGAGTTCTTCTGTGGGTCACATCCCATCCTATCCACTTCCTGTCTGTCATCTGCCATAATATTACCATAAGGCACTTCCCTAGCTGTGCAAATTTAAAAACAAGAAAAATAGCACACCAACACCAAAATATAAATCCTGAAAATCAAGGAAAAGAATAACAAATTGTTTCTAAATTAAACTGAATTAATAAAACTGGAAGAGAGTCTTTTTTAAATAAGAAAAATATTTAGTTGGTCTAATTTTTTTAAAGAGGAAAAACCAAATTATCAGTATCAAAAGTGAAAAAGGAGAATTCACAAAATTGGGAGATATTAAAGATATTAACAATTATTAGAATTATTTAGACCAATTATACACCAAAAAAAACCTGACAAATTAACTGAAGCGGATGAATATTTATAAAAATATAAAATACTCATAATAACAGAATAACAAATCAAGAATATAAATAGCTCAATATTAGAAAAAGTTATTGATAAGACATAAATGAACTAACAAAAGAAAAATATCCTGGACCAATGGATTTACAAGTAAATTTTATCAAATATTTAGAAAAGAATCAATTCCAATATATTGCAAAAATAATAAAAAGATGGAATTTTTCCAAATTTCTTTATATCTAAAGCACAGAGCAACAAAAAAGAAAAAAGTATAGACCAATATCCCTAATGAACAATGGTACAAAAATGTTTGAGAAAATATTTGCAAAATATACAGTAAGAGGTTATTGTACTGTATATCAAAATATATATGTGTGTATGTACACACACACACACACACACACACACTATGATCACCTTGAATTTACACCAGCAATGCAGAGTTAGCTCAATATTAGGAAAACTATAAACATTAATAACATATTATTAAGCCATATTAAAACAAAAAATTACATGGCGACATCAATAGATACATTAGAAGCTTCCAATAAAACATAACAATCATTTCTGTTAAAGACACTAAAAAGTATAGGAATATCTAGAACTAAAAGCCTGCACTATATAAAATGGAGACAAGGCCTTTCCAATAAGATCCAGTAAGAGGTAAATAAAGGATCTATCAGCACCTTTAATTGCTATAGTGCTGGAAATGCTACCTTTATAACAGTAAGAAAAGAAAATTAAATAGAAGGAATAAAAGAAAACAAAATTATCACTTTTTGCAGATACGAAGTATACTTAAAGGACCCCAGAGAATAAACTAAAAAACTGAAACAATCAGTAACTTCAACAAAGTTACTAAACTAAAGCTCAACAAAGAAGCACAAGATAAAGTAACCCAAACAAATCAGTGGCCTTTCAGTATTTTGCCAACAAAACCCAACAAAAGAGATGATGAGACATTCCATGCAAAACTATAGAATGTATCAAGTAATTGAGAGCTCACCTACCAAGGCACACACAGGAATTTATAAAAACAGCAACAAAACATACTTTATTAAAAAAAAAAAGACAAACCTAAATAATTGCTGATGGTTGGGTCTGTGCCAATATCATAAAATGATAATATTATCTAAATTAATTTATGTAATCACTGCCATTCCAATTAAAGTGCCGAAGATTATTTTAGAAAGTTACAAAAAAAAGAAAATTTACCTGCAAGGAAAAAAAGATCAAGATTCCAAAGGAAATAATGGGAAAAAAAAGTGGGAAGGAGACCTAGTTTAACTGCACTTCAAATTATACTACATATATAAACAGTAATTATCAAAACTGTTTTGGTGCTAGCTAAAAAAAAAACCAGAAAAGTTGATTAGTAGAACAGATTAGGTACACAATATATAAAAGCAAATGAACATAGCTGCATAGTGTTTTATAATCCCAAAGACACAATACTTGGTAAATCATAACCCAACTGTCAAATCTGGCCAGCTAGTGGCAGGATTTGACCTGTAGGAAGTAGTTTGCTGACTCGTCTACCAAAGACCCCCAGCTAATTTATAAAGGACTCAGTATTTCACAAACACTGCTGGAGAAAACTGAAAATAATCTAGCAAAAATTAAGCTCAGACCAACATCTCACACAGTATGCCAAGATAAGCTCCAAATGAATATACATCATAAATACAAAAAGTCGTATTATAAAACAAATTAGAGGAGCAAGGAAGGAAATATCTTTCACAGCTAAAGCCTGGTGAAGAGTTCATGACCAAGCAAGGGATGGAGAGGATCAGAAAATTTAAAAATTGATCACAGGAGCTTATATTTGGAGATGGAACAGACGTTAAACATCATCTAATCAAATCCCCTCATTTAACAGATGAGGAAACTGTGTCCTCAGACAAATTAAGTGACTTGACCAAGTTCACCCAGAGTTAAGTGACAGAGCTAGAATTTAAATCCAAAACCTCAAATCTAAATCTGATGTATCACTATGCCTCAAAATAGCTTTGATATATAAAATTGAGGGGGTTTTAATAGGCAAAATCAATGCAGTTAAAAATGAATGTATCCCACTGACTCAAAATAGGCAACTTTGATTATGTATTGAGTTTATGTGTCGATTACATAATATTGATAAAAATCAATGCAGTTAAAATTACAATGAAAAATAATTAACTTGGAAAATAATCTTTGCAACAAGTTTCTCTGAAAATGATTCAACAGCAAATATTTATAAAGAATTAATTCAAATTCATAAGAACAAGAGTCATCCCTGAATAGGTAAATGGTCAAAAGAGAACAACAAGAGAAAGTTTTTAAAGTAAGAAATCCAAGCTATCAACAGTTACATGAAAAAAGTTATTTAAATAACTAATATTTTTAACTCTGAGATTCTGCCTCACACGTATTCGACTGGCAAAGATGACAAAAAAGGAAAATGACAATTGTTGAAGGGGCTGGGAGAGGACAGGTATACTAGTGCACTGCTGGAGCTATGAATTACTCTTGGAACTATGGCCAAAAAGTCACTAAGTTTTATATACGTATACACACACACACAAACATACACACCCACACCCTTTGGCCCACCGACACCATTACTAGGCTTATACCCCAAAGAGATTAAAAAGGAGGAAAAGATATGTACGAAAAAAACAACCTATAGCACCTCTTTTTGTTTTTAGCAAAGAACTAGATAGAAGGGGGGTTCCTATCAACTAGGGAATGAGTGAGCAAGCTTTTTTTTTCCCAATTTTTTTAACATTTTTATTTAAAGTTTTCAGTTCCAAATTCTATTCCTTTCTCTCTCCTTTCCCTCCCCCCCTCCCTGAAACAGTAAGCAGTCAGATATAGGTTATACATGTGCAATCATGTAAAACATTTCTATATTAATCATTTTGTACAAGAATTCTCAAATAAAAGCAAGAAAAAGAAAAAGAAAAAGTGAAAAAGAGCATGCATCAGTCTATTCAAACAGTATCAGTTCTTTCTCTGGAAGTAGATAGCATGCTCCATCATCAGTCCTTTAGGATTGTCTTGGATCACTCTACTGCTGAGAATAGCTAAGCCACTCAATTCTTCATCAGATAATACTGGTGTTACTGTATACAGCATTCTCCTGGTTCTGTTCATTTCACTGTGCATCAGTTCATGTAAGTCTTTCCAGGTTTTTCTGAAATCACCCTGCTTGTCATTTCTTACAGCACAAAATATTCCATTACAATCATATACCACAGCTTATTTAGCCATTTCATTATTCAAGTGATAGACATTCCTTCAATTTCCAGTTCTTATCCATCACAAAAAGAGCTGCTATAAATATTTTTGTACAAATAGGTTCTTTTACCTTTTTTGATGTCTTTGAGATATAGACCTAGCAGTGTAATTGCTGGATCAAAGAGTATGCACAGTTTTATAGCTCAATGGGTATAGGCTGAACAAATTTTGATATATGAACACAACGGAACATTAATATGCCATAAAATGAGGAAAGGGACAATTTCGGGGAAGTCTTGTATGAGCTGATGCAAAATAAAGTGAGTAGAACCTGGAAAATAATTTATGCTACAATAACAACATTGTAAAAAACAATAAATAATTTTGAAAGACTTAAGAATTCTGAACAACGTGATGAATAAACACAATTCTAAAGAACTGATGATGAAGCAAGCTACTCAGCTCCTGGCAGTGGTTATGGACTCAAAGTGCAGAAAGAGACATACACTTTTATACATGGCTAACATATAGAAATATTTGGCTTGGTTATGCTTATTTGTTTTGAAGATTTTTTTCTCTTTTTTTAAAATGGGGAGGGTAGGGTGGGGGTGGGTGGTGGAAAGAAGAGAGTTAATGATAATACAGCTCCCCCCACAAAAAAAAATGAAATAAAATAAAGAATCAAAGGTCCCACCCATACTGGAGGTCATCCTTGTTTTGTAACATCATCACAAGGATACCTGCAGAATATTCCACCTATCCTCTCTTATTCTTATCACATGACAAGGACATATTCTATTCCTGTCTTACAATTCCTTGATAGTGTACTTTTCTCCTATTCTTCTTGGAGTTCCTCATTTCTAACAACCACTATACACCTCAGCACTGCATTCTGTGTGATATCCAATTCAAGTTCTTCAGAGGCAGGGCTGTTTCAAAGTTTGTTGCCTTACAGCATCAGTAAAAGTTAAATCCTTAAAAGATGGTTTTCACTTTCACGGGAAGCTTGGAGTCAGTAAAAAGCTTTGGAATTTCCTGAAAGTAACTCTGGTTCCATTTTTTGTCCATCTCATCTATCTGTCTCATATATATACATACCCAGTGGACAAGCTTTATTGAACGTCTATCTTAAATGCATGTTAAAATCTGGGCAATAAGGGCAGCTAAGTGGCGCAGTGAATAGAGCTCTGGCCTTAGAGTCAGAAGGACCTGAGTTCAAATCCAGCCTCAGACACTTAACACTTACTAGCTGTGTGACCTTGAGCAAGTCACTTAACTCCAACTGCCTCACCAAAAATAAATAAATAAATAAATGAAATCTGGGCAACAGATACTCTTCATCCACTTGGTCTTTCATCTGTGAATGATAAAAATAATACCTAACATTTATACACGGCTTTAAGACTTAAAAAGCACCTCATATATATTATGTTATTTGAGAATTGTGAGTGGACCGAGCAAACTACCTTGAGTGATTAGCAATATCCTACAGAAGAATGCAATATTATGGAGTTTGAAGCAATCAACACAACGTCATAGGCACACAGGACAATCTAGCAGACCTCAAGGGAATAGTGCCTCAACGTGAACTCTGAGCTGGATATCCTCCACCACTGCATTCATATATCTCTCCCTGCTTTATGCCTTGCCTATACATCGTACAGGGTTATTTCGGGAGTCATCTTCAGAGGAATCCTGAACCACATTGATGTATAGATGAAAGATATCTAGCTGTAACAAAGGTTGTCAAACAGCTCTTTGTGCTTTGGAATCAAAGGTTTTTATTCTTAATCAACAAACAATAAGTACAATGTAATTTTATATTCACTATGTCTTTTAGTTAAATTGAAGACTGTTAAGATGTGGTTCATTGTTGAATATCATTTTCAGAATCCTGCTCGCTCCCTTTTAATGTCTTCATTAAGTATGCCCAGAATTTGAGTATGGCAATTCTCTCACAAAAACATTATGGAGTTAGGAGAGTAAGCATTTGAGATCAGCAATTATTGATATTCTTTTGGTAACTTTTCTTGGACATGAATACGATACAAAATTTATTCCACACCTTTGGTAAATTCCCTTGCTTTAGATAACTTGTATATCAATCTATTCATGCTCTCAAAATTTTACTGCCTCCAATGTGCATCTCTTCTATATACATATATATTTAGTCCAAGCTGGATGCTCTTTTCATCTTTATTTTCTTTGGTCCAATTTTTATTTCCTCTAGATGCACATATGATATGTTGGGGTCCAAGTTTGGTGTATTGACTAACCTTGATGGAAAAAAGTTTGTTTTTACAAGTCTTTTTTTCCATTTTTCTTCTTATTCCCATTTTATTTTTTCTTTCTTTTTTAATCTCCAAATGATATTTATTTCTAGTGATACTTCAAAGTGATTCTCTATTGCATTCACCACAGTAGCTTTCCCAAACTTTTTTCTTCCATTTTCCTCCTTAAATGCTCTTTTGAAGACACAAAGAAAGGCAAAAACAGTCCCTGCTCTCTAGGAGCTCACAGTTTCATCAGGGAGACAACACAAAAACAACAATGTATGAATAAGAAATATAAAGGATACATTAGAAGTAACCTCGAAGGAAAGCCACTAGCATTTAAAGAGAGAGAAAGGCTTCTTTCACAAGGCAGGATTTTAGCTGAGACTTAAGGAAGAAAGGGAAGCCAAGAGGAAGAGATGGAAGAGGGAGACAGCACTGTAGGCATATGGGGTACAACCAGTCAAAATGGAGGCAGGAGATGGAAAATCTTACACAAGGAACAGTAAGGAGGCCAGTATCAATGGATTTACTAGATCTTAGAGTATATGGAGGGGACTAAAGTATAAGAAGGCTGGAAAGGTAGAAAGGGGCTAGATAATGAAGAGTTTCAAAAGCTAAACAGAGGATTTTTCATATGATCCTAGAGGTAATAGGGAGTTTAATGAATGGAGTGGAGGATGACATGGTCATACCTGTGCTTTAGGAAAATCAATTTGATGGCTTAATGGAGGATGGACTGGAGTGAGGAGAGACTTGAGGCAGGAAGATCCATTAGCAGACAAGTGCAATAGTCTGGGCATGAAGTAATGAGGGCCTGTACCAGAGTGGCGGCAGTGTCAGAGGAGAGAAGGGGACATATACAAGAGAAGTCGTGAAGGTAAAATCAATAGGCCTAGGCAACAGATTGGAATGGAGGAGGGGAGTGAGGAAAGAGTCAAACATGACACCTAGGTTACAAGGCTGGGCAACTGGGAGATGGTGCTTCCCTTGACAATAGTAATTCATTAAAACAGTTCTTAAAAACACTGAATCTTGGGGCAGCTAAGTGGCACAGTGGATAGAGCACTGGCCCTAGAGTCAGGAAGACCTAAGTTCAAATACCACCTCAGACACTTGACACTTAGTGGCTGTGTGACCCTGGGCATGTCACTTAACCTCAATGCCAAGCAAAAAACAAACAAACAAACAAAAAAACAAACACCGAATCTCCCGATATAAGTGTTGTCCATTCAGAGACTGAGCAACTGGTTGTGGGGAATGTTGTAGAGATGATTTATCCACCAGGTGTATACTAGGTGAAACTAGATGATCAGTAAGGTCTCAGACAACTCTAGGATGTTTGGTTTCGGTATCTGTGAGAAATAAGATTTGACTACAAAGCTTTAATGCAAGAATTTTTTCATGAGAAGAATTTTATTTGCATTCTGTAAAAGTACAGATCGATTATATTAAATACAATGTGAGAGATCCTCATTGCATCATCTTACAAAAAGAGGATTACTCATTTATAACCTTGGGCTGCAATCATAACACTGGTCTGGAAGAGGTCCTCTGTATACTTAATCAGTAGATTTTAAACAATGTTTTAAGTACACTATCTTTGATACTTAAATTTAGAGTGAATGATTTTAGAGTGTATAAGGATATTTCCTGATGACTAACAGCTGAAAAATATACATTTTTTTTCTTCAACTTATCTTTTCCTTATGCCATTTATAATTCTATGTCTTACATTTAGCAGAAAATCATAAGGAGCCATTTCTCAATCTTCTTTGCTTACTAATCAGAAGAGGTACAATGGGCCAAACCTACCAAATCCACTATTTTTTTCCCCTAACATAAGAACCATAGGGTAGCACCTAAGGCTTACCATGATGGGCCAAAATCAAACATAGTTGTCCCAAAACATACATACAAAGGGGGCAATATTTTCACCAGAAAACTGCAAAATAGCCTCTTTCCACCCTGGCAATACAAGAGGGCTGTGTACATGGCAAGGAAAACAATCTCACTGAAAGTTAAAACTAAAATGCAATCTGACAAAAAGAGACATTTGAAAAGCTCTAAAGAAAGAAAAGTCTGGGAAAAGATTTTACTAAAGAATGTGTTTCTCTTTAATCAGTTTGGCTAGGGAAAACATTTAACAAAATCTTTTTCTGGAAGGGGTCAACTTTAGACAGGGCATGTTTAAAATAAATGCTTTCCAATGGCTGCCATCAGTGATAACATTGATGAACACTGATAGAGGAAAAGTAAAAACATCCTAGAACTACAATGTTATGCTGTCCTTGAGGTCCATGCTGTGGAACAGTATTGTGAACAAGACTGTATTTTAACAAGACATTTTAACACTTTGGAAAGAGAGTTCATTGGACAATGTACAAGTCAGACTGCCATGCTCAAATTACAAGGTCTTCATCTGTCTAAAGAGGCAGAAGAAAAAACAAAGGTCAGCTCACTCCATCCTTTGTCCTACAATTCTGAAATGGGCTCCTCATCTAATGTAGTCATGCAGAAAAAGATGTCTTCTTTTATGCAGATGCAGAAATAGGGAAGTATCCCTCTACTATGATGAGGGTAAAGACAGGAAAAAACCTGACCATCAGAAATATCTATTTCCTCTCCCAAAAGAAAGGCATCCTTGCCCCAAGTGCTATGAATGAAGGAAAATGTTACCTAGCTGGAAGTAGGAATGCATTTTCCAAGAAAAACACTGTTACAAAATAGCGATTGAAGAGAGTAGTACTATTCTTGAGATACGTGATGGAGGATAAACAGGCTTTTTTAAGCAGTCCCAAAGAACCTTAGCCCCCTTTAATAAGATTGTTTCAATGTAAAAATGCATCCAAATTTTGTTTTTAATTCCAAGAAATGCAAGAAATTTTTACAAAGCTTTTGGCAACATGATTTGATCACAGGTTGGGGATCAATTATACTGAATTACATTCTACAACTAATGGTATTAGAATAATGTTCTAGGGTAGTTCAATATAACTGTCGGGTTTTTTTTTTCCAACGTAAAAACCGAGATGAGGTTTTCCCCTCCCGGGAATCAGATCACCTAAGTTCTAGTCCCAGCTCCACAATAACAATTTTATGAACCTTGGAAAAAATCCCTCTATCTCTCTAGACTCCAGTCAATTCACCTATAAAATAAAGGACTTGGACCTTCATAGCTCTAAAATGCTATGATTCTATGAAATGCAATGTAATGGACTAAAATAAGACAGTCCCTGGCTTATCTGGGAAAATAGCATGTACATTTATAACTATATTACACTTAAAGGGATCTGAAATGCCATCCATTTTTGAGTGCTCTCCTAGGACACAAATTGTAGGACACAAATTGTAGCCCATCCACAGAAACACATCCTGAGCATCACTTGTCCATATACTGCAAAAAGTGAAGTCCACCAAACTTCAGGAGGCATTTCTCACTTGCTCACATCCTCGATGTACCAGAGGAAAATTCTAGAGGTTCGCCTATCATCTTGCTCTTACCATATATCCATAACCATATAGTCTTCCTATCATGAAATTCTTTGCTGACACATATAATCTATATCTGATTATTTACTGTCGGGGGCTGGGGGAGAGATGGAAGGAGGGATAGAATTTGGAATTCAAAACTTCAAATAAAAATGTTAAAGAATTGGAAAAAAAAAAGAAAAAACACTAGAATCAAAAGATCTTTGAATCTAATTTTGGAATACTAATTGTAATAATAGTAATAATAGAACCTGACATGTCTAAAAAACATAAAGAAAAGAAAGAACAAAACTCTTTGCTGAAATCCTTTATCTTAGGATCAGAGAATCATCAATTTAGATCTAGAAGGGATCATGGAGACTCTCAAGCACAACTCTTTCATTTTGCAGATAGGAAACTGAGGCTCAGAGAGGGTAGGTACCTTACCCAGGGTTGCAAAGCTAGTAGCAAGAATCTTAAAGCAGGTCTTCCTGACTCCAAGTTCTGTGCTCAATCCATTACTCCCTCCCAATTTTCTTTAGTGCCAATTCAACAGTACGATCTCTATAAGCAAAATGTGGACTACAACATCAGGGACCAAGTACAGTTGTTCCACTATCTCTGATGGAGGAAAGAATTTGTGAAAATGGCTTTTGTGAATCTTCTGCAATTCTCTTCTGTTTGCATTTCCTCCTTCCAGTTTCATCCCTGAAGGCCCTTTTGGTACACTTTGCTTAGCTGGATATCTTGCCAAGCTTTGGGCCACTGCCATCTTCTTTACTTTTGTCCTGCCACTGGATTGCAATGACGCTGGAAAACAGAGTGAGGCTGACAACTTTGTGCAACTCTGCTTCACTTAAATCCAATTCACATACAAGTCAAGACATCGCCCATGACGTCAGTAGTCCTCTTCGAAAATGAAGGACAAACAACAATAATAAACTGGTTTTGCCCTCCATTGCTTCTCTCTGCTTTAACCTCCTCATAATTGTCTACCATCCTTCCATGTAATATTTTACAGACAAGTTTACATTCTAACTGGTGTTATCTTTGGCAGTCCTCTCTCTCTCCATTTGGAAAATAAGCCAAATGTTTGTTAGGGTATTTTATGGAGTCTCCTGGTCTTCCAGGGCAATTAATTTACATTGGCTGAAATTATTCTAGTAAGAGTTCTTAGCAGTTCTCTTCATTTTCTCTTCTTTATTTTCAATTACTTATTTAAATAATTCAGAGTTCAGTAATTTTAACTGTACTCCATTTCTTTCTGTCATTATTAGTCTTTCTTTTTTTAACCAATCTTAGTTCTATGAGTCAATGATCTGACTATACACAGTCAGCCAGGGATCAATCAGACATCAATAGCAAGTCTTTTCCAGTCTGTTAAGAGAAATTCAACATCTGAGCTGAGCCTTGAAGGAAATTAGAGATTCTAAGAGGCAAAGATGAGCAAGGAGTGCATTACAGACATGCAAAGACACAGAGATGTGAGACAGAGTTTTAACTGTGAGAAATGTTTGTTGTTGTTCAATCTTTTCAGTCATATCTGACCCTATGTGACCCCTTTTGGGATATTCTTGGCAAAGATACCAGAGTGGTGTGCCATTTCCTTTTCCGGTGAATCCAATGGATCCACTGAGGATAAATGAGTTGTCCCAGGTTACACAGCTAGGAAGTGTCTGAGGCTAGATTTGAACTCAGGTCTTCCTGACTCCAGGACCAGTGCTCTATCCACTGAGCTACCAACTGTCTCTGTGAGAAATATAGATAAAGCTAATTTGGCTAGACTGAAGAGTACATAAATTGGAATAATGTATAATACGGGTGGAGAAGTATGTTGGAGCCAGATTTTAAAGGTCTTAAATGCTAAAAAGAGGAATTTGTATTTGATATTAGAGGTAAAAGGGAACCAAAGGAGTTTGCTGAGCGGGGGATGGTCAGACCCATGAGTTAAGAAAGTCATTTTGGCCATCTTATGATGTCCCCATGATATTCCTTATGTTCTCCTCCTTTCCTCCATTCTCTCATAATTAGGTAGTTCTTCTTCTCATGAAGGGGAAACCTTCTATTTATAATACCATCCTTTCCTGTCCTTGATAGGCGAACTGCTCCCACAATTCTCTCCTCACTCAATATTCAGTCTCTGATTGTCAATTGTCTCCTTCCGTGTTA
The DNA here is from genome assembly GCF_900497805.2 of Vombatus ursinus. Classification (NCBI taxonomy): domain Eukaryota; kingdom Metazoa; phylum Chordata; class Mammalia; order Diprotodontia; family Vombatidae; genus Vombatus; species Vombatus ursinus. The sequence continues at coordinate 12,727,062 of NW_020948840.1, forward strand.
ACTACAACTATGTCAAAGTCTCTCTATTATAAAAACAAAAACAAAAAACAAAAACTACCTTTTATTTTCATTGCCAAATTTTTCTCAATCCTCATCTTTCCTGACCTCTGAAGCATTTGGCACTGGTGAAAAAACCCTCTATTCTCTGGGGTTTTGTAACATTTCTTTTTCTTACTTCTCTTTTTAGTTGTATGATCTTCTCATTCTCCTTTGTTAGATTATTTTCCATATTTCATCCCCTTGGGGTGGATATATATCAGGGCTCTGTCCAGCATCAACTCCTCTTCTCTCTCTACACTCACTTGATAAACCCATCAGCTCTCATGGATCTAATTATCATCTCTATTCAAATGACTCCCTGGATCAATAAATCCAATCTAAGCATCTTTTCTGAGCTCTCATCCCATGTCACTAGTTGCCTATTAGACATTTCAGAAATAACCCATAGGCATCTCTAACTCAACATGACTAAAACTTAAATCATTATCATTCCACTCAAACACATCCCTCTTCCAAACTTCTTTCTTTTGAGGGTACCACCATTCCTACTAGTCACACAGGTTCTCAATCTTGGTCTTATCCTTGACTCCTCACTCTCCAACAACACATAAATTTAATCGGTTGCCAAATCCCTTCATTTCTATTTTAACAACTCTCACATAAATCCCTTTCCCTCCAGTCTCACAGTCAACCTAGGAAGTAGATAACAGAAGCCCACTGAACATAAAAAGCTAGAAAGGAAGGTTGTAGCTAGTTTGTAGAAGGTTTTAGTTACACTGTTTCATATGACCCTCATAACCATCCTGTAAGTACCACAAGTTTTATAATTTCCAATTACCAGATAAGGAAATTGAGGCCCAGAGAATTTAAGTGATTCACCAATGGTCATACAGCTTTTAAGTGAAAGAGTGGGACTTGAACCCATATCTCTCCTAATGACAAAGTAAGCAACCTTACCACTATACGATGCTGCTTCTCATATCAAAGCAATATATTTAAAAGGTTACTCAGAAAGTGTTATGAAGGAAAGACTGAAAAGGAGCGAAAATGTAGACAGGAAAACCAACAATGAAGCTATTACAATTACAGCATCACTTATTTGAAAGGGAACTAAGAGATCAATGCAATCCATACTTAAATAGGAATCCTTTCTATAACAACCCTGACAAATAGTAACTTCTCTCCACTTAGAGACTTCTGGTGAAGAGGTACCCACTATTTCCCAAATCATCCTATTCCTCTTTTAGATGGCATTAATTATTAGGGAGTTTTTCCTTTCATTAAGTCAAAATCTCTTTTTCTGAAACTCCCATCCATTATTTCTAGTTCTGTCTGCTAAGGCCTCAAGAGGAACCCACCAATGGAAGAAAGGGAATTTGGTGAGAGGAAGGTTCCAGGAGTTAGAATGCTGCAGGGGTAGATGAATGTTCTCGGAGGAAGTCTCAGGTGCTAGTAGAAGCTCCAGGGGTGAGACAGCAGCTGAACCACATTGGTAAGGTTGGGAAAGTCAGAAGCAATGGGGAGAAGGGGAAAGAAATGAAAACATCATGAAAATACCTATGTACAAACAAGATAAATAAGGACAAATTGGAGATAATCTCAGAAGGAAGGCAATTGCATTAAGAGAGATTGGGAAATGCTTCTTGCAGAAGGTGGGATTTTAGCTAAGACATGAAGAAGGCTAAGAAAGTCAGAAAGGAAAAGGAAGAAGAGAATCCCAGGCACAGGCAACACAATGAAATTAATGAAAATGCCTAAAGCAAGAGGTGTAGCATCTTATACAAGAAACAGCAAGGAAGTCAGTGTCACTGAACCTTAGAGTACATGGAGGAGATTAAGGTATCAAAAGACTGGAAAGGTAGGAAAGGGGCAGATTATGAAGGGCTTTAAAAACTAAACAGAAGATTTCATATATGATCCCGGATGTAATAGGAATCCACTGTAGTTTATTGAATAGGGAGATGAAAAGGTCAGACCTGAGCTTTAGGAAGCTCACTTTGAGAGTAGAATGGAGAGGGGAGAGTCTTGTCTTGCCTGGGCATGAGGTAATGAAGGCCTACATCAGAGCAGGGACTTGACTTATCTTGAGATAGAATCAAGAAAACTTGGAGATTGAAAGCTGAAATGCTAAAAATTAAAGATAAGCCAAAAAAACTCCAAACTCTAAATCCCTCCTCTAAATACAAAGAGTGAAATAATATCTAACCACAAAACGGCAATTTTGAGCAAATGTGTTAAAGTGACTGTGATAGCGCTACAACCACAAGGTCACAAGCCATTTTGTATAAATATATATAAGCTATACAGGATGATCACACAAAATTAACATCTTAAAAATTATGCAAAAATAGTTTCACTTCGGGGGCAGTGGATAGGTGGTGCGATGGATAGAGCACTGGCTCTGGAGTCAGGAGGACCTGAGTTCAAATCCAGCCTCTAGATACATAACACTCACTAGCTGTGTGACTCTAGGCAAGTCACTTAACCCCAATTGCCTCAGCAAAAAAAAAAAAATTTATAGTTTCACTTCAAAAACATTATAACGATTAACATGTTTGAAAGAACCCAAGGCAAAAAATGGAAATCTAACATTATTCTGTGATAAAATATGTAGAATAAATATGCCTTGCTTCTGTTTTTGGCATCCACAAGTGTTTCTCAGGTGATCTGGAATAGATAGATACAGCACAATTGGACAATACCTGTGCTTTTGCCAGTGCCAGGCCAACAATCATCACAAATCATCACATCTCTCTCTTCACCACCTTTATTATAGGGTTAAAGGCCATATGTTGTTGTTTTTGTTGTTATTTGTCCTTTGTTTTCGAAGAAGACCAATGACATCACAGAGTGATGTATTGACTTGCACATGAATTGGATTTAAATGAGACTGAGCTGCACAAAGTCATCAGACTCACTCTCTTCCAGAGTCATCAAAGTCCAGCGGTAAGACAAAAGTCAAGACTTCTGGCAATGGCCCAGGATGTAGTAGAGGACCTTGGTGTCTTCAATGTCTGACCAAGCTCTAAGCCCTCCAAGCACCTGCTTCAGCCGCCTTCAAAGTCATCAGAATAACATGTTCTCACCCACCCATTCCACCTGGGGAAGTCTTCAATTGCTTGGGGTAGACATCCCCCCAACTCACCAATGGGTTTGGGGCCTGTCAGTTACCCTCAACCTGGTTTAGCCCTTCTGCCAAGATGGTTTTACCTGGGTGTGGCCACTGCACATGCTATTGCTTATTAATATTCTATTAATATTCTATATGATACTAGTACAATTCTAAAGCTATCTGTCCATCTATAAGCCCTCTCACTCCTGTTATATGACCAGCCCAACTCCTTTTCTAATTCATTCTCAGACACCAACTTTTAATGCCATTTCCTGTATGCAATTCATCAATTGATAATATGTTGCAGGCTACTGATGCCCATCGGGCGTCTCTGTATTACTCTTTGGGTAAAAGGACTAGAAGTCCTTTTTACACAGTAAGCAATGAATGAAGGTTTGCAGAATTATAAATATTGATGACATGATCAAACACCATAATCTCAATGTCACAAACAAATAAGAATATTCAATTCATTTCATATCACATAACAATGCATTTATTAAGCATCCATGATGTGGCAGGCATCTAAAAAATACTGCCTGCCGTAGGGAATCAGTTTGTATTTTGAATTTTTGAAGGACATATTATATGGTACAGGGCAATGGTATTCTAATGTTAATCCTACTAATTAATACCCTTTTTACCGTGTTGGGATTTGATAGCATTTCTTTCTCCAATACTCGTATACAGAAGTATTGAAAGTGGGTGCCTTTGTTTTATGCCTGTTTTTTTTGTAAGGATACTTCTAATAATTCTCTATATAATTCTGGATCTTGGTTTTAAGTATATACTTTTAAGTAATGAGGGAAATCTCTTCCAATTCTTCACATGAATGAATTTTGGATTTTATTAAAGACCTTTTCCATAAAGGTCACATGCCAAAACCTATGAATGACCAGAAAGGTCTTAGATCAAGTTGGAAATTAAAACTTCATGGTCCTATTGGGTATTCTCTTCAAACATCTAAAAACCAGTTTCTACCAAAAAGTTTTTAATATTGGTCTTGTTTTATCACTTTATACTATCTGCTTTCTTTTCAGTGTACAATTCTGTAACAAGTAATAAGACAAAGATTATGCTAAGATTGTAGTTTTCATTCATTTAACCATCATTAACAAAGGATCTTCTACATGTCAAGCATTGGAGGATACAAAGACAAAAATGAAACCACCCATGCCCTCAAAGAATTTATATTCTATTGGAGAAATTGTTTAAGATAGTAACATTCTGTATCCTGAACTAATTATCCTCATCAAACTTAAACAAAATTATTTCCTGTAAGCTTTTTAGGAAATAACATAAGATCTGTATAATATGCATCTATATATACATTTATGTGTAACTCAATGAACATAAACTTTCACAACAAAGTTACTCAAATTTAGTGGAACAAATATCTCATTATTAATCTGGTACTCTACTTCTTAGTTGATTTAAAACTGCACAATCAGAACACCTTTTCCAGAAACTAAAGTTACATATTTCCACACACAGAACTAATCCTGGTAGTTAAGTAACATTCCTCCCAAACAGATGTTATCTAATCATAAGCAGAGCTGAGCTGAAAGTTCTTACCAGTACTATTAAAAACACATCTCTTAATTTCAAACTTGGAAGCAAAGCCAAGACATCCTGACCAATCTGTACCAAGGGACTGCCTAGTTAGAAACAGACTTTATAGATCCACTTTGTCTAGTCCAGCTTGATAACTTCTCCACTGAAATATAAATGCTAATCAGAAGTAGAAACTATATTTCTAATTTGCACTGTCACCTTTAGATTCAAATGAACCAGCCTATGATGTTGAATGATAATGGAACTTTTCTAATTAGTTATTTTAACTCTATATTCACAACTCTATTTGAAAGACAACAAATAATTCATTTGAATTGGATTTCTCTTATCTTTACATTTCCTCCTCACATCTATCAAGAATTCCCACCAACTCATTTTTTTCTAAATTAAAAAGCTGCCAGATGTTGAAATTTCTATTAACTCAATTCTCCTGCTATGTTGCAAACAATTCTTCCTCATTCTGACTAAAGAGACTAGGAAAAAATAGATAGAAATCTATGAAAAGTTTCATTCTAACTGCTGTGAATTTACTCTTTCCCCTCCAAGTAGGGAGAACATGCATTTTGTGGTAAATTTCTAGGGTTGATGATATTCCAGTGACCAAAAAAAAGGAAAAAAAAACAAGCTATGAGAAAAGACAAGCCTAATTCAAAATATGGCATTAGTAAAAGAGACTTAAATTAAATATGGCCTATGAAGGAGAACCCTATAGCTGAATGAAAACCCCTGCCTTGCAGCCAAGCCCTCAAGGAGAAATCAAATAGCTCTTCATAATATTACCAGGCAATGATCTATCCCTCAAGAATAAAATGGTGCTAATAAAATTAGGCATACACATCTGGATTAAGGCAACTTGTTCAAAAAGGCATCAAATTATTGAATAGCTTAAAACTAATCGGGCAAATGTTTCAACTTTTTCCATTCTCACAAACCTTTCTCAGGTTCTCATCATCTCTCACCTGGACTACTGCCATAAGCTCCTAATTACTTTCGTTGCCTCAAATATCTCCCCGCTCCAATCCAACCTCCATACAACTACTAACGTGACATTCTGAAAACATGGCTCTGCCCATATCACTCCCCTTGTAAAGATGTTCCAGTGGTTTCCTTCTGTTCCTAGGATAAATTGCATAATCCTCTGGTAGACATTTAAAGTCCTTCAGTCTCTCTCCACCTGACTTCCAGGCTTATTGACGACTTTTCTAACCAGCCAAACTGGCCAATTTCATGTTCCTCCTTCAATCTCCCACATTTTGTGTTTTCGTAAAGCTGTCCTTGTGCCTGGAATGTCCTTCCTCCTCATGCCCACATCTTATTCCTAGTCTACTACAAAGCTCTGTTCAAAGGCTTCTTCCATGAAGCCTCTCCTGATCCCCCCAGTTGCTAATTTGTCCCTTCCTGCCCCTCCCCCAATTATTTTGTATCTACTTTGCATGTGTTTTGTACACACTTATCTGTGTACATGTTTTCACCCTCAAAGAATGTAAGTTCCTTAAAGACAAGGATAGTTTTCTTTTATATTTGTATTACCAGTACCTGAAATTGTGCCTGGTTGACAGCAGGCACTTAGTAAACTTTTGTTAAATGAATGAACAAATGAATGAATGCAGAGCAATACTCTACTCCCTGCTTTAGATATTAAGTTCCCCTCCAGCTCTAGCAATTTAGGAATCAATCAATGTAACAGTGAAATATTTCTAGGACACCATTTGGGAAATTCAAAGATTGCTAAGAAATCCTACAATACGACAGTGTTAGATCCTTGATCTGCTTCCCTTTCAAAGATCTGACAAACAGGACTGGGTGAAATCTATGGTCCACTTGGCTGCATCAAGTGATGTGCTGTATAAGGATGTCATCTCCCACTCTACTCTCTTATTACCACTATCTGAACATTCATCCCTGCCCCCTCAACTTCTCCTGTTATTCCTATCTTGGGGTATCCAAAATTATGCAAAGGATTCAAATGTAGCTCCATTTTTTTACACGTTTCTCTTTTATTTCTAACACTGCTCAAAATGACGTTCAGCATTTTGACAGGTTATTTTGGCCATGAGAGGCAGCATGGACAAGGACAAAGACAAGACAGTAATGGATAAGGATCTAGCCTAGAAGTTAGAAAGACCTGAGGTAAGTTCTGTCTCTGATACCTACTGGCTGTGTGATCTTTTAATATACTTAACTTCTTATTGTCCTAGGCCATCCTCTATAAGTTATAAAAAAAAAGTGTCCATCTGTATTGGTGGAAGAAGTTTCCTCACTGGGATTTCCCCATTTGAATTAAATCACAGGAACAGTTGTCTCCCCACCAAAAAAAGTCACCACTGTAGCTGCTAAATAATAAAGAATGTACAATGCACAGTGTCATTTATAAACTTCCTAACTTTGCTCTCTACTCCTACTTTCAAACTGTTTATAAGATTTTAAACAATCTAAATCTAATATTAACATTGAGGGATCAAAAGTTCATTCTTTTCCATCTTGAAATTTCCTACTCATTTTCCCCAGAACCAGTCAGTTTTCTCCATATCACTAACTTTTTAACACAGTTCAAATGTTTATTGAACTTTGTCAAAGGCTTTTAGAAAGTCTAAAATAAAAATTCCCTCTCATCTATAGATAATCAATCATCTTATATATAAATATATAAGAGGCAACAAGTATAGGACTTGGAGTTAAGAGTCCGTCTTACTTCAAATGTAGCCCCAGATACTAGCTTTGTGACTGGTGAAATCACTTAATTTCTATCTGCTTCAGTTTCCTCATCTGTAAAATGGGGATAATACCACGTACCTCCTAGGGTTGTTGTGATGATAAAATGAGATAATATTTGTAAAGTGGATTTCAAACCTTACAGCACTATATAAATACTTGTTGGTATTAACCATCTATACACATCACCTCCACTACCCAAAGAATGCTAACAGAATGTTCAGGCATGATTTCCCCTAATATAAATCCATAGTGATCTTGTCTTTTCCCTGCAATATACATTAAGTTAAATATCTGGTCCCCTGAGAACCTAACTCATGACAGTAAGTTTCATTAGCAATACACTAGCATTCAAGCAGAGCTATGGACAAGTTTTATAGTACAACCCACTTCACAAATTCACCTTTGAAACACCTCAAAACTCAAAGGTCTAGTCATAACAATCTCCCTGTAGTGATGTTACTCAATAGGCCACAGGATTAGGGACTTCAGAGCTGGAAGGGACCTTATATGTAAAACAGTCCATTCCCTTCATTTTACAAAAGACGACAGTGAGGTCCAAACAGGAAAGGGGATCTACTCTAATTCACACAGGTGGTAATTGGTAGAGCTAGGAGCTGAAGCCAGGCCCTCTGACTCCAAATTCAGCATTCTTTCTGATTGAGTATCTCCCATCCATCCACTTCTTATATCAGTGCCTATATTCTAAGACATTTCCACCTCTTAGAACCCTTAGGTTCCTTCAAGGCTCAGAGGATGCACAATCTCCTACAGGAAACCTTTCTTGATCCTAGCTTTCCCTACTGGTTAGTGTTATATCCCTTTTCAAATAAATACGTACATATTTGTCTGCTCATATGATGAAAGCCCCAACAGAATATACGGACCTTTATGGAACAGGCTATTTTCTGTTTGCCTTTGTATCTCCAACACCTAGCCTATTATCTTGCACATAATTAGCCCTTAATAAGTGCTTGCTAGGAAGGAAGGAAGGGAAGAAGGTGAGGAAGGAAAGGAAGGGGAGGTAGAGAGGGGAGAAAGGGAAGGGAAAGGGAGGAAGGGAAGAGAGGGAAGGAGGGAGGGAGGGTGGAAGGAAGGAAGAAAGAGAGGGAGGAAGGGAGAGAAGAAGGGAGGAAGGGAGGGAAGAAAGAAGGGAGGGAGGGAGGAAGGAAGGAAAGGAGGAAGGGAGGAAGGAAGAAAGGGTGGAAGGGTGGAAGGAAAGGAGGGAGGAAGGGAGGAAGGAAGGAAAGGAGGAAGGGAGGAAGGAAGAAAGGGTGGGAGGAAGGAAGAAAGGGTAGAAGGAAGGAAGGAAGGAAGGAAGGGAAGAAGGGAGGAAGGAAGGGATGAAGGAAGGAAGGGAGGAAGGGAGGAAGGAAGGAAGGAAGGAAGGAAGGAAGGAAGGGAGGAAGGGAGGAAGGGAGGAAGGGAGGAAGGGAGGAAGGAAGGGAGGGAGGAAGGGAGGAAGGATCTTTTCATCTACAAGACCCAAGGTCCCAGGGGCAGAATCCAAGTTCCAGAGGGAAAGGGATGAGGATGGACACAGTGCTGGGTTTGGAGAAGGCTGATCATGTGCAAGAAATTTTCATCTTTTCATCTCCAGAATTTCTACAGTGAGGCCACACTTGTCCTGACTGGCGAGTACTTCACCAAGTTCCCCATTTCAGACATATCTCGGCAACAATTCTGTTCACTTGATTCCTAACTATCTTTGTCCCAGTCCCCTTCCTGCTACGTTTCCCCACCCCCAATTCTAGAATCATGATGAAATCAACTGTGCCACTGCTCCTGGAATGGGTGAATAAATCCATCCCCCAATGACTCCACTCACCATCCCTGTAACTTTCAGGACGAATGTACCCCTCTCCCAGTCACCATTTTCCTTTATGTTGCCTCTCTTTATTAGAACGTAATCATTTTGAGGGCAAGAGACTGTCTCTGATTTCCTGTTTGTATTCCCAATCCTTGGCACATTTCTTGACAAATAAGTGCTTAATAAATGCTTTTTATTCACTCATTCCAGAAAGCGACCTTAGCAATATTTAAATTCTGAACTCAATTTTAAATTCTGAGATTTTATTACATAGTGTCTTGATCCACAGTAAAACCCCAAAGAAAAAGGAAAAATTCTTTTTTTTTTTAATGGAGCCATTTGATTAACAGTCACACCAGGCAATGGCTTCCATTTTCACTTGCAATAAAACAGCAATAATGACTTCTCCCAAACGTACCATTTACTCTTAGTTTTCCAAAGATGTACACTCATTTACTTTGCCATTACCAGCTTGGCAACAATGTAATTATCTCCACTGAAAGATGTAGGGTTTGGATTTGATCCCATGACACTGGAAGAACAGACTTTTATAGCATACATCACAGTACAGTAATAATTTTCTATGGCCAAAACTCAAATAGAGTCTAAAAAAAAAAAAAACCTCTCCCATTCAAAAATATTAACAACTGCCTATCAATGAGAGGTGGCAGCCTAAATATCTCAAGTAAAAGACTCAAAGTACAATGAAATCATATTTGCTAAATAAGTCAAAATTTGGAAATCATTATTTGTCCAAAGTGTTCAGCAAAGATCAAATAAGGATAGCAAGGGGGGGAAAGCATGTATCTTAAGAAAAATGAAATTTAGTAAGAAGGTAAAAATGAAGTTAAAATATTACTGAAAACTTAGGACTTCCAGTAAGGCCAAGTTGTTCTACAGAATAATAATGACAAAAATAGAATGTCCAATATAAACAAAAAGAAATCTTTTTTAAAAGAGCAATTTAATTTTTATTCCGCCTAGCCATGTCCCACACTAGTCCCCCTGTCCTTCTCTGGGATCATCTTCTGTGCCACCAATATCAAGCCCCCTTCATCTGTCCTAACAGTTATTTTAAAGAGTTATATTTAAATATTAGGCATTACTCCTTAGCCCATAAGATTTTATTTTCTTATAAACCTCATTTATAGCTGCCTCTACTATCATTTCACAAGCAAGCTTATTATGCCTTCCTCTTCCTGGGTCCCTGATATGACACCTTAAAAAAAAAAAAAGGTTTCAAAACCTACTAATTAATGAAACACATTTTTATCCTCTTGGTAGAAAAGGGGAGGACTAAGATTGCAGAATATTGCATATGCTTTCAGACTTGGTTTCCTAATCAGATGGTTTTGCTTAACAGTTTTTCTTTGGTGCAAGGCAGGGTAAAATGGGAGTATGGGGGAAAAATAAGTGATTACGGTGTAAAAACAAAAGATATCAGTAGAGCTTTTTAAAAGGAAACATACTAACCTCTAAAATATGTGGATATAGAGTATGGCTATAGTAACTTGAAAGTGCAGTCTGATGAACTAATAAGATAATTTAATCAAATTAGAGCATAAGAAAATTAGAAATTCCATACCAGGTTATTCACACTTCATCAGTCACTGACATCAACTTCAAAAGAAAGGGATGTATCTCAAATATAGCTAAACTGCTATAGTTATCTACTATGAATTTATTCTCAATCAATTCTTCTAAACCCTTCTTGAAGCTATTTTAATTTTCAGCCTCCTCTTTGAGATAAGTTCCATATGTTTACTATCCGATGTACAAAGCAGTACTAGACTTCCTCTTATTTTTCCCCTAAAAACTACCTCTTTTAAACTTCAAGGGGTTTCCCTCATTCTAGCCTTCTGAGATTTGATGAACAATTCCAGACTATACATTAAAGTTTGACAAAATAAAATATTGTGTGCATTATTTTGTTCTTTAAGCCACAAACATGAGCATCTGATTTTTTTTTAAAAATAAAGTCAATTTCTGTTCAGTAAAAAAAGACACATAAAAGAATATTTCTTATCCATACTCCCCTCCTCTTAGCCTCCATTCCCCATGAAATATTAATTCAAAAAAGAAAAGTCCATCAATCAGCAAACAAAACAGACCATCTATTGCAAAAGCTCTTTTAAGTTATTGCAAATTATTTTAATTTTTCAAAGTTCTATCACAAAACAGTTATTGACAAATAAATCATATCAGTGGCCTAACCAAATCAAAGGCCCTGCCTGACCCATTAATATCAATTATCTAATCCACAGATGAGATAGGATATGTTTTGAGAACTATACTAATCTCCAAAATGGCAGTTTTATTTTCACCATTTCCAGGAGGATATTTCATGAACAAATATAACAAAAACTGGTATGTTTCATCCTCAAAGCCAATGGAATCATGTGCCCCTAAAAGATCAATATCCACTAACATAATATATAACGACATAACAATTTATAACATAATAAAGCAAAACATTAAGTACAAAAAATAATTTATGCCTTTTAAAATAAATAACAAAAAAGTGCTGATGTTTTCTCCCCCTTAAGACTTAAAAAAATTAAAATCAAACAAATTTTTACTAGTATAAATTTTTTCCTTAGTATGTAATTTTACCTAATTTGGGCAAATCCAAATTCAACAAACACGTATCAAGTACTAATATGTACAAGGTACTTTACAAAAATAAATAAGGGATACTATTTTTTACTGTCTTGCTAATAGATGGCATGATTCTGGTGGGGTTTGTTCTTCTTTAGCACTTGCAAATCATTATTTGACCTATGTTCAAATTTCTAAAAGAACCACAAATCCCTATTTATATCTCTTGTCGCTCATCACGACAGACTCTGATGGACATCATATTACCTTAGGTTGCTCTTCTTCATTCATGTAACATTGAATAATAAGGAGTCATGCATAGAAACTGGAACAGAAACATTTAACTTTGCAGAGCTGCCTACGATGATCTCCATTAACTATCATGATGTTGGTCCAAAACAAAGTTTAAAGAAAACAGGTTCAGTCGCCACATCATACAAAAGGAAGGAACGATGTGAAAATGTTTTTTTGAGCTCACTTCACAAATGAGGACTTCCTCAAGTGATCAAGAAACCCAAATGTACTGGAAACAGTCTATGACATAACCAATCAACAAGTAGAAAGCATCAATAACATAAAGTCTATTTGAGTACTAAGGGTACAAAAATTTTAAATGTCATGTACTTTATCCTTGAAGGACTTACAAGTTACAGAGAGCTACACAAATTAATACAATCCTACAGCATGCAAGAAGCACAACAGGAGAGGTCAATACGAGAAGGATGAGATATTGAAGAAAAATAGAAAGGATATTAGGCTGGCCATGTAGAAAAGATACACACAAAAGGGTAAACTGAGGAAGATCTCTGAGCAAGATAACATTTTTTTAATAGGGGCATGCTACATGTCAATAAATAGGTCAATTGTTTGCCTCCTTTTATGCCAAAGATCCTAAGCAAAATGACAGTTTCCCTTATACATGTTTTGGGAAGTACAGAACCAAGAACAGAACAAGACAGATGACAACATAAAAAAATGCAGCAAGTGCCCTTTGAATTTTCAGTTGTGCTTTAGTGCAGCATAATGTTGGATGTTGTCTATACGTGGCCCTTATCCCCAGGAGCCTATGACTTCTTTTCTTATCCAGGCTGAAATGAGACCTTTCAAAACTTTAGCACTTGTCAATCATTCTTTGACTTGTGTTCAAATTCCCAAAAGAACCACAAATTCACATTTATTTTTCTTGTTCCTCATCATGATAGACTCTAATGGATATCATACTACCATCGAACATTTATCAGAATTAGTGAAAATGAGCTTGCTGTTTCCGTCTTTGTCCAAGTAGCTAGATTGTTGGCTTGCCTCATTGGTCTTAGTGTATTTGGTGATGACAACAAAGTATTAAAAGATAATTTTCACCTACCTCAGCCACACAGAAAATAAAAATCCAAAACAATTTAACACATGAAGAAAATAACAGAAACAAATACTGCTGAGCTGAGAACTCAAAAAGAACAGAAAAGAAATAAATACATCAAACTGGAGGGTGGATGGGAAGATACATCTTCAAAATGCACTTTAATCCAGAAGCTACCAAGATGACTAACTACTGTCATTATCAAGCAAAAGCACTCAAGATTTCCTCTACCTGCACACTATAACCTGCAAAAAATTATAACTTGTAATAAAACATGCAATAGCCCCTTCTCAGAATGTAGCACTCTAAATATAAAGCTATTTACTGTAAACTTTTCCATTCAAAAATTACAAATGTACCTTCTAGAGTCTAGACACAACATTCAAGTGAGCTTGTATTCTTTCTACTTTTTTTTTTGGACAAGCATCATAATGAGTAGAGATCAAGGTTAGCAAAATTTGGAGTAGGAGAGATGGATTTTTAAACTTAACCCATTATAGTACAGCTGAACTGAACTAAAATTCAGAGACAAAGAACCATGACTTAAGCATTACAGGACAAAATCAGTTAAATAAATAGAATAAGAAAATAAAACAAAATCAATTTTAATTTTCTCATTACACAACCATTTGGGAAAGCAGTTTGAAATTATGCAAATAAAGTGACTAAAATATCCATGCCCTTTGAACCAGAGACTCCATTACTGGGTTTATATCCCAAAGAAGTCTCCATATGCTCCAGAATATTTATAGTACCACTTTTGGTGATAGCTAAGAATCAGAAACAAAGTAGATGACCATCAGTTGGACAATGCCTAAAAAAATTGTGGTACATAAATATAATGGAATATTGTTATGCTTTAAAAAATGATGTGCATGATGAATACAGTGAAACAGAGAGAGATTTACATCAAATGATGCAGAGTGAAGCTAACAGAGCAACTACACACTATGAATGGAACAAACAACACAACACAAAACCAAAAGTAAATGTAACAAAATTATAAAGATCAAGCAGAACCTGAATGAAGAGAGATGGAAGACACCTCCAACTGTCCCCTTCACAGAGACAGGAGGGTCACAGATGTTATATATTGCACAGTCTGGGACTTTTCCAATGTATTAATCACTTGTGCTGATTTTTTTTCTCTCAGAAAATACTGTTTGTCATATGGAAGGGAGGGGAATGAAAAGACTATGATGATGTGAGAAACATAAAATATCAATAAAAACATAAAAAAAATTTAAGCATTTTTAAAAACAATAATTTGTAAAAATTATAAAGGTAGAATGCTTAGAAAATTGTGAAGACAAACTATTTTTAATAATGGTTATGAAAATAACAGGTGTTTACATAGCACTTTAAGGTTTACAAAACACTTTACATGTACCTACCTCCCAGGGTTGTTGTGAAGATCAAATGAGATAATAATTATGAAGTGCTTAGCGCAGTGCCTGGCACAAAGCAAGCACTATATAAATGCTAACCATTATGTATTATTATCATTACTAGATTTATTATCATTATTTTTTATTACTTGGTCTTCACAATAACCCTGGGAGGTAGGTGCTATTATTATCCCTATTTTGCAGAGGAGGAAACTGAAGCTCAGAGGGGCCAAATGACTTGCCCAGGGCATATACACCCGATTCTTTAGAGTCTAATTGTCATATAATAGGGACCACATGGTGTAGCGGGATAAGCACTGGGTTTGTTAGTTTACCTCTCATGGCCTTTGCCAACCTCTGATGCTCCTAAGTTTCAGGAAAGATGTTGATATGTATTGGTAAAGAAAGATATACGTTGGGAGCTCCTCACAGATGAAATCACAGATCAGATTAAAAACAAAAACAGAAACAAAAACGTGCTAAGCTCCAAATCAGGAAAACTGGTTCAAATCTTGTCTGTGATGCCAAGTACCTCTGTGACCATGGCTCAAAGGATCATAGGATGGTACCTTAGAGGCCATGGAGTCCAAACCTTTAATCTTGTAAATGAGGAAACTGAATCACAGAGAAGTTAAGTGACTTATCTAAGGTTGCACATCTACCCTGGCAGGATTTGAACCCAATTCTTCCTGATTGTAAGGTCAGTGTCTTATCCATTGCACCATGATGCTTCTCAACGGAGAGTGGATTAAGCTTTTTCAGAAAAGATAACTGATAAGAGATGGCTAATCTGAATAATATATTGAATGCCACAGGACCACAAATGGTCAAAAGGGAAGTCAAAAATTCAGACTCAAAGATAATTAGATAATGAAGGGACCTTAGTCCAATGCTCTGATTTTTCAGATGAATCTCAGATAAGGCAAGTTATTTGACTGTTACATGGCTAGTGAGTGGCAGAATGAGCACTTAACTCAGATTCTCTGACTCCAAATCTATCGCTCTTTCTAATACACTAAAATTCAATCACAACAGTAACAAATGCTTTTGATACAATGAAGGCAAAGATAAGTAGCCTAATTTGTAAATGAAATTATAACAAATTCTATATTAACAGTACTCAAATTAATGATGTTTTAGTGGACATCTGAAGTGGATATTTCACTAACTTAATTACTTAGTAAGAATGAATGGGTGCTACTTTCAACAACCTATAAAATAAATGGTACTAAATAAGAATCCTTCTTCAAGCCCAGAAGGAGAGGTAACAACTCCAGGTCAAAGGAGCCCACTGGTACAGGGACCAAAGCTGAGATCAGAAGACACGACACATTTATCTACCCATGTGACCTTAGGCAAGTCATTTAACTTCAGTTTCCTCAACTGTCAGAAGAGGAGGTTAGACGAGATAGCCGCTGAAGCTGACCTCCACATCTAGATCTAGGACACCAAGTGTAATTTGTTTCTCCCCATTTGCCAAACTTTCTTCCCATTGCCCAATACAGAAATGTTCGGGGCGGGGGGGGAGATTTCTACTTTGTGTACAATATGAATCCTCTGGATGGTAGCAGATAAAATAAAAGGCAAAATATACAAAAATATAAATTATGAGAAAATGGATGGTCTTAAAAAGACACTGTAAGGAGATATGACAGGCTCTGGGGCTGCCGAGGAAACAGCACATCTAGCAACAGCAGCAGCTCAAATTTTATAGCACAGTGAAAGAGGTTTAGGAGTAGATTCAAAGTTCTGGATGAAGTTGTCTTTCTCTTTCAGAGTGTGTAGAATCTTCTTTTTTAAAGTCTCAGTTCTTCCATTCTTTTCTGTTTTTAAAATTATTTTAAAATTTCTAAGGTTATCTTTAAAGTTTTTTGCCTTTCAAAATCACTTTCTCCTTGTTCTTACTCATTTTCCCTCTATCATGTCCTTAATTTTCTTCCATTTATTGTTCAAGTCCTTCTTCCCAATGCTCTGATGATTCCTAATTCTAAAGGTGCATTTTAACACTCTGTCTCTACTCTCTTGATTGTCCGAGGACATCTTTTTGCCCTCTGCCCTATCAGAGAATAAACAGAAATGTTTCCTTGGCTTATTACTAAATACTGCCTATTACTGTTTCTTCCAATGAGAATTTTTAAAGGTAGCATGGTGTAATGTGAAAAAAACACTGGGTTATGTGTGTTAGGTATCAATACTGCTATCAGGAATTACTTTCCTTTATAAAATGAAGTTTAAGCAGCTAGGAGGCACAGTGGATCAAGTGCCAGGCTTGGAATCAGGAAGATTCATCTTCCTGAGTTCCAATCTGGCCTCAGACACTCACTAGCCAGGTAATCCCGGGCAAAGTCACTTAACCCTGTTTGTCTCGGCTTCCTCATCTGTAAAATGAGCTGGAGGAGGAAATGGCAAACCTTTCCAGTATCTTTGCCAAGAAAACCCTACATGGGATCACAAAGAGTCGTACAACAACAAAAAAGAATTGTTATGAACAACAACAAAAAAGAAATCTACTGAATCCTTGACTAACAAAATGAGAACTCCTAAATAAAGGTACTACAAATATCACATGACATTCAAGTCCTGGTATTTATTGGCAATTTGAGTTAAGCTTTGTCATAAAGCTGCTCCCTCGTGATGTATGTATATTTTTAGTTTCAGTACTCAAAGAATTAAATCATCTCCTTACATCTGCTATTGCAAATTAATAACTGTGCCACTAGATACAGTTTATACATGTAAAATATTTGTATCCTTGGCTTAAATTTGGTATAAAAATCCCAGGTAGCTGTTGGCTTTCATTTTCTTCCCTTAAAGATTACGATGGCAAATCTTCTTTTCAAATCTTCAACCACCATGGCTGTTGAGACATTAAGGGCTAGCAATCATCAGGTCACATCTCCTCAAGAGTTGATTCCCTGAATGATAGCACGAGACTGGTCAGGAAAGAGGTGGTCTGGGGCTCAGGATACTAGCCTGTGTTCATCCCTGGTAAACCCCTTGAAGGTAGGAACTGTTCACTTTTGTTTTCATCTTCCCATCACCTAGCTTGATGTCTGACACATACGAAGCTTGCTGATTGACTGATTTGAAAAAAGAATGAAGACACTCTCTACTTCTGCATGTCCCAAAAAATAAATTAGCAAATGAGTGCTGAATTGAAATAAAGAAAAGAGTCTAGACAGAAAAGATTTTAAAATCCAAGGCTTATGTTCCATATACCTCATAATATGAAACATCTGGTCACCTTCATATGCTAAACAAAAACTACTAAAGCAGAACAAGCATCTCCTATACAAAATTACTATTACTTTGTGTTTCTATTTACTAAGAAATTTTAATCCAAAAAAAAAAGCAAAGGAAAGCTGACCCAAATTCTCCAAAAGAAAAATAAAGAACAAACATTATTTTCTGAAATGGTTAGTAAGATGTAATTATTTTATGAAACATGTGCCCTATTCATAGAACACATTTGGAATTCACGGCAGAAAGAGTCCTTTTCCATCTCTTCAATTGCAGAGAGACCTTGGGATTTCAAGCAAAAGTCAAAAAAAAAAGGGGGGGGGCAGGTTGCCAGTATTAATCCATACCTAAGCAAAAGTTTTGCCAATGAAAACTTAAACACCTGTATGTATAAACTAGATTGTTCACATTTTCAACAATGAAAGAAAATTAAAAACACCATTGAATGCCCCTGAACTTGACTCATCTATAAGGAAATAACGTAGATAAAACAGCTAATTTTAAATTATCTAGCCAATATAACGCAAATGGCCCGCTAGCACAATATAGGCTATTTTTGTTATGACTCATTCTGTTTCCTGAAATGTGTAATTGCAAGATTTGTGGCACTGCCTATCATAATGACAGTCTAAGAAAAGCAAAGTGTTTCTTTGAGAAAAGACTTTTGATACTTTTGAATTGAAACACTAACACTGCTCAGCACACTATGCCAGAATTTGAGTATTCCCCAAAACTACCACTTAAAAAGAGGGTGATTATACTGTTCAAAAAAGAACAAAATTACAAAGAACAAGCATGGCTTGAAAAAACAGATGAGAGGTCACTCCCAACCCACCCTTTCAAAGAGGTGGGAGGTCTACAAGTATTAAACATTGCACGTGTTTTTGGCCTTTTTCAATTTACTGTTCAACTGTGCTGATCTGTTTCTCTTATTCTTTTTTTTTCCTGTCTTTAAAATTTTTTATTTCTTATATAAGATGTTTCTGTTGGAGAGGGAGGGGAAACTATGATGATGTAAAAAACAAAAGACATCAATAAAATCTTATTTAAAGAACCAAGTATTTCATACTCATTTGACAGAAGTCAAGATTAGCAAGTCATTCATTCAACTAACAAATGTTTACTGAGCACCTGCCTTGTACAAGCATTCTGCTAGGCATAATGAGTTATAAAAAAATGAGTAAGACAGGAGAGTGGGAATGAGCATTTATATAACACTCACTATGTGCCAAGCACTGTGCTAAGTGCTTATTAGGAATATCCCATTTGATCCTTACAACAACCCTTCGAGGGATGTGCTAATAATAAGATATGCTCTCTGACTTTGAAGCCAGTGACAGATGAGGATAGCAGAATAAATGAAATCAGATACCACATTAGAGAAGACGTAGGAAGAATCCTAAAAAAAAACTTCATCTTAAAAGTACCTTGGAAAAAAATGTCAAGGCATACATGAGACCCAGGGTTACTAGGGCTTTTAAATTTGAAGAGTATCTTTAAGAATGAAAATTTTAAAGAGAGTCAGTCAATGCATTTCTCTTTCCATGAGCAGAATCAGTGAGATACACGCAATAGGACTGCTTGGACCCTGAAGCCAAATCGCTTAAATGACAACCAATCCAGTATATAAGAGGAAGAAGAGAATGAAAAGAGAATCGTATAATTAACATTATATCACCAGTGTTTTCCATTTCTGGAACCTAAAGTTCCAAAAGACTTTGGGATCTATGACTCTGTTTTACTATCCTTTGGACCTGTAGCCTCAAAGCTCAGGGCTTCTGTTCTACTATTGGTTCGGTGGACAGAGACCTGAGCCTGGAGTCTGGAAGACCTAACCTCAAATTCAGCCTGCGACACTAGCTGTGATCCTGGGCATGTCACTTAACCTCTGTCTGCCTCAGTTCCCTGGTCTGTAAAATGGGGGTGATAATAATAGTATCTGCCTCCCAGGGTTGTTGTGAGGATCAGACGAGATAATAATTGTAAAGCACTTAGCAGTGAGCCTGGCATATAGTAAGCTCCATATAAATGTTAGTGATGATGATGATAATTATTACTTCCACTACTTTACTTTCCACTGGCTTAATGCCAGTGATGGGAGATTGATTTGCTCTTCCAGGGCACTGCAGTTATAAAACCTGACCACTAAGGAGCTACATGACCTCAAACATGACCTCTCTAGGCCTCAGTCGCCTCATTAGGACTTTAATCAAAGGGGCTAGAAGCTGATAAGATGACCTTTAACTCCATGGCCAGGTGAAGTAAAACCTAAGGCAGTGCTCCCCTTACCATCTGAAATGAGCCAAGAAAAAAAGGCTGCAATCCTCATAAAAAAACAAAAGAGGGATATGCCACTAGCTTCCCTCTGCTCTCTGCATTCTCTGCTGCTGTTCCTCACGCCAGTCTCCATGTGGCAACAAAGGCTCACAGAGACAGGAGACAGCTGGGGCTATCAGTAAATGTGGCGAACCCTCACCCAGAGGCTTCGCCGGCATAAGTCACTGCCTCCCAGAATTTTCCCTTAGCAAATTCCTCCAAATTCCTCCAAAAGGAACAGGTGGTATATATCAATAACCACTCATAACTCAGAATGGACTAGGCTAAGTGTGATTCAACTCAACACACAACAGGTGAACCAGACTGGACCTTACACAGTGCTAGTGTTGTTTGAATTCTTTGCTACCTGAAATAGTAAAGGCTCAGCCAAAGAGGGGAATCTTTGGTTCCTGCTGCCTAAGTTCTAGTGGATTATATCATGGACAACTGTAGTTTCTCATCTGCCTTAAAGTAAAAATTGGTTAGATTTGCCTCAAAAGTAAATCCTATAGCCTCAGAAATATTATCATGATAGGCGATCACGAAGGAAGTTGTAAAAACTCCATCCCTTCTGACCTATGTATCTAAAATATTCTCAACTCCATTGCCAAAAAAGTATTTTTCACACTCTGAAGTGAGACGACCTAGGTTGAAGACGTGGCTTTTCAACTTATAAGCTGCGTGACCTCCTCCAAATCACTTAATGTTGCTAAGACTCAGTTTCTATGGAGAAAAGGTAATATTTGTACTTAATATCTCACAAAATTGTTGTATTTTGTAGATATGCTGGAGTCATTACATAGTTACTCATCTGGAGAGGTATTAGTCATCAAACAAAGGAACTGCAATGTGGAGACAAACCTGATCAAAGTCTCCTCATTTTTAGCTTCCACAAACTCCAAAAGTGTTCCTTCAACTCTATTAATGAGTGGCCCAATTAATGCCATCCAACAATACTCCCTTGGCCAGTGCTCAGAGTTCACTTGTTTGTTCTTTATTATCTCCTGCCATTCTCCATTCTCCTGAGTGGCTAACTCTGAATTGTCCACAAACTTCAGAGCTAATAACAGAGCATCTTAATCATCTTGAGGAAGTTAGCTCAACATAAGCCAAACTAATCCCTTCATTTCAATTTGTTCAAAGCTCATTAGAGGCCCATCACCATTGTGGCTGCCTTGCTGGGGAGATACTCAAGTTTATCAATGTACTTCACAAAATATGGCACTTAGAACAGAGCAGAGCCTTCTGGATGTGGTCTGACCAGAAAAGTACAGATGGATTATCATGTCCCTAGATTTGGACACTACCTTTTTTTTTTAATTATAACTAGTAAGGAAGTTTATTTTCTTCAATACTGAAAAATTCATTTTATTATTTGTAGGACATTGTTTTAAAATTGTTCTAGTAGTCATTTTATTTATTAATATGTAGATAGGTAAAGAGTTGAACAGTATAAGTATTGCTTATAGTTTTATAAGACATCTTAAGTAATCTTACGTAATAATAACTGATTTGTGCATGGCCCTTTAGTTAGTTGTTTTTTTTTTTTATTTTTTCTGGATTTAATAAATGCAAATAAAATTAGCATTTCCACATAAAAAGAAAAACAGAAAGAGGATCGCACATGAAACTGAGAATATTATATATAGCTTGTCTTCCCTTTTAACTATGTAATAAATTCAACATGTAACTTTCAAAGATACTATGCCTGACATAAGTATTTTCTTATAGCAACAAAAGACTGCATTAGCTTTGAGGGGTGCCATATTACACTATTAAGTCATACTGAACATACAGTATATTAAAACTTTTCAGATGAACTGCTAACTAGCCAGATTTGAACTCAGATCTTCCTGACTCCAGGCACAGTGCTCTACCCACTGCATCACTCAGCTGCCCCTTAGAGATGAATGTTGTTGTTGTATCACACTCTCTGTAACCCAATTTGGGGTTTTCTTGGCAAAGATACTGGAGTGGTTTGCCATTTCCTTCTCTAACTCATTTTATAAATGTGGAAACTGAGACAAATAGAGTTAAGTAACTTGCCCAGGGTCACACAGATGGTGTCTGAGGCTGAATTTGAACTCACAAAGGTAAGTCTTCCTGACTCCAGACCTGACACTCTATCCATTGCACCACCTAGCTGCCTAATTATTCAACAGTTTTTTCCATTTTATATGATAGTGGAAAGACCACAGTCTCTTGAATCAGAAGACCTGGGTTTAAATCCTGGTACTACCACATACTACTTATATGACCCTGAAAAAGTCACCATCTCTCTTCATCTAAGTTCCTCCATCTGTTAAATAAGGATAATGTACTAGATGACCTAGAAGGACCTTAACACTCCAGATCCATAATCCTATTCTATCTGGGCTTGGTGGCTTAAAC
The DNA here is from genome assembly GCF_900497805.2 of Vombatus ursinus. Lineage (NCBI taxonomy): Eukaryota > Metazoa > Chordata > Mammalia > Diprotodontia > Vombatidae > Vombatus > Vombatus ursinus. The sequence goes on from NW_020948840.1 coordinate 12,749,561, forward strand.
TCAGCAAAGGCAACCACATGTTCTCGACTGCCCTACTTATCTTGTATTTGTGTTCTTGGGATAGAACACAAATTCTTCTTGTCAAAGAACTAACCAGCAAAAATCAAATTCTGACTTCTTTCCATCTTTGGTTATCATTCTCATATAACTCAAGGAGTAGTTCTTTTCTTTCTCTGATTTCCTTCCTTTTCCCAAATAAATCTAAGAAATCTTTTTTTTTTTAAATTAGTATTCTTTACCAACCTCAGATCATTAAAGCTCTAGCATTCATAACATTATTCTTATAGGATCATCCCCTACTTTTGCATTCATCCTCCATTACTTGCCATTGCTTTCATCTTCTGTATGTGCTTTTTGAAAATCTAGGTTTGGGCAATCAGTTCTCCATGCAATCTACATTGCTCCCCTTAGCCAACACTGCATTTGCTCATCAAAATTACTTCTCTTCATATCTTCAGAATTTCATTTTTGATTGCTGCTCATACCTTTCTGGGTTGACTTCTCTGTAAAATATTAGTTCACAAAGTCCCTTTTGTAAATTCTTTGAAATCTTTCATCCCAAAAGCTAGAATGCATTTCAAACTACAACTGGCTTTCCTCTCTTTCTCTATTAATAACTATAAGTTGAAATGGTCACTTTCCTCCAAAGTTCATTTTCATTTCAACATCAACAAACCAAGTGCTTCTTGCTGTTGAAAATGAAATAAAAAAGTTGTCCTCATTGCTTTAATGAACTTTTAAAGGAAGACATTATCATTAAGGCAAGCCAAAAAATTATTAATTGCTCTACTTGTAGGCATAGAAAGAGAAATACAGCAAATGACTAAATGACAGCAGTATCCCATCACTTCTATATCACACCTCTGGGCCAGGAATGGGAGCTGTTCCTGGAACACATCATTTACTTTATCCTTCTCTCAGGGTGGTCGGTAGTATGCCTGGATGACAACTCTGCTTCTATTTCTCATTACTTCCATTCCTGACATGCTCTTACCATGGGAGAATGCCTCAAGGAAGGGGCAAAACAACTGACAAAGAATGAAAAAAATTTTTTAAAGAAGAAAAGATTACATACTGATGTAAATGCCAACAATTCCTCTTCAGTTAACTTATGCACTGGGTTGGTCTTCTGGAAATTTGTACTGTTAAAAAAAAAGTATATTAATTTAAAGAATCCAAATTTACAGAACTGGGTTGATTAAAACACAAAATCAGTATGCCACAGGAATGTGTGCATATGTGTGTACATAAGGAGGGAGATGAAACAAGCAATTATTAACTACTTACTATGGACCAGGTGCTGGACTTAGCATTTTACAAATATAATAGTATTTGATTATGTGTGTGTGTGTGTGTGTGTGAGCATGTGTATATATACATATATGTGTGGATATATGTGTATGAATGTATATAATATATATACATATATGTATATTTATATATGTGCATGCACATGTGTATATATACATATACAATTGTGGGGATATGTGTGTGTATGAATCTACGCAGAAAAAACAGATCTATTTCTGTCTGAAATAACTGAATGCTTTGAACTACAGGAGACGCGGCACTGACTCCAATTTCAGCACAACTCTGTGACAACATCAAGCATACATGTAAGAGGGCCACAGAGCTGGGAGTCTACTACTGAGGAGTTGCCTCATGAATTTACACATTTATTGTTAAAGAAACTTTAAGAACAAAACTCTTTTTTTAAAACAATAAAATGTAGTTTGATGCTTCTTAGTACATGGATGCTTCAATTATCTTTGGTTTATTCTCAACACAAAAACTAAGACAGTAAAACCTTATTAATCAGAATGCCTGGGAATGGCTATATCCTGTTTAAGTGATTTAAAAAAAAAAAAACCTGAAAATGAACCAGAATTTTTTTTTTAATTTAAACTCTGTTGTTACAAATTTTTCTAAAATATATAAGAATACTTTCTTGTCTAATAATTATAAATTTCACATGGCCCCAAAAGATTCTGGATATCACTCAACACAGAATGGTATTATTATAGCTACAGAAGGAAGAAGAAATTGAGGCAACTGTGTATACTAACCTCTGGATATAGGATGGAAGAATGTTTTTTGTTTTGTTGTTAAATAGCAGTTACTGACAGTTTTGTTATGATTTGGTTTACTCTCCTAGAAGACAACTGCAGTAATTCAGTTAACAGAGGTTTCGAGTTAGTTGGGGTTCACTATTGTCACTAATGGGAGGGAGAAAAACAGATCACAAAGATGAAGAAGCAGTATATACAGCTAGCATGCTATACTACTCATTTCACAGAGTTTATTCTTTAATGGATTAATAAATCAAGCCTCCCCAAACCTGAAGAGCCATCAAGTGGAAGCCAGATTAAATTTTGGCCTTCGAGGAAAGGACTGAATGTGATGAGTAGAAATTTTATGAACGTAAATGCTGGTGTAATATAAAAACTTCTTAATAGTGAGAGCTGTACAAATGTGGATTAGGCAAAAGCAAAAGGTAATGAGTTGCCCATTACTTGGGGTGTCTAAGTAGTAGATAGATGATTGCTTACTCCAAGGGTGAGAAGGGAGAGAGAAAAAGGATTAAGGTGATTCCTTTTAAAGTACAGACTGACGGGCAGCTAGTTAGGGGCAGCACAGTGGATAGAACTCCAGCCTTAGAGTCAGGATGACCTGAATTCAAATCTGACCTCAGACACTTGACACTTACTAGTTGTGTGACCCTGTGTAAGTCACTTAACCTCGACTGCCTCACCAAAAAGCCAAAAAAAATAAAATAAAATAAACTACAGACTGAACTAGTTGAAAATCCTGGCCAACTATGTAATTCTATGGTTTGTTTTTTTAATTAAGTTTTTCTTATTTTATCAACATACAAAAAAATCTATTTTTTCTCCCTTCTACCTCCACACCCTCACTATAAAAAAAAAAAAAAGTAAAGAAAGAAAAACCCTTTTACCAGATGCAAATATTCAAGCAAAACAAACTCCATGTCCAAAAACATAAGCCTCATTCTGCATCTTGAATCCATCACTTCTCTGTCAGGAGACAGGTAACATGCTTCATCACGGGTTGTCTAGAATTGTGGGTGGTTCTTAAGTCTTTCAAAGAAGTTTGTTTTTACAGTGCTGTTGTTCTTGTATAAAGTGTTCTCCTAGTTATACTACTTCATTCTGTATCAGCTCATACAAGGCTTCCCAGGTTTCACTGAAACTATCCCCTAAGTCATTTCTTAGAGAACAATAGCATCCCATTATAGTAATGCACCATAATTTGTTCAGTCATTCCCCAAGTAATGGGCCCTCTTAGTTTCCAGTTGTTTGCCACTACAAAAAAAAAAAAGAACTGCTATAAATATTTTGTGTCCATGGTTCTTTTCCTCTTTTTTTAATATATTTTATCCTCCCATATTCCACCAAGTAAGGTATCACTTGGGTTAAGAAACATCACTTAGTGATTGGGAGATGGAATTTGAGGATACTCTGTCATATCCCCTTGACTACTTCACTTACTCTTTTTTTTTTTAAATTAAAGTTATTCAAGGAGTCCCCTATTCACAAATACCTGAAAGTATTAGTCTATCAATCTCAAAAAACTATGCAATTGTGTTTTTTTTAAATTAACTAAGCCTTTCTTATTTTATCAATGAACAAAAAAATTCTATTTTTTCTCCCTTCTACCTCCATACTCCCACTATAAAAAAAAAAAGAAAGAAAAACCGTTTTACTAGTCTTTTTAAGGACGGAAATGCTATCCACATCCAGAGAAAGAATTATGAAGTTTGAATGTAGATCAAAGCATACTACTTTCTTTTTTTTGTTGTTTTTTCTTTCTCATTTTGTTCTGATTATTCTGTCCCTTTTGTTCTGATTCTTCTTGCACAACATGACTAATGTGGAAATATGTTTAATACGATTGTATGTGTATAGCCTATATCACACTGCATGCTGTCGTGGGGAAGAAGGGAGGGGGGTGGGAATTTAGAACTCAAAATCTTATAAAAGTGAACGTCGAAAATGAAAAATTAATTAGTTAAATAATTTTTGAAAACACCAAATATTTCACAAGAACAACAATGTACGATCTATTTAAAGTATAAAGGTTTCCAAATAACTTACCAGACTCCAAGGATAACAGCAAGCTCTTCTGCACATAAGTCAGGCATCTGATATTGTTCACAATCTGCTAACTTTATCTCATTCAATACCGTATCATCATTTAGCACAAGATTCTGTTATGGGAAAAAACAGGTGAGAGGAAAAGACATCATTTAATTCATTCATTAAATGCTTGCTATTGTTTGATATTATCTTTAATCTCCTAAATTACAGTGCAGTTAAAAAAAAAATCAACATCTATATCTTGCTCCACAGTAGCTTCATCCTGCCCCTCTTTGCTCTTCCCTATCTGCCCAACTACACATAATTCTTCCTCCATCTACCTTACCAAATCAAGATGCCATCTGCTATGAGTACAGGAGGCCTATGGCATCTAATCTGAGCTATGTAAAGGAATGATTGCTGCCTCCTCTTTTTATTATCATAGAAACATGGACTCTCTTCAATGTCTACCATTAGCCCATGCCAATTCTCATCAGTCATGATAAGGACCTCTAAAGAACACTTCTAGTGGATCACTACAAATTTGAACACTGACATGTTTGTCAAGTAGTGAAAAGGGCTAGGGAGCACCAGCTTATAACACTGGGAATCAACAAAAGATCCCCTATAATGTTGGATTTGTGCCTTTAGGATAAATAGAGCCTATACAAATACCTCCCATAGAGTAGTCGTGTTCTAAAGTGGAAAGAACATGGGATTCGGAGTTAGAGGCACTAAGATCCAGTCCTGACTCTGGCATTTATTACGTTATGGCCTTAGATAAGTAACTTAACCTCTCTGAGCTACATTTTCCTTATGCTTAAAACGAAGAGGTTGGAAAAGATGACTTCTATGTTCCCTTCCAGTTCAAAATCTGTAATCCTAGGAAATGGGGGACTGGGGAAGGGGAAAGGAGGACTGCATGAAGAGAGGGAGGGAGGAGTGTCTTTTTGGAAGATAAATGCTGAAAGCCAATGAAAAGAGAAGAACCAACTCTGTATATTAGGAAGGATAACTGATGGGCCAGTCTAGAGATGGTATCCTTGGCAATCCACCCACTGATGACTCAGAGGAATGTGACACAAAATATAAAACCAGTGAAAGAGCCCATAAATACTTTGTGAAAACAATGAAGTAAGAAGTATGTTTCTGGATATTATAACAAGTACAAGGGAGACAAAAGCAACACCATAATGAACATAATGAGTTTGAGATTAGTTTGTTTTGTTCATTTCCACCTGGGGGATAGTATCCAGCCAGACTGGTAACACTATATTAATTAGAAACCATAGTGAAGTTAATAAAACACCATAGTTTCCATTCTTTCTCAAACAGGCGATGCCAGAGAATTAAAGAAAAAGATGACCTTTCAGAAGTCTTAGATAAAGTAAAAGCTAAGTCGACATTTCTTGCTACCAGTTCAGTGCTCTTCTGCACTAGCCTTCTGTGATTGAGTGTTAAGCCTGGAAAGGTCAGTAATGACCAACTGGCTTCCTGGCTTACCTTTGCTAAATTCTCCAGAGGAGTAGGCGCTGGGCTAAGCTCGTCATGTGGAAGGCTGTCCTCTCCTCTTTGAACATCCAGAATAAGCTGTGCCACATAATTCTCCTGAAACCGAGTCCTTTTCCCCAAAGCTCCTATTTAAAAAATAAGATTCAACTGCTTAATTGCTGCTGAGGCATGCTACCTAATTATTAAAAGATCATCAAAAAATTTTGCTTTATACGACTATAAAAACATGCTCTAGGCCAGTAATTCGCAAACTTTATTCAACAAACATTTCCATGAGGCAGCAGATCCAAAAGACCATCAAGTCTATCTCATCCCACTTACTGTTAGACTTATGAAATATTTACATGATGTAAGAAAATAAGAGATTCACAGTCAAATGATCATCTAGTCATAGATTTAGAGGCAAAGGGTACTTCAGGCTCCCTCATTTTATAGATGAGAAAACTAAGGTCCACAGAGTTTAAGTGATTTGCTCAAGGTAATACAGGTAGTAAGTAGCAGAACCAGGACATAAATCCAGGTCTTCTGACTCCAAATCTAGTTTTTTGTTTTTCCCTCTGTGCCACTATTTCTTCCATGCCAATCAGTGCAAGATGGAGAGGGAGAGAGGGAAAAAGGGAAGAAGATTTTCCATTAATTCTAGCAGCTTCTTAGTTTGTCCTTCATAATCTGTCTTGACTATAGTCACATCCATGCTAGAATAAATGAAGGAGAGAGGGAGGGAGGGAGAGGAGAAAAGGAGAGACAAAAGAAAAAGAGAGGAGGAAAGGGGAGGGAAGAGAAGGGAGAGGAAGAGAAAGTAGGGGGAAAGGGAGACCACATTTTTTTTTGAGGGGCAACTCAGCTCAGTTCAGGCTTTTATTTTCAAATTCATCATTTTTAATATTCTTTTCTTTTTAAATTTTGAGTTCCAAATTCCTTCCATCCCATCTACCCTTCCCCCACCCACTATGAAGGCAAGCAAAATGATATCAATTATACATGTGAAATCACACAGAACATAATTCTACATTAGCCATATCACCAAAAAAAGGAAAATGAAGAAAGTGAGGAAATCATACTGAATTCGCACTTGGAGTTCATCAGTTCTTTCTCTGGAGGTAAACAGCATTTTTTCATCATGAGTCCTTTGGAATTGTCTTGGATTATTGTATTGATCAGAGTAACAAAGTCTTTCACAGTGGATCATCAATAGGATATTGCTGTTATTGTGAACAATGATCCCCTGGTTCTTCTCACTTCTTTTTGCATCAGTTCATACAGGAGACCACATACGTTAAGCACTCACTATGCACAGGGCACCATACTAAGAAGGCCACAGAGCACTCATTCTAGATCTTTTGGACAACTACAAGCACTAGTCAAAAAACATTTGACAGAACCATCTTATAAAGAGAATCACCTTATAAAGAAATCTTTTTAGTTCTAAAGACAAATCTGCCTCTAAATTTTCTTCTCGGGAAAGAATAAAGAAACTTGTTAGGAGGCTGTTTCAGTAATTCATATCCAGACTAAAGAAGTATCAGGGTGAATAAGGAGGCAAGAGAAGACAGAAGAAAAGAAAAAATAATAACTTGTCCTTATTTGAATATTCAAGTTTTTCTCAGTTTCATTTAATAAATCTTTACTAATCGCCAGCAAGTTGCAAGACTTTTCCCAGGTACTGGGAATATAAAAACTAAAAAAAAAGTCCCTGCCTCTAAAACACTTACATTCTTGGAAGTAGGGGGAATTAGGAAATCAACAGAGACTCTCCAGAAGGCACTTGCAGTACAGTGAGGTAGAGAAGGAGTTGGGCTGCAAAGAGACTTTGGAAAGAAAATAACTCCTTATCTTTCCATTTCTCCTTATACCTCACCCATCCTAAATCGACTACTACTAAATCCTCACAGTAACCTCCTCTAAGCCCTCTCTGCAGTACTTTCACAGGCCATCATGTGCTGCTTTGACTTCCTTCTCTAATTTTGACCTTCTAATTAATCAATTTATCTCTAGATTGTCATCGAGCTCCCCTCATCTGTTGCCAAAACATTGCCCTATATCATTTCAATCATCCATCTCCTTCACTCCTACCCACATGCAACAGAGGGAAGTCGAAAGTTTGCAAGGCAAACTTATACAAACTCGTACTTTAAAAGTACATTATGGATTCAGGCTACCTAGCTTTAACTAGATCCTCCCTACAGCAAACCATCTTTTTATTTCCTCCCAAATCATATCCCATAATCACTGTTCCAAACCTTCTCTTGCCTCTTCAAGCTTCCTAGATCTGTCACTCCCCTAACTCTCTCATCCTGACACTATCCACCATACCACTTAGCTATAGAGAAGTCACTTTCCATAGAGAAAGATGGAAGGTGATTTAATACCTTTTATGATACAGAGTGGTGCTGCTTATAAGAGCTGGCAATAACAAAACTGAAAAAGAAACCACAGACCAATGTCCCTGATGAAAACACTAAATAAAAATAATAGCGAGCATAATGGAAATATTAAAATAATAATTCATCATGATCAAGTAGGATTTATAGCAGGCCTGCAAGGATAACAACATTAAAAGAAAAAAAGTATCACATTATGTTAACCAAAAAAAGTGTTAATTATGATATCGATGTTGCAATGGATAGATTCATGATCTCAATGGTATGGTGACCCAACTCAATTGGGTAAATCACAACCCATCCACATCTCATAATCCTTTGTCACTGTTGCCCCTGTTTTCCCCAGAAATATTCAAAAAGATCTGCCCAACATACTAAAGACATTCTTCTGGATTAGAGACTCTTAACTGTGGGTCCATGAACATTTTTAAAAAAATATTTTGATAACTATCATTAATTTTTTTGCAATCCTATGTCTTTTATGTTACGAATTTAAAATCATTATTCTAAGAGGATCATAGGCTGGCTTCACTAGATTGCCAAAGGACTAGGATACAAAAAAAGTTAAGAACCCCTGCTCTAGGTTTTTTAATATTCCATGGATACCAGTGCAGCTCTAAAGCTATCACTCTTGATATATGTCAGCCCAACTTCTTTTCTAACTCATTCTCAGATGTCAACTTTTAATGCCATTTCTTGTATGCAATTCATCAATTGAAAATATGTTACAAGCTACTGATGCCCATCAGGTGCCTCTGTATTACGCTTCAGGTCATTAGAAGTCCTCTTTACACAGTAAGCAATGAATAAAGGTTTGCAGAGTTAAAAACATCGATGACATGATTAAGCACCATCATCTCTAATCATACCAATAGATGCAGAAAAGGTCTTTAAAAAATCCAAAATTCATTCATGTTTAAAACACAATGAAGACCTAAAAGAGATAGTTTTCCTCAAAAATTAAAAATATACACTTATAACCAAGAGCCAGAATTATATAGCAAAACATTAGAAGTATTGTCACAAAAAAAGAGGCACAAAACAAAGGTACCCACCTTCATCACTTCTATTTCACAAATTGTAGGGGACAGAAATACTATCAATCACAACAACGTAAAAAAGGTATTTGCAGAATTAACGTTAGAATACCATTGCTCCCTACCATACAATACATCCTTCACAAAGTCAAAATACAGAATGATTTCCTATAGCAGGCAATATTTTCCAGGTGCCTGGCACATCATGGATGCTTAATAACATAGTGAAGCAAATTGAATTGAATGTTCCTATTTGCTTGTGACATTGTTTTTTTTTAATTGATCTAGGTAAAATGACAGCAAAATTTACACGGAAAAGCAAATTTTATGGAAGTTCAGAGGACTTGCCAATAACACAGTCAGTTCTGGGTATCGATTGACCTTTTCCATCCTCCAAAAAATCATATCTGGTCTTCTGAATGACAGACTTGAATGTTTTTATTTGTTTAGAACATCAGGAGGCACTTCAAAAAAAATCTGGTGGCACCAAATTTATATGCAGAGGCTGTTACCAAAATTATCAAGGACTGGTCAAAAAAAGAAAGAAACAGATCATTATAACTGAATGGATGTCCTTGACCTAAAATATACCCAAAGAGACTGGTATTTGAAAAAAAATATAAAAAATAAAAATTGGGAAGAGGATTCATTATTTAATAAATGGGAAACTTATATGGCAAAATATCAGGGAAATAAATTTAGAGCAACATCTTTTGGCATGTACCACAATAAATTCTAGCAAAAAGTCTGGGGCTTTTTTAATCTATAAAAAATGGAATAGAATGCAATTTTATCTCAATTGTACAGGAGAGATAAATTTTAATGCAACAAAAGAAGAAACTCTGATGGTAAAACAGATTCTCTCAGTACAAAACAAAATTATACTCAAGATAAATAGCCATGTTAGGGGAAATACCGCATAACAAAAAAAGATAAAAACTTAACATCTAAAATTTAAAATAAAATTTAAAATATTAAAGGGCAACAACTAGTACTCAATGAATAAAAGGTTGGGAGGTGTGGCTTATAGCTTTGGCTACAGACAAAAAGAGCTGTTTAGCCTCTCTTTGTCAGAGACAGGCTATCCAGCAATTGCCCCCCCACACAGAGGATATAGATCCTGACCCAGATGATCTTGAAGAGCTTAAATTCTGAAGATGGTAGAGAGAAGACAGTAAAAACAAGGGAGCCTTAAAGCCAAAACAATATAATATCTGGCAGAGAGGAGAAAGAGGAGCCCAACAAAGAGTCAACAAAAGCCAGCTAGAGTCTCCTCAAGCTAAGATTTTTGACTTTTTGTGTTGGGTTGATTCAAAACCTTTGGTCTTGGATTACTAACAGTGTTAGAAAATTCCTTATTGCTCCCATTTAACCCACAATGATGATTTTATCTTCCCAAAAGTCATTTGTAGAACTGCCAAAAAAATTTTTTTCTTAAGCACAGGGCATGCAGAAATAAAGGCTAAAAAGCATCTTTCCCAATATCCTTCAGGTTGGCATACAAATGAAATTAAACAAGAACAGAAGTTACGTGAAAAAAATGAAGCTACTGACCTCTACTTTCCCAATCCAAATCTCTGTCTTTATTATCTCCTAACCACACTGAGTGAGCATATTACAAATCTGTTATCCAGCCTCAACTGTACCCTCATTGCAGCAAGACAGTCCCTTTACTCCTTCCCCGTTGACTCCCATCTGAGTCCCCACAGAAGCTATTCCAAACCTTCTTTTCAGTCCTCAAGCCTCCTCTACCTTCCCTCTACTCTTACTCCCAACTGAAGACTGCCTTTTATTTGTACTGAGAAATTTGGAACTATTCAATGTGAGCTCCCTCTTCTCCTAGTCCCATCATTTCAAAATACCTTCACATCATCTCCAACTTCCTTTCCCCCAGTCTCTAACAAAGTGGTACTAAGGCCAACTTTGGCATGTGCCCTAAATCTCATCCTCTCATTATATTTTCCACAAAATATCACCTCTTCCAAACTTCCTCATTTCTATCAAAGGTGCCACCATTCTTGCAGTCTCCCAGATTCAAAATCTTGGCATTATCCTTGATTCCTCACTCTCCTTCATTAGACATAGCTAATCATTTGCCAAATCTTGCCATTTCTGCCTCCACAACATTCCATAACATCTATCTTCACTCTGACCACACTGACAGCACCTCAATGAAAGCCCTCACCATCTCTAGCACAAACCTCTACGAGAGCCTCCTAATTCATCTCCCTGCCTAGAGTCTTTCCAAACTCCAAACCACCCTCCATATAGCCAGATGACAAAGTGAAAATCTGGCCAGATCACTCCCCTACTGAATAAATTCGAACTCATCTGTTTAAATCTTAAAGCCCTTCACGACCTGAGCTGAAACTCTCTTTCCAGTCTTACCAGACATGACTCTCTCTCCCATAATCTGCAATCTAGCAAAACTGGTTTTCTCCCAGATCCTCACACGATACTCCATCTCCCATCTTCTTGCCTTTGCACTGACCATTCTAGATGCCTGGAACATACCCATCCTTACCTCCATTTCAGGGTGTCCCTTTCTTCCTTTAAGATGAAGTTCAATCACCAACTTTTGCATGAATCTTATTTTCTGATCATAAGAACTGCTAGTACCCTCCTTTCTAACCTGCTTTTGATTGAAATATTTCATATGTATTTGTGTTTATTCACTTTATATTTATGCTGTATAATTGCTGCCTCCCCTATTGGAACATTAGTTCCATGCAAGTAAGCATTATTTCATTCTTTGTACCTATATCCTAAGTGCCTAGCATACTACCTGGCACATGGTAGGCACTCAATACATGTTTGTTGACTGAAACATTATTTGCCAAATGCAATGATCAATCTTGATTCCAGAGGACCAATGATCAAAAATGTTACCCACCTCCTGATAAAGGAGAAATAATCTAAATATGTAGAATGAGACACAAACTTTGGATATAGTCAATATGGGAAATTTCTTTTGCTTGACTATGCACCTATGTTACATAGATGCATATTTTGTACCTTTTTTTTTCTTTAGTGGAAGGGGAGGTGAGGAAGGGGAAAAAAGGCTTTATAATCTTAGAAAATAAAATTCAATACATTATCAGCCAGAAACAAGATACAGACTACACATGTATAACCTGTATCGAGTACTTGCCTTTTCAATAAGGGTGGGTGGGGAGGGAGGAAGGGAGAGAATTTGGAACCCAAAGTTTTAAAAACAAATGTTTAAATTGTTTTTACATGCAAATGGGAAATAATATATACAGGCAGTGGGGTACAGAAATCTATCCTCCCCTATAGGAAAAGAGAAGGAGAAGGGGGGGAGGGTGATAGAAGGAAGGGCAGATTAGGGGAACAGGTATTCAGAATGCACGCCATCATGGGGTGGGGGTAAGGGCAAGAAGGGGAGAAAATTTGGAACTCAAAATCGTGTGGAAGTGCATGTTGAAAACTAAAAATAAATAAATTAATAAGAAAAAAAGAAACAAGACGAAGTAGAAAATTACAGCCCTTCTGTCAGGTGCTACAATGATGACAATGGATAACCTAATATAAGCAAGGCTGTGTGTGTGTGTGTGTGTGTGTGTGTGTGTGTGTGTGTGTGTGTGT
>NW_020948840.1:12762203-13193356 GCF_900497805.2 Vombatus ursinus
TGTGTGTGTGTGTGTGTGTGTGTGTGTGTGTGTGTGTGTGTGTGTGTACATGTTTACTAAGCTGATAAGGATACAGTTTTCAGACAGGGAAAGGATGCATGATGCAAAATCGAAGCCAATAATAGCTGCAGTCAGTGATTGGCCCAACTACCCAACCCTCTCCCTCATCCCAGTACCTGATCACAGCAGTTAATTCAAGTTCAAGGTCTACTTGTGACCTTAAGGAGCTTCGATCTGACCCCCCCCCCCCCCCCCGGGATTGCTTTTATTCCCCAATGATGGCTGCTCTTTCAGCTTAAGGGTTACTCAGACAATTGTCAAGACAGGCTCTAAAGGATTTAAAGGCATATCTATTATATAGTTTAAAATCCTGTTTTTTCTTGACATTGACCCCATATTTATTTTACAACTCTTTTTTCCTGCTGCCAACTAGTTAAATTGCTACTCTGCCTCCTATGCTTAGGGTGCTTTTCTATGGATGGCAATCAAGTCTTAGCAAAAGTCACAGTAGGGCCTGGCCAAAGCCCACCAGAGAATGATGGGGAAATACTCCGGCCAAGGCAAAACTCCACTGTCTTCCTACAAATTTAAGCTCTTGAACTGGCGAATGGGTAAACAAATTGTGGTAATTTTGTTGATTAGTCATGTCCAACTCTTCATGGTATTGGAGTGGTTTGCCATTTCTTTCTCCAGCTCATTTTACAGATGAGGAAACTGAGGCAAATGGGTAAATGACTTGCCCAGGGGAGGCCACATTTGAACTCAGGTCCTCTTGACTCCAGGGCCAGCAATCTACCCACTGTGCCACCTAGCTGCCCTAAACAAATTGTGGTACATAAATATAATGGGATATTACTGTGCTGTAAGAAATGATGTGTGTATCTATAGTCATATGAAAAAATGCTCTAAATCACTATTGATTAGGGAAATGTAAATTAAAACAACTCTGAGGTAAGGCCTCACACCTACCAGACTGGCTAATATGACAGAAAATGATAAATGTTGAAGATGTGAGAAAATTGGGACACTAACACACTGTTGGTGGATCTGTGAACTTATCCAGCCATTCTGAAGAGCAACTTGGAACTATGCCCAAAGGCTATAAAATTGTACATGCCCTTTGATCCAGCAGTGCCACTGCTATATCTACATCCCAAAGAGATCATAAAAAAGGGAAAAGGAACCACATGTACAAAAAAATATTTATAGCGGCTCTTTCTGTGGTGGCAAAGAATCGGAAATAGAGGGGATGCCCATCAACTGGGGAATGGCTGAACAAGTTGTAGTACATGAATGTCATGGAAAACTACTGTGCTATAAGAAATGATGAGCAGGCAGATTTCAAAAAACTTGGAAAGACTTGTACAAACTGATGCTGAGTGCAATGAGCGGAATCAGGAGGACATTGTACACAGTAACAGCAACAATGTGCAATGATCAACTCTGATAGACTTAGCCCTTCTCAACAATACGATCCAAGACAATTCCAAAGACTCAAGATGGAAAATGCTATCCACATCCAGAGAAAGAACTATGAAGTCTGAATACAAATCAAAGCACATTATTTTAACATTCTTTATTTTTTTCATAGTCTTTTCCTTTTGTTCTGTTTCTTTTTACAACATAACCAATATGGAAATGTGTTTTACATGATTGCACATATATAACCTACGTCAAATTGCTTACTGTCTAAGGGAGAAGGGAGGGAAAGGAGAGAGGGAAAAAAATGGAAATTCAAAATCTTATAAAAAATGATTGTTAAAAATTGTCTTTACATGTAACTGGAAAAAATAAAATACCATTAAGAAAAGAAGAAATGATATGTGTGATGACCACAGAGAAGCAGAATAATACGGATCAAGAAAACAATATATGCAGTAACTACAACAACATAAATGGGGGAAAAACTACACACCAAAGAAATCAAATATAACAAAATTATAAAGATCAAGTAGGAACAGAATGAAGAACTGTATGACACCCCTAAACCTCTCCTTCATGAATGTGGGAGGTCCACAGGTATTACAAAATGCATGTTTTTGGATTTTTTCAATGTATCAATCAGTTGTGCTGACTTTTTTTTTTCCTCTCTAAAAAAATACTATTTGTTATATTAGATGACTCTCTAGGAGGGGCAAGGGGAGTGACACATGGCGTACTATGGTGATGTAAAGAACAGAAAATATCAATAAAAACTTATTAAAATGTTAAAATTAAAAAAATACAAGCTCTTATAATTAGAAGTTTTCATCAGACTCTGCATCCCCAAGACCTACTAGCACAGTGCCTCTCACAGAGCAGGACTTTAACAAAGTTTCTCATAATAAAACCATCTTATTGATATTAATAATTTGAGTGCACATATTTAGATTTGACATATTTGTTATAAAATTTAAATAAAATTTTAAGCCCTATTTATAGAAAAGGAAAATAGAAGAGAGAAGAATTGGAGAGCATGGTAAAATAGGTATGCTAAAGTGCTCAGCAACCATAAAACAAAGATACATTAACCTTAATTTTAAAATTTGAATATATGAATTGGTCATAAATTTTCTAAAACAAGAAAAGTAGATTTTTACCTGTCAAATTAATTTTCAGTTTGGTTATGTCTTTAGCAACGCTGAACTGGTCTTTTGCTTTTGCATATTCATAATAATACAAATACGTATGCGCACACTCAAGATGGAACTGAACATTCAGGTATCCACATGTCTCCTTGGCCAACAGATTTTCTAGTTTCATCACTGTAAGACAAGAGAAGACATTAAGAATTTATTCTCTGTAAAGATATTATTGTACTCACAAGGCAAGAAAACCTATCATCAATCACCAATAAAAACTATAGAACTGTGGCCAAAATGAGAGGAAAAACAATGGATAGAGCTGACAACAAGAGATGCAGCTGCTGCTACAGCTACCAATCAACAAATCAACCACAATTTATTATGCTCCTATATCGTGCCAGGCACTGACAAAAAAAAATGAGATACGCTCTGACCCGTACTAGTTATATTCTACTACTGCTGTCACTACTGGTTGCTATCCAGCTCTCACCATGGCCCAGAGGCACAGCTACCTCAGACATGGGCATAAGCTCTTCCTCCACCCCAGAACTAAGACAGAAAATTCTGCAGAGATAATCAAAGGTGAAGAAGAGAAAGTTATAGTAATAAGTTATAGTAATTGAAGAGAAAAAGAGTTAGGGAAAAGGCATTATAAGGCCTTTATATAGCTACAGTGTGCTCCCACTACCTGCATGATCCTCCATCTAAGGACTCAGGGTAGAGCTGAGAACCAGTGTTGCTCCTGAGACACTATGCTACAGAAAAACAGCCCAGAAGAATGCACTGAGCCATAACCATACATGTTCCCCAATGGCCAGTAGGGAAAGAAACAGAAAAAGATTCTATAAGAGAGATCTCAGAAAATGCTAGAACTTTTGTACTTCCAATCATCGTTACAATCGCTGCCATGGACTGATCCCCAGAATCCCCCGGCAGGAACCAAAGCTGTTCCCATGTGCTGCCATGGACTGGTATGGTAGACAAATAGAAAAGAGTAGGATGCAGCATCAGAGGAAATTAAGGGAGTTCATTCAACAATAGCCCAGAGAGCTAGCAAAGGCTACAAATAGCAACAAATGATGGAAGATTGGCCCTCCCAATAATAAACATATTATAAAGTAATCTTCATCAAAACTATCAGGTAAAAACATACTGTTAAAGATAAAGGACATACATCCCTCCTTCTCTTAACAGTCAATAAGCTGCTTTCACAGAATATGCTTTATAGGAAGAGGTGTTTGTTGGGAAATGTGTGTGTTGAAAATGCAGAGAAAATAAAGAATATTGTTAAAAACAATTTTGTTGAATTTCTGTTGTTCAGGCATTTTCAGTTGTGTCCAACTCTTCACAGCCCCATTTGGGGGTTTTCTTGGCAAAGATGATGGAGTGGTTTGCCATTTCCTTCTCCAGCTCATTTTACAGATGAGGTACCTGAGGCAAACAATGTTAAGTGATTTTCCCAGGGTCATACAGCTAGTAAATGCCTTAGGCCACATTTGAATTCAGGAAGATGAGTCTTCCTGATTCCAAGTCTAGTGCTCTATCCACTGCATGATCGAGCTGCCTGACCAATGAATCAACAAGTATTTATTAAACACTCTGTGCCAAGCACTGTGCTAAGCCCTGAGGATACAAAAACAAAAGGAGAAGTCATAGGGACGGTGAACAGAACTACAGTGGAGTCAAGTGAGTCACTTTCAAGATCAATATTAGTACTGATTTGATCAAGGTTCCTAGAACATAAAGTGGAAAATGAAGGTTATAGGAAGATGTGTGGAGGGTCAAGAGAACACATACAACAGGGCAGATGGCAAGAAAATGGCCGAAGTGGATAACCAGATAGAACTAGTCTGGTCTCTTCTGGAGCTATGTGAGGTAGGCTTGCTCACTCACACACCTACCAGGATAGCTCACCCTCAGGGAAGGAGTTTTAACGCAAAGAAGTTCCAGAAAAATAGAAAATAAATCCCATGTGCTCAGGGAAGATTTATAGACATGGAGTTTTGAAGAGTTCATAGGGTGTAAATAGAGATGACCTCTGATTTACTTCACTAAAAAGAGTGGAGAGTTAAAAAAAAAACAGTAACTCAGAAAAAAAACTATGTATTTGTTACAAGGGTTTTGTTTTCCTGTTTATTTCAATGTGGGAAGAAGAGAGGCGGTGAGAAAACAATTACGGTTCATGAGAAAAATTAAATTAAGAATAAAATATTGATGCAGTATAAAAATAGTGACCCAGCAGGAGCACATATAAATTATATATTAAATTATAATTATATTATACTATATATACTATATATTACATATTAAATTATAACTGTCTCTATAGTTAAATAAAACAAACAATATACTTTAAATTCACCTATTATAGAATATGTTACACACATACACACACACACACACAAATATAAGAACTATAAACACTTAAGAGCCATAAGTAATATAAAAGGTGGTCTATCAGAACTTCCTACATAACTGAACAAACATGTAGCATTTATTAAATAACAAATGTTTATTAAGTCCAAGGCACTGATAGCCACAAGTCCCTTCTCTGGCACCACTGGCAAGTGGCCTTCTAACTTCTGGTTGAAAACAAGCTCACTAATTCCTAAGGGAATCCTATTCCACTGCCAGATAGCTCTGGCTGTTAGAATGTTCTTTCTTATGCTGATCGGATATCTGCCTCAAACTGTTAGTCTTGGTTTTGGCCACTGGAATTAAAAAAAAAAAATCAACAACAACACCACCTTTCTCTATTTCCATCTGACAATAACCATGTTCCTCCAATTTTTTTTTTTCTTGAAACAGACAGCCCCAGTTCCCCCAACCATTAATCATGACATGCTTTTGGATTCCTCACTATCTCAACCAACCTCTTGTGTATATATTATAGGTTATCCATGCCGCTCTTAGAAAGTGACACCCAGATTTAAACAGATTATAGCCTTGATGTGGTCTCACCGTAACAGGGTGACAAGCATTATAGTAATTTTTTTTCGAAGAACATTAAAATTAAAAAACAACTGAAAAAGTATTCTTTATACATGACTGCTAAATAAGAATTACATTCTTAATGAAATCTTAAAACTCCCTTAAGACAGAGGCTATACAAGACTGAAGGCCATTTTATGGCTTTGTCTATTTCTTAGATTTTCCTGGCCTTTGCTCTCCTCCCAAAAAAAGTCACCACCTGGAAGTCAAATTTCTGGTAAGGAACGTTCTTATAGGAAGCTGGGATTAACCTCAAACACCAGACATAGTCTGTTACCATATTCCACTTTCCAGATCAGTGGAACCAGCCACTATTGGCCTATTGTTGCAAAGCCTTGAAGAACTCAGTGTCACAGTTATGCTAATGAGGTAAATGAGCAGGACTTCAGTAAAAAAAAAAAAATTACGATGGTTCACATTTGGAAAGAAGCACAGGACTTTCGATGACCCCAGATTACTTAATGCTACAAAAGCCAAATTTTCTTTCAGGCAATATTTTAGAAACTGAGAGCCACGGTGGCTCCAAGTGGTAAATAAAGTGGATAAAATAGTGGTAGAAAAAATCAGAAACACCTGGAAAGTTCTGCCTGACACATAGTGGAACCCTAAACAAATTACTTAACCTTTTAGTAAACCTGTCTACCCTCAAGACAACAAATCACAGAACAGTTTCTGAGCTTTGGGGAATTTCTTAGTGGGAGTTACCTACACCAATTACAGATCCAGTCAAAAAAAGAGAAAACCCTACAGTGTATTCTATATAGTTGCAAATCACAGAATACCACACAGTCAGAAGAACTAAAACTACAAATACTTCAAAAGGAAATGGAAAGACTCAACAGGAGCTGATAGGTGGCACAGTAGAGTGAGCACTTGGTTTATAGGCAGGAAGACTTGAGTTCAAATCCAGCCTCAGATCCTTACTAATAGTGACCTTGGGCAAGTTAATTTCTGCTTGCCTCAGTTTCCCCTGCTATAAAAAAAGGGATGATAATAGCATATACCTCCAGGATTGCTATGAGGATCAAATAAGATAATATTTGTAAAGTACTGAGCACAGTGTCTGGCACATTCTAGGTAACATATAAATGCTAGCTATTATTACTATTATTATTAAGTAACATGAGACAGCAATCTCAGGCATAAGCTGGTTCTGGCAACTGTGCCTCAGTTTCCTCATCTGTAAAATAAAGGGGTTGGACTCAATGGCCTCTAAAGTTCTCTTCCAGTTCTAAATCTATGTTCCTATGATCTTATGTTACCAATGAGGATTTGCAAGGGACAAATGTCATAAAAGACAGAGGTTCCACGTAACTAAAAAAGAGGACGAGCCAATAACATTCCGAGAATTAAAGAAAAGAGTCCTAATGGCACGGTGGTATCTAAAATTTATAAAGTCAAGAAGACTTGTGACTTTCAACCCTCACCCTGATCTGCAATGCACTTAGTAGATATTCTATGGAGAACTTCAGGAAAAACAAGGACAAGAATGGCTCAGAACAACAAGTGGACTGAGTTCGGGGCTGCAGGAGGATTACCCAAACCGATGAAACTTGACTTTCATCAAAGTAGCAATGGTGATTTAGAATTTGTACTATTAAACTAATTCTCTTATTAGCCTATGATCTCCTTGAGAGCAGAGACTATTTTTGCTTTTCTTAGCACGATGTCTGACGTAGGATAGGCACTTAATAAATGCTTGTTAGCAAACAAAAAGGCAGCCAGAGTTTGGATCACAGTTTTAGAACTGAAAGGGATTTTGGAAGTCATCTAGTTCTACACTCTCAGTTCCTATATAAGAAAAGTGAGGGAAGGCAAAGAAGCTAGAACTACAACCAAGAATCACCTACCCAGAGAAATCAAGCATAATACTTCAAGGGGAAAAAATGGTCATTCAACGAAATAGAAGGACTTTAAGTTCTCATGAGGAGAAGACCAGAACTGAACAAAAAAATTTGATCTCCAACATCAAGACCCAAAAGAAGCATAAAAAGAGAAAAGGAAAAAGAAAACATAAGGGATTCAATGGAACTAAACTGTTTACATCCCTACATGGAAAGATGATACTTGTAATTCTTAAAAAATTGTACCACACGGGGGTAGCTAGGTGGCGCAATGGATAGAGCAACGGCCCTGGATTCAGGAGGATCTGAGTTCAAATCAGGCCTCAGACACATAACACTTACTAGCTCTCTGACCCTGGGCAAGTCACTTAACCCCACTGCCTAGCCAAAAAAAAAAAATTGTACCACTAACAGTATAGCTAAGAGGAATATACATAGAGGTTATGGTGAATTTCAGGGAATGATATAAACTAATTAATTAAAGGCTGAAAAAGAGGAGTATACTGGGTGCAGAAGGAAGGGAGAGAGAGAAGGGGGTAGATTATTTCACATAAAGAAGGAGGGAACTGATAGAAAGGAAAGTATATTGAGGGAAGAGGTAAACAGAAGAAAAACACTGGTGAGGAGTGAAAAGGTCAAAGGAGAGAGAGGACAAACAAGGAAAAATAGGATGGAGGGAAACACAGTAAATATAACGGTGAATATGAATGAGATAGAGGATGCTAGGTGGCCCAGTAGGTAGAGCACAAGCCCTGTAGTCAGGAGGACCTGAGTTCAAATACAGCCACAGACACTTGACACTTACTAGCTGTGTGATGCTGGGCAACTCACTTGACCCTACTGCCTAGCAAAAAAAAAAAGAATATGAATGAGCTGAACTCTCCCATAAAATGGAAGTGGATAGTACAGTGGACCACAAACCAGAATCCTACAATATGTTGTTTAAAAGAAACACACTTAAAGCAGAGAGACACACAGAGAGTAAAGGTAAAAGACTGGAATAGAATCTATTATGCTTAAACTGAAGTAATTCTGATCTCAGACAAAGCAAAACTAGACCTAATTAAAAGAGACAAGGAAGGAAACTATATCTTGCCAAAAGGTACCACAGACAATGAAGTGATATCAACACTAAACATGTATGTACTAAGTGGTAAAGCATCCAGATTCTTAAAGGAGAAGTTAAATGAGTTACAGGAAGATATAAACAGCAGAATTATACTAGTGGGGGACCTCAACTGTCCTCTCTCAGAACTTCACAAATCCCACCAAAAAATATACAAGAAGGAAACTAAGGAGGTGAATAAAATATTAGAAGAGCTAGACATGATAGATCTTTGGAGAAAACTGAATGGGAACAAAAAGGAATATACTTTTTTTTCTCAGCAGCACATGGCACCTACACAAAAACTGACCATGTATTAGGGCATAAAAACTTCAAAATCAACTGCGGAAAGGCAGAAATATTAAATGTATCCTTTTTAGATCACAATGCAATAAAAATTACATGCAACAAAGGACAGTGGAAAGAGATTAATTAATTGGAAATTAAATAATCTAATCCTAAAGAATAAGTGGGTCAAAGAACAAATCATAGAAACAATCAATAATTTCATTAAAGAGAATGATGACAATAAGACAACATACCAAAATTTGTGGGATGAAGCCAAAGCATTACTTGGGGGAAATTTTATTTCTCTAAATTCTTACATCAACAAAATAGAGAAAGAGCAGATTAATAAACTGGACACGCAACTGAAAAAACTAGAAAAAGAACAAATTAAAAATCCCCAATTGAGCACCAAACTGGAAATTCTGAAAACAAAAGGTGAGATAAATAAAACTGAAAGTAAGAAAACTATTGAGCTAATAAATAAAACTAGGAGTTAGTTATATGAAAAAGTCAATAAGATAGATAAGGCATTGGTTAATTTGATTTTTAAAAACAGAGAAAACCAAATATCCAGCATCAAAAATGAAAAGGGAGAAATCATCACCAATGAAGAATAAATTAAAGCAACATTAGGAAATATTTTGCCCAATTATATGCCAATAAAGGTGATAATCTGAGTGAAATTGATGAATATTTACAAAAGTATGAATTACCCAAATTAACAGATAAGGAAATAGAATGCCTAATAATCCCATCTTAGAAAAACAAATTGAACAAGCCATTAACGAACTCCCTAGGAAGAAAAGTGAGACCCACAAAGATTAGATGATTTGACTCAATTTACACAGAAAATAGAGCCAAGATTTAAACCCAGCTCCTCTAACTCCAAATCCAGTGGTTTCAGTTTCTATTTTCCTACTGTACCATACTTGCTTTTCTCTGTGCTTTCTTTCAGTTTGTTGCTGGATGTTTCTGCTTTGGTGTAAAATGCGCAAACGAAGAACAAAGAATATGCTGAATCTCTGTCACAACTTCAAGCACTGGGGGAAAGTACTTATGACAGAACCATCACTAATAAACCAAAGAACTTTATAAAGGGGCCCTCATAAAAGCAAACCTGCCTTATATCAAATCTTCCTCTGAAGCTAACCACATATAATAAGACAAATACATAATTGGGTTCTGAAATTTGAGCCTGACATTAAAAGATCAAAACTTTCAACATAATGGAGAGCATTCTTCCTTTCTGATAAAATGACTGCCAAATAGAGTTGTGCAGAAGTGAAGTAAAATTTAGATCATTTCACAGCACAAGCCATTTACAGGCAGCAAAACTCAACTAATAAAGCAGTAAGTGCTTCTAAAGAAAAACATGAAACTATGCACTACTTGAAAAACACTGCTGCTTACAAATTCATTAAAACACTCAGACAATGTTATTCCACTAAGAAAGGTTTCTCACAGCAAATTCCTATGCATTAGATGTAATCTGATTAGGCCATGACTTTTGGTAAATTAAGAATGAATAATTTAATAAGAAGTTTGGCAGATGCTTTGGTAGGTGCTTGTGGAAAATGTCCAACTAGACTGTTTTTATTTTCTTTTGTCTTTTTGAAAAATATATGCCTTTAACCATCCTTTCTTAAATCTTATTGAGGACAGTACAAACAATACACATTCCTGATATTCAGTGATGAAATGAATGACAGCCACATTAATTGGATTCTGCTGAAGCAGTCTGGCAGGAGGCCAGGATACCTAAAGGCAGAGTCTGAAAATATGAAGACAAGCAGAAATTAACAGCACTTGGATACGTAAATGAATTATCTCCACCTAAATCAACCAGCATATTATATAACATCTAATTTTCATTTCAGCACTTCTATTTTGAAAGCAGAGGAGTTAGCTGAAAGTTTTAAATTTATATCCCAATAATCCTGACATGATTTTGTCAAGAAACAACTTTTTGGCACTAACTAAATTTGTTTCTGTGTTGACTGGGAAACAAATCTATTACATTACTCAGCTTCATATTCAAACTGAAAACTGGGTCTTGTTTAACTAAGTATAAATACCAATATGGATACTACATATGCAAAGTAACAGAAAGCAGGAAATACAAAACAATCTTTCTTCATTTATATAAATGTCTTATAGCAGCCAAGTATTTTGCATTTGGGGTAGCAATGTAACATCATGGAAAGAGCCCTCAATTTAGACATATAAGTTCTCTGTTTCAGTTCCATCCACAAAATGACTAAGGTTAATTTTGGCAAGTCACTTAATTTCTCCAACCCTTATCTATAAAATGGGAATAATAAATACATGCACTACGTGCCTACCTCACTAAGAAAATATATGTGAAAATAACTTGTAAACTATAAAGTGCTCTATAAATTTAAGCCATAGGTACTATTTCTGTATAAGAGATGCATTAATAGTCCAATATTACGGATGAATATTACTTGATTTTGTGCCGGATGAATACTACAATTACGGATTGTAGTACGGATGAATATTACAATTTGAGGAGAGTTAAATAATTTGACCAAGATTACAGAGCAAATTGGGGCACCAGCAAAACTACAAATTTGAAACTAACAACCCCAAAACTAAATATTAAAAGTAGTATTCATTTTAAAAGTAGTAACTTATTGTTATCATAAGATGATACAAGGCAGTATTTATTGATAAGTTTGCTAGAGGTTTGGGGTGGAAGTCTTGGTCTCCCAAACTTTAAGTGAACAAAAACAGATCAATGTGTGATCTGAAAAGGATTTCAACCATTAACAGTTGAAGTTTTGTAAAGATAAATGTTGTTTTAAAAGCTTTATACCTGTTTACAATTTGGGAAATAAATGCAGGCTTCATTTCTCTAATGTTTAATGAAATAAAATAAAATAAAAAGTAATAGCCTAGCTAACAATGAAGATAATACTAATTTTCCCTCCTTATCAGAATAAGCATATATTACTGGGAGAAGATAATATCTAATTTGTATTATTTCATAAGCCATTGGTACACAGATTTAGACAGGAACAGTCTGCAGAGATCTCTCAGGCTTTCCAGAACTCTCCACCTCCACCCCAGTAGTGTGGGGGAGCAAAATATGTCACAGATAAGTGAATAATATATGTGTGTGTGTGTATATATATATAATTTATATTTATATATACACGTGTATATATGCACACATATGTGTGTGTGCACACGCACATATGAATATATGTATGTGCATGCACACACACACAAACACACAAAAGTGATGAAGGTTGTGGGGACAATGATAAGAAACACTAACAACTGGTGAGACAAAGAAAGATCTACTGAAAGAGGTGGCACTTTGGGCTGAGTTTTGAATGGACCTACGGAATCTAAGAAGCAGAGGTGAAAAAGAACATGGTAAGTCAAGGAGGACAACTTGAGCAAAGGTACAGTGGAAGGAGATAGAATGACATAGACGGGGTAGAGTAAGTAAGGCATTTGAAAGGAAGATAGAGTGAATGAAAGAGAATGATGTACAACTAGCCTGGTAAGACAGACTGGACAATAGCACCAGACCTCAAACTATACTGTAAGGTAATAAGCATTATAACTCTTTGGTATTAGTTTAAAAATAGAAAAGTTAATCAATGGAAAATATTAAGTAAGCAAGACTAAGAAGTAAATGAATATAGCAGCATAGCATTCAATAAAAGCAAAGCCCTATTACAGGCGTTAAGTACTCCCCTTTCAACGAAAACTGCTAGACAAACTTAAAAGGACTCTGACAGAGGGTGAGTTTATATTATACAATAAACCACAATAAATTCCAAATGGAATGATAGAGATAGGGACCAGAACTACGATTTCATTAACAGAGGGCATTCCCAGGTAAAGAAACTCTTTCTATCAACACAGATCAGATCCTTTTCTGCAATTTACCATATTAATGTTGCCTAGAACATGAGATATTAAGTGATTTGCCTAACGTCACAGCCAATATGTCTCAGTGGTGGGGCTGAACCCTTATCTTCCTGACTTCCAGGTTGGCTCTCTCTTCACTACACCATGTTACCTTTCCAAACAGATTCTTAACCTAAATAGAAAAAGTCAGATGATTAAAAAAATCAAGGACAAAGAAAGGAAATGTTTTTCATAACCATGACCTAGGGGAAGACAAGAGACAAAGATGATCATAAATGGATAAAATTAGTCATTTCAATTACATAAAATCGAAAGGTTTCTCTACAATGCTATTAAATACAGTTAGAATCAAAAGGAAGACAACTGGGAAAAACTTTCATAGTAAACTGATCCAAGCTATAAAGCTATAAAGATTCCGTATAAATAATATAAAAATAAGACCAATTCCCCAAGAACTAAGTATTCAAAGGATACAAATAAGTTCTCAAATGAAGAAATGTACACTATCAATAACCATATTAAAATGCTCCAAGTAAACAATAAGAGATATGCAAATAAAAATAACTCTGAGGTTCCAACTCATACACATCAGACTGGCAAAGCTGACAAAAAAAAAAAAAAGAAAGGAAAACAGCAATAATTAAAGGACTTATAGAAGGATGGGCATATTATTGTTCTGTTGGGGAACTCTGTATTGGCTAAACCATTCTGGAAAACAATTTGGAATGATACCCCCAAAGTCACTAAACTATATTTGATCTTGTGATACTACATTAGCTATTTATTCCAATGAGGTCAAAGACAGAGGGAAAGGAGCCACATACATAAAAATATTGATTGTGGCACTTGTTGTAGTAAAGAACTGGAAACAAATTAAGTACCCATCAAATGGAGAATGGCTGAACAAAATGTGATACATAAATATAATGGTAATTTGTGATGCTATAAGAAATGAAATATATGACAGATTCAGAGATGTAAAAATTTGTATTAACTGATGAAGAGTAAAGTGAGCAAAACCAAGAGAACAATTTATGTGATGAATATAATAATAATATGAGAAGAAACAACTTTGAAAGACCAGAGAACTCCAACCAAACCAACTAAGACTTCAAAAGACCAAGGATGAAGCAAACGAAACCTCTCGTGGCAAAAAGATGATGGACTACACCTACAGAATCAGGTAGGACTCTCAGACATAACCAATAGTTGATTTTTTTTTTTGCTTGATTATAAACATTTGCTCTACAGGGGAGGAAGAGTCTATTATTGGGTTGTGGCAGACATGAGAATAAAAGAGCATCAATAAACCATTTTTTAAATCTCAGGGATAAAAGTGCAGAACACGGCACAAACAGTGATTTTGTTACTATTTCTTTAAAAAAAAACACTGCATAAGTTCACAGTTTCTAATACAACTCTCTTTCCTTTTGTTTATTTCTTGAAATGTTTATTGATAACTGAATTCACAAAAAAGTAATTTTTAAGGGAAAAAGAGGGGTCAGGGACTGGGCTATGGCATGAGGAGTGGGCAATTCTGGAGTAAAGAAAAGATTGCAGGGGGAAATAGGAAAGTAAAAAGAGGAAACTGTCTTTATCTTGAAGAAATACTCTGGGAAATGTTCTCCCTCACTAGAAGTCTTTAAGCAAAAGGTGGATAGACACTGGACAGAGCTGGAGGATGGACCAGATGAGTCCTAAGATCTTATCCAAAAATGGGATTCTATGGAATCTGTAAGACTTATTATCTCTGCATCTGCAGCACTTAGTAGGCATCTAATAAACATTTTCAAATTTTGTTGGGGGAAAAAATAGTAAGCTGGAACCAGACTGTAAAAGGCTTTAAATGCCAAACAGAGTAGGTTGTATTTCATCCAAGAGGCAACTGAAGCATTTTGAGCAAGAAGTATGACCTGTGCTTTAGGAATAACAATTTGACTGGAAAATCAAGAGATTTGAGAAGGGAGATTAGCTAAGAGGACATTACTGAAGTACAGGTGAAAGGTGAAGAAAGCTTGAAGGTTACATTCTTGTTTCTGCCAGGATGGAATTAAAAAGGCAAGGTGGTCTCCCTATTAGAAGAAAAATTGAAAGAGTTGGAAGAATACCTATCTACTTTTCTGTTAAAAAGTTGAATGAATTAAGGGGCAGCTAGGTGGCGCAGTGGATAGAACACCGGTCCTGAAGTCAGGAGGACCTGAATTCAAATCTGGCCTCAGACCAAACACTTGACACTTGCTAGCTGTGTGACCCTGGGCAAGTCTTAACCCAACTGCTTAAAAAAAAAAAAAAAAAAAAGGTGAATGAATTGTTCCATGACAGCATACTAATAAAAGTGCGTCAAACTGAGAAGAAAGGAAAAAGAATTTAAATGGCAGGTTTGGAAAATGAACAATTCAGGTTAACAGGATCATGTCTAAAAACCGGTTTGGATTTCTGGAATATACCTTAAAATTTAGAAATGATAGTTTTCTGGACAGAAATGTAATACACAAAGATTGATAAGATGGTATTTGTCTAGATTCTTGAAAACAAAATTAAAAGGGTCTGAAAGTAGAAAAGAAAGGAAAAGGGAGAAAACTGCCTGTGTGCGTGCGCGCATGTGTGCATGTGTGCGTGTATCTCCAAGAAGCTGGATATCATAAAGAAGAAAAGAATCAGAATCTTACTCAGAAGGCACCTCAAAGGCCAAAATATACATACAATTCAACCCATCCCTAAACAAGAACCCACTCTACATCAAACCTGAAAAGCGATTGTTTAGCCTTTAAGCAAGAACCCACCAATAATAAAAACAATAATAAATAACATTTATAGAATACCTTAAGATTTGCAAAGCACTTTATATATATCACATCACTTGATATTCACAGAAGCCCTGTGAAAGTAGGTGCTATTATTATCCTCATTTTACAGATGAAGAAACATTTTATCTGTTCTTTGATCAACTCATTATTCAAGTTGTCATTATTAAGGCTCCTTTTAGGTTGGTATCTTTTGCTTGTGCTCCCTGTATTATTAGCTTTATTGTGCTATGATCTACAAAGAATGTGCTCAGGCACTCCACTTTTGAATGTGTAATTGTCAGAAGGCTTTTTCCCCCTCACTAGAGGTCTTCAATCACCACTTTTTCCCCTTTTTTTACCCAACTGTTTGGTGCCTCCCTTCATTTAAGACATCTTGACAATTCATCCCGGAATACTTTCAAAGTTCTATCACCTCCCACACACACTTCTGTGGGTATTCAGTCTGTGGCCAATTGTCCATCCCAACTTTCCTAAGTGTCATTTTCAAATTCTTTGCACATATTTATGACTCCCAGCAAATGATACCCCTCCAAAGAACATTTAAAGTTTGCTATAGTTTATATTCAAATAAACTATTCAACAGAACACGTAGGGAAGGTAAACAACAGTTTCGCCTCTGAACTTCCTCAAGATTTCCTCCAAGCTACAAATCCTATCCTTATATCAAAGACTGGGCAACACTTTGCTACATTAGTACAATCAGAAAGACTGATAACAATGTTGCAGGTCACCTGTCATACAACAACCACGCATTCAACAAACATCACTGGAGAGAGGTTCACTCATAAAATGAAAAGATACTCATCCCTTCTTTCATATATGCTACAACTTGTTTCAAATGGCAGTAAGAGGCCATGAAAAATAAATTTCCCAAGGAATTAGGGCAAAAAACCCCACAAGCTTTGATATTTAGGAATTCCTTACAGCTGTTTCTTTTACCCAGAAACTGACAAAGGCCACAGCTGCCATACCACAGGAACCATGAATGACACAGAGAGAAAGAAAGCCTTCTCACATTCTAAGAAACAAAATCTCTGATCAAATAAATATTCCATCATACTTGCAAAGATAGGCAGGGAAATTTAATTTCTACAGTGACCTTTCTAAAACATGTTACTTATTATATCCCAACACAACGATGGATCTGCCATCTTTTCAATTTAACTATTCCTTTCAACAAAACAAACCACAGTTACCTAAGCCTATTTTATATAAAATCAATGAAACAAACCCCTAGAGGCCTCAGTGTTCTCACTTGTAAAATGAGATGCGGAGTGTGGGAGAGGAGAAGGAATAGACAAGTTGATTTTCTAAGATCCCTGCAGAATACAAAATTCTACAAAATAAACTATTCACATAAGTCATTCCCCAATTGATAGTCAAAGGATATGACCAGGCAGTTTTCAAATGACAAAATTAAAGCTATCTATAGTCATATGAAAAAATGCTCCAAATCACTATTGATTAGAGAAAACGCAAACTAAAACAATTCTGAGGTTATCACCTCATACTTATCCAATTAGCTAATGTGACAAAAAAAGGAAAATGATAAATGCTGGAGAAGATGTGGGAAACTTGGAACACTAATGCATTATTGGTGGAGTTGTGAACTGATTCAACCATTCTGGAGAGCAATTTGGAATTATGCACAAAGGGCTATAAAAATATGCATACCCTTTGACCCAGCAATACCACTTCTAGGTCTGTATCCCAAAGAGATTACAAAAAAGGGGAAAGCACTTACTAGCTGTGTGACCCTGGGCAAGCCATTTAACCCCAACTGCCAAAAAAAAAGGGGGGGGGAAGGATCCTCATGTACAAAAATATTTATAACAGCTCTTTTTGTGGTGGCAAAGAACCAGGAGAACATTATACACAGTAACAGCAACACTTTGTGATGACCAACTTTGATAGACTTAGCTCTTCTCAGCAATACAATGATCTAAGGCAATTCCAAAAGACTCCTGATGGAAAATGCTATGCACATCCAGAGAAAGAACTATGGAATCTGAACACAGATCGAAGAATACTGTTTCTTTTTCTTTTCTTTCTTATGGTTTTTCCCTTTTGTTCTGATCCTTCTTTTACAATATGATTAATGTGGAAATACGTTTAATATGACTGTATATACATAGCCTATATCAGATTGCATGCTGTCCTGGGGAGAGTGGAGGGTAGGGAGGGAGAAAAAAATTTGGAACTCAAAATCTTATAAAAGTGAATGCTGAAAACTATCTTTAAATATAATTGGAAAAAATAAAATACTATTAAGTTGGGGGACAGGGGAGAGAAGAAAAAAAAAAGAAATGAACTATTCACCAAAACATAAATGATGGCGGACTGATAATTGCTCCAGCCATTCTGAAAATCAACTTGGAACTATACCCAAAAAGTGATGAAACTGTGCATATCCTTTGACCTAGTGATATCACAAGAAATAAAAGGGAAAAGACCTACACTCACAAAAATATTTCCAGCAGCATTTTTGTTATAACAAAGAATTAGAAACTAAGGGAGTGTCCATCAACTAGGGAATGGCCAGGCATATTATGATATATGAAGTTACTGAGACACATTACATTCCCTAAGAAATGACAAAAGAGAGAAATTCAGAAAAAAGTGAAAGGATTTTTTTGAACTGATATGGAGTGAAGAATCAGAAGAAAAATCTATACAATGATTATGACACTGTAAAGAAAAACAACTTTCAAAGACTTAAGAACTCTGGTCAATGCAATGATCAACCATGAGGACCAATGACTAAATATGCTCCCCACCTATTGAAAGGATGTAATGGACGAGAGGTGCAGAATGAGACATATCTTTTGGGACAAGATCAGTTTGTGAATTCATTTTGCTTTATTATGCTTATTTGTTACATGGGAAGGTTTGGGGGAGGGGTGGTACACCTACTGGCAGGTAGAAAAGGGGGAGACAGCAAGAGCAAAACAAAACAGAAAAAAAGAATTAGTGTCATCAAAGTATTTTTTTTTTAAAATACACAGAAGGGAACAGAACGAGGTTGTCTGGAATGATTTTTGACAAGCAGAATGGTTTTGCAACTAATGTACCAAATTTTCTTTATACTAAAAAAATATTGTTCAATGTTTTCTATGTTTTGTTCATAGTAAGATGTAAAAAAAAGTATTTTTAAATTCTATAAGTGTATATATGTGTATATATATATATATATACATATAAACTAAGCTTTAAAAAAATCTATCATAATTTTATTGGTAGTAGTTGTAGAACAGCACATCAAGAAAAGAGAATACCATCATCAAAACTCCGCCTATGAAATCCTCTGTATTGCTACAATAACAATTAGTAGGGGCAGCTAGGTGGCGCAATGGATAGAACACTGGCCCTGAAGTAAGGAGGACCTGAGTTCAAATCCAGCCTCAGACCAAACACTTGACACTTACTAGTTGTGTGACCCTGGGCAAGTCACTTAACCCCAATTGCCTAAAAAAAAAAAACCAATTAGTAATAATAATTATAATAGCCACTAACATTCTTATGTGCCAGGCTCTATACTAAGCACTTTAAAAATATTATCTCATTTGATCCTCATAACAACCCTATAGGTGCTATTATATAAGAATTTTACAACTGAGGAAACTGAGGCAGGCAGTTAAGTGACTTGTTCAGGGTCACACAGCTAATGTTTGAGGACATATTTGAACTCAGGTCTTCTAGACTCCAGGCTCAAGACTCTATCACTGTGCCATCTAGTAGTTACACTGCACTCTGCCCCAATGAGACTAAATCTATAATATTCTGGTTAAGTTCAAGATGACATGCACTGGGAATTTCACTTATAAAATATAGCAGAGGTTCTTATCCTTCTCTGTGCTGCAAATCCCTGGAGCAATCTGGTGAAGTATATGTATTCTCCTTCTAAGAATATTATTTTTAAGTAATAAAGGAAATTATAAACTTCAGTCCAAGGTTAAAAATAAAAGATTTTTTAAAAGCTATAATTTTTTTTCCCATACACATACATGGACCTGTTGAAATTTATCCACATCTGTGGATTCCAGGTTAAGAACCCATGAACTAGCAAGTGTCCAGAGGAAGGTAATCAGAATGTTTAAGAAAGTCTCTAGTGCACGCCTTATAAAGCTCAACTGAAGGAATTAGGGATGTTTAGTCTGGAAAAGGAAAGATTTAGGGGAAATACTTGTCTTTAAATCGCTGAAGAGCTATCATGGGGAGCAAGGATTAGATCACCTCTGTGAGGGATGGGGGGGGACTAACAGACAATTAGGGAAATGAGTAAAAGAAACACTCTCAATATGAAGAAAAAAAATACTACACAGTATGAGAAACTCAGAACAAAACTCCAAGAGAAAAGAACAGGATCACAGATTCTAGAAATAGAGATTTAGAACTAGAAAGGACCTTTGAAATCATACCTAGTCCAACATCATCATTCTGTGGATGAAGAAACTGAGGCCATAGAAGTTCAATGACTTGCCCTTTTAATGCTAGTGCCTTCCCTCTGTTAAATTTTCCTATTTATCCTGTATATAGCTTGTTTGTTTGAAGATGTTGTCTCCCCCATTAGACTGTGAGCTCAAGAGTAGGGAATACCTGGTTTTGTATCTTCAGAGCTTAGAATGGTGCCTGACACATAGTAGGCTCTTAATAAATGTTTACTGACTGACTAAAGTCACACAGTTAAGTGAGCTGAGATCTGAAACCAACTTCAAAACCAGTGCTCTTTCTACCAGTACACTAGAAAACTGACTGGCCACAAATAACAAAAATAGTTAGTTTAATAAAAGAAGTGAACAATCATGATAATAAAAATTACTGGCATTTAAAAATCAGTGTAAGGGGTGCAAGGCACCTTATTTCACCTGATCCTCTTATCAACACAGTAGGTAAGTGATATAAATCCCTGAAATTCAGGGCTTTTTGACAGAGTTCAACAGTATGGATCAATATTCGAGCTCATAACGAAAAACCGAAAAGGAGAACTAATGGCTTAGAATAAAAAAGGAGTGGCCACTTAGAAAAAAGAAAACAGCAAAAACAGCTCAAAAGTTAAACAACTCAATAATAGTAAATCAATAACAGAAGTCAGTAAAATTGAAAGAACACATAAGATATCTACAATCAGAAACAAAAGCCCAACGGCAATTTTTAAAATATTATATTATAAAATATATAATATTTAATATCATGATTTAATTATAATTAATAATATTGTTGATGTTATTATATATAAAATATAATTTAAAATAATTAATAATATTATTGTTTAATACTATAAAATATATTTTAAATATTAATATTATCCTCTCAGAATGAGAGGATGAAATGAAAGAACATATTTCAAAGCCAGGGAACAGTTAAAGGACAGTCAATGCTCAGTCTAGAAGGGAAATCCCCAGCAAACACCCAATGGAATAGTAACAACGCAACCAAGAGAATAGGAGTCTTTAAATATCTAGAAAAAAACTACCATTTTTACACAACATCAGCCCAGTTGACTTTTCCTCCATGATATCCCCATAAAATATGGAAGGAATAATAGAGTCCAGATTGAACCCCAGCTACCACATTCTCAACTGGACAAGTATCTCCTCTTAAATAGAATGTCATCTATCCACCTCTCAATAAACAGGAAAAAATTTCCACCGAAACCATGGTGAATTTTAAAAATTCATTGATAGTTAATAAATAAATCAAAGAAGAGGAAGTTTTCAAATATTAAAAAAAAGAGTAAGAATTAACACCAATAGAACAAATATCAAAAGATAAAATGAACTGTATAATAAACATATTAAAGGAATCAAAGGAATATTTAAATTCAGTCCAAAAACAGGCAAGGGAAAAGAAAAAGAAACAAACTTAAAGAAAATGCAACACAGCACGAAAAAATACAAAATATCAATGGAAGGAATAAAAAAGTAGAATAAAAAACAGCTGAGAAAAGATCAATGGACAAGAAAAATGAAATCAGAAAATAAACAGATTGTTATAGAACTTGAAAAACAATGACAATAGGGGATAAAATATAGTCTTAGAAGATAAGTTGAGAAGTTCAAACCTCAAATTAATTGGGATGCCAGAAAGTAAAAAAAAAAACAAAAACCTTGGCACTATATTAAAAGAAGTAATCAGAAACTATTCCCTGAATGAACAAATGAATAATAGGAATTACTCAGCAAGTAGAAAAAAGTCACTGACCTCACTATGTTGAAATCCAAAACTCAACTTTCCAAGACACAAAATTATCACATTTGAAAATTATGACAATGAAAGAATTACAAACGAGTCAAGAAAGTTAAGAAAAATTAAATTGGAAGCAACAGAGTACAGTGGGAATAGTACTGAATTTGGACCCAGGGGACCTAATTCTTGTCATTAGACAAGCCGTTTAACCCTTCCAGTCCTCAATCCTTAACTGTAAAATAAGGGGGTTTGGACTAAATGGCTCCTATAGACACTTCTGGGTCTAAACCTGTGGTTCTATGATACGTATTATAAAGTATCCATTGATATCTTGCCAGATTTTTTCAATGAGGAATCATTACGCCAGAAGACAAGAGGAAGAACTGATCAAAAATATACATGCCTTAAAAGCAGCAAAAGTTACAGAAGCTTCTAATTTGAACATTTTATTTGGGGCGAGAAAAAAAAATACTTAAAAATAACAAAACTCTAACAATTTATTTTGAAAAGTCTACAACGTCAAAGATCCCCATAATCAAAGGAGAATTTCAGATCTAAGGACAAGATATAATCAATGAAAAGTGTCTATTATATAAGTTTGTCATTATTTTTACCTAGGGATATTAAATATTTACAAAGAAACATGTGTAAACAAATTAATTCATATTATAAGCACATATTGGAATTAAGGAAAACACAAAGAGTTCAAATATATTTGGAGTTATAAATAAGGTGTTTAAAATGGCAAGAAATAATTATAAAAGTCTCACAGTCAAAAAAAAAGTCAGAGAGAGAGAACAAGAGCAGCTGATAGCCTGAAAATGAAACTTCTATTTTTAACCAAAAGGGGTTGTTTATTTATTTCTTTTAGCACTGGAAATTGTTGTAGAAAACTCAACTAAGCTATTCCTAATAGATAAGATTAAGAACAAAAATAGGAAAAAAATGAAAATGACAGGATCAATCAAATTTATTATACATTAAATGTGAATAGTCTAAATCTTCAGATTAAAAGAATAGCTACACAATGGTTTAAATAAATAAATTCATCAATATCACAGAATAACATGGAATATCCAAAGAAGTTATCTTGTCTTTATTTTATAGATGAAGCTGAGTCCCAGAAAAATGAAGTGACTTGCCCAAGATCATGCAGTGAGTGTAATAAAGGCAGATAAAATTGAATTCAAGGCAGAAAATTATAAAAGAGGAAGAAAAAAGAGAGGTGAAATAAATTGAAATACTATATAATAATGTTAAATTTACACACAACAAACAAATCCACAATTAGATTAATAAAAGTTAATAGGGCAAGAAAAAATAAACTATGATAATAATACAAACCATCAATATGACAAATCTACTAAAAGGATCAAGAAATAATAGATATGAATTAATTGCTGAATAAACTGATATATCAATAAAATGCAAAACTATAAAACATTCAAAAACTATAAACATATAAGGAATATAAAAATTTGGGGGAAGAATTAGATGAAGTAAAGCAATTTTAAAGAAAGCAAAACCAGACATGGCATTATATATTCACAATGACTACTATTACCTAAAAATTAAGATGTATATATGAATGTAGAAATTAATGAACATGAAATGGATGGGGATAAAGGAGAAGTAACTATTAAGCTAATATGAGAACAGTATGTGTTAAAATCTACTATTCATTTTTAAATGTAAATAGGTACCTCCCCTATCCTTCTTGGCAGAGGTAAGTGCACACTAGGTATGAAAAACTGTGTGTACAATCAAATTTCTGATATGCTAGGTTTTTGTTAACTGCTGGGAAATGTTGGTAATATAGAAACAAAAGATAAAGAAAAAAATTTAAATAAAGATAAGATTCCAGATGAGACACGCAAAATATGTAAATAGCTACAAATGTATGCTTATTTGGCTTTGTTGTTCTTCAGACTATTATTCAGACCCATCATTTTCTTTTCTGAGTCCCAAACTATCGACTTGATTTTTGATGATTTGCTTTTCTCAGAAACATCTAGTAGAGCACATGCAACTATATGATTTTGATGCTTTTATCAGAATTATAAAAACACTTATTTAAAAAAACAGATGTTAAGTCACAATCTGACAAATAACTGAATACAAACTATTTCAACTGAAATTTTATGGTAACACACGTGAAAATTTCAACACACACCTTGCTCAATACTGGTCTGAGCAAGGCTGAAAAGCTCAGGTGAGCGTTCTTCTAACAACTGCTGGTGAATGTTCACACATCTTAAGGTCCACCATGGTAAGGTCTAAAAAAGAAAAAATAAACCCAATAAGCTGAAATAAATTAAGAATTCAGAAAAATTCATACCCCATAAAATATTTCATTTAAAAAATAACAATATATTTACAGCATACCTATAGATCCATTTAAATACAACTTTTAATTAGATTTAAACATATTAAGCAACTTTGTTAAACTCACAAAATCATAGAATCTAAGGGCTAGAAGAACTCTCAAAAGTCATAAAGTCCAAGTCACACATGAATAAGAATTCTCTCAATAATACACAACAAGTGGTCATTAGATATTTGTTTGAAGACCTCCACAGTATCTCTTGAGATAAACCACTCCACTGATAGACAGTACTAACTGTTGGGGAGTTTTCCTCACTTCAAGCTTAAATCTAATTCATGGCCCTCTCCAGGCTGATCTTCAGATTGAACAAGTCCCAGCTTCTTCATCAGATGATTCCAACAGATATTACTATTAAGTCTTTATGCACTGCCATGATTTTTAACATGCACTCTATTTGCCTATGGGCCAGCTCTATTTGGAAGTCCCATCACTACAATAAATTAAACACTGAGACAAATGAAAAGGCTATTGCAACAGTCCCAATGGGGGATGAGGAGGGCCTAAACTAGGGTAGAGGCTGTGTGAGAAGACATAAGAGAACAGACATGAAAAATATTCTGGAGGGAGAAATGACAAAACTGACAACTAACTGATCCGGGAAAAGTGGAGAATCGTGCTTGCTTTGGCAGCATACAGTAAAACTGGAACCATACAGAGAAAAATTAGGATGGCCTCTAGGCAAGAATGACAAACAAACTAGTAAAGCATTCTAGATTTTTTTTTTTTAAAGAAAGAAGCATAAATGAAACATTTAAAAATACAAAAAAAGAAAGCAAAAGAACTTCAAAAGGGGACAGACACAAGCAGGGCACTATCATGATACTATCATGATAAATTTATTCTATACTTTTTGAAAAACTTTATTTAATAGAAGTGCAATTTCATCTGAATGTTGAATATGTTCATGTTTGCTGATGTTTGTCAAGTTCATAATAAAAAAAAAATGATGTCCCAATTAATGTCACAAATTATAAACCTCAGTGACCTCTTTTTACAAATCCTGCACTGTTTCAACTACATGGGTAAGAGATGTCCTTCCAAAGCCATATTCTATCAGTAGCTACCATGACTCTCTAGCATCTATGATGTCAGATTTGCTTCCCAGCATTAAAATAGCTGCTTTAGCTTGCACATTACACATACTTTGTGCATCTGTGTGCAGATAATGAAGTCACAGGTTTTACTGCTAACTGCTTTCTTGGATTTTTATCTAAATTTCTATTAAATATCTACAGTTTTTCTTCTTCTTACATTGTGGTTACTCTTCACAATATCCAGCAGAGAGGCTGTTTTCAAATAATAGGTAGGACATGGCCCACCACTCAGCCTGCCCAGAGAACCACAACAAAATCAACCCTATTTTAGTAAAGGAAATAGAGAAATCTCTGAGTTTTAAGTCCTAAGAGCTACCATGTATGAGTTAGAATGGCCAGTTTTTCATTTAAAAGGAAAAACTGAACAAAGAATGATGTCTACATAAAAAAATCACAAAACTATGAAAGAGGACTTTAAACTGATGTCAAGAGAAGTTTAGCAATTGCAAGGAAATTGAGACAGCTTTTTTCTTAAACCTCACAAAGCATGAAGTCCAGACTGGATGGCTGATATGTTTACTTATTCCACTGTATTGATGATAGCGTATTCACTAATAGTATTTTCTTTCAAATAATGCCGCCATAGTTACCTATGAAAGGTTATGACTGACGCAACTTAAGATTGCTTTGCTCATTCATTACTGCCCCATTAATCTCACTTGAAAGAAAAAAAATGTCATATGGCAGCCTTATGCCTTCACATTACATTTTTTGAAGTTCACAGCTAGTTAATCTCCAATGGAGAAAGATATACTCTGCCTCCAAGGACATTTTAATTAAGACCAACTTGAGAGAAGAATTTTCTGTTCAGAATGTCATTAAAATCCACATGACAAGAAATCACTGTTCAGCTAAAAAATACAAATTCTAAGTATTGGTGACATTTTTATGTTCAGGCGCCACCATTGTTATCCACATCTTCAAAGATCCTCTTTGTGCAAATGTACTGAATGCAGAAGGTGTGAGTACAGGAAAGCTGATAGAGACCATCACTAGCACTCTTTCTAACCTCTCCTTGAAGAGCCAAGGACTGTATTTATCAACATAAGAAACTAGTCTTCTACACACGGGCTTAAATCTACACTCCATATTCTACACAGATTATTCGTTTAACCCCCAAAACATGGCCTTAAGTCTAGATCCAAGACAGTCTTTTCTCAATTCACACTCTTATCAATTAATATAGCAAATGACTCAGAACCTTCTACATTTTAGAGGACCACAGAGGGTGTATTCTTTGAAGCAAATATCCTGGAACTCAAAAACACAGCTCAAAGCAATTATTCTTTAATATAATAAATGGGCCATGATTCAAGGTTACTGGCCAATTGTTGACAGCATATTCAATTACATTGTCATTTCATGCATTCAAGAAATTAATTCAGAGACCAATATGACGAATGTCGCATCTGAGCAACCAATTTATCAGTCAACAATAAGCATCTACTACGTGCCAGGCATTGAGTTACTGTGCAGGAGATACAAATACAAGAGACCCAATCTTGACTAACAGGGAGCTTATATTTACTGAAAAGTTCATTAACATACAATTATCATAAATGAATGAAGGAATGAATGAATGAAAAGCATTTGTTAAGCGCTTGGTACATACCAAGTGCTAGTAGGTATACAAATACAAATGTCCTTAAGGGGCTTACATTACAGTAGGGAGAAACAAGACATATAAGGGAAAAGTAGTGAGGGAAGAGTGTTTTGCTTTCTCACAGGGATGGATAGTGGAGCCATAGGGAAATCAAATGACATGCCCATTAAAGAATCAACAACAGCATGATTTGGTCACACCACAAACATGTAACAAAGCAGGACAAAGATCACTTAAAGTTTTAGAGGATCAACCCAAACGTTTAAACAAATCAGCTACATACACTTCACATAACCTCCCTCAAAAATGATTTTTTTCAAATGCATACTACTCTCTCAATAGTTAAGAAATATAAATGTTATCTAACAAAATGACTCAGAGGACTACTAGGAAGAGATTCTGTCAAAAGGTTAAACCCACATATTTCATCACTTTGTTATGCAACACAGAGACAATATAAATAAGAATTTTCAAAATTAAGTGGTTTGGGAAATAAATCTCAGAAAACTCCAAATGCTGCATTTAGAGGTTATTGGGGGGAAGATATGCATTCAATGATGAGAATTTCTTCTAAACTCTCTATGTATTTGCTGTGGTTAGTTGGCAAATTCTCATCCTAGAAGTGCTCTGGAAAAGAACCAGGAGAACAAATCAATTTAGTCATGCTTTATTCAAAAACATTTCAAATATAAAGTTTCTCTGTCTTTTTAAGTTTTAAAAATTTTTCATTCCTTTTTTTTATAAGTACTTCCTTCATATCCTTCACCTTTTTTATCCTTCAACAACGACTAAAATTTATGATCATAAAATCATGATTTAGGGATGAAAGAAATCTCAGAGGGCATCTAATTTAACCATTTCATTTTATAGTTAAAGAAAACGAGGGGCAGCTAGGTGGCACAGTGGATAGAGCACTGGCCCTGAAGTCAGGAAGGTCTGAGTTCAAATATGACCTCAGACCAAACATTTGACACTTACTAGCTATGTGACCTTGGGCAAGTCCCTTAACCCCTATTGCCTAAAAAAAAGAAAAAAAAGAAAAAGAAAATGAGACCCAAGAAGGTTAAGTACCTGCCCAAGGTCACACAGAATATGTCTGGGGGGTAGGGGGGATGCAACTGAGGTCCCCTAAAGCCAAATTCATTAGTCTTTACACTGTATTACACTAACTCCTTTTAAGATTAATGGCAACAAGGACAGATATGTACATGGCCTTTTAATGCTGTCTCACATAGATGAAATCACTGAATCCTTGAAACAATGCTGCAAGATACAGACAATTTATTATCCCCCCTTATCAAACATTGAAAGAATTTTGGAAGTTTCCTAAATGCAATGAACTCAGGTCTA
This sequence comes from Vombatus ursinus, assembly GCF_900497805.2. NCBI lineage: Eukaryota > Metazoa > Chordata > Mammalia > Diprotodontia > Vombatidae > Vombatus > Vombatus ursinus. Next base: position 12,790,328 of record NW_020948840.1, read on the forward strand.
TTCTTTATAACACTAATAAAAGTATATGTGTATTCTAATACATAATGGTGATGAGGGTATAAAACAAAATAAAAAAAAATTTCTGACTAAAAGATTTATGATAATATCATAGTTCTGCCTGATATTAACCTAGCCTGCCACCTGCTGGCAGGGATTGGGAATAAGCAAACTTGCAGTCTTTTATTGTTATGTAGCAAAAATATCTTGATTAAGAGGAAAACAAAAGTCAAGAAAGAAGAGTTAACATTGAAATCTACAAACTAAAGTGTTTTAGAAATGTTTTCTTGTATTTAACAACCACTCTCTAAAGACTTCTGATAGACTCAAATTAAGTCCCATTTCTAGGGTTTTTCATACTAAAATATATGAAAAGCCCATTTTAAGACATTCTGCAGCTGTCCTGGCCCTGGTACCTCCTCAGTGAGAGGCAATATAGGAATTAGGAAATCTGGGTATGGAATATTGGCTATGTGAATGACCATGGGCAAGTCACTGAAGCTCTCAATGTACCTTTCAATGAACCCACATACCTCACTAAGACTAGGCTAGAGAGAAATCAAACTATGCTGGTGGAGGAAGTTTCTAGACCAGGAGTTTCCTGGATCACAGATCCAATACCTCCACCTCAAATTTTATAGATATAGATACAGAGAGATATACACATACATATATACATATATACACATATACACACACAAACATACATGTGTGTAGACATATATATAAATATATGTTTATATAAATACATATTCATATTCCAGAGCTTGAATGGTAGGTCCAAACATCAGCCCAGGATAAACACCAAAAATATTGTAAACTATTACAAATCAGCCACACTTAATGAAAGATCAGATGACTTGGAGCTAGATCAGCTCTGTCTGACCCTTACAAGCTATGTAAGCCCTTCTCAGCTTCTATTTCCTCATCCAAAAAATGGAAATAATACTCACACTACCTTCCTTACAGGATTGTGGTGAAGAAACCACTTAGTAACATCAGTGCATGATAGAAATGTGAGGATAAAGCATCGGCCCTGGAATCAGGAGGACCCGAGTTCAAATCTGGCCTCACACACTTAACACTTACTAGCTGTATGACTCTGGGCAAGTCACTTAACCCCACTGCCTAGCAAAAACAAAAACCAAAAAAAAAAAAAAAAGAAATGTGAGTTATCTGTTATTAATCTGGTGCCAATGCACAAAAACAAATCAGGATGTGAGGAAGAATGAATTTAAATTCCCTGCATTTACAGAATCCACTTCTTCAGGTTGTTGCTGTCCACAACACCCTAGAAAAGGCTGAAGATAACTGTATAATAGTAAAGGGGAGTGAAGGGTGATTTATGTTTGAACCTATAACTAACTTATTATGAAAGGTTAAAATTTTTTATAATCTTTAATTCCATGTAAGCTGCCTGAGGACACAGATATCTCCAGTGCTTAGCACAGTGCCTGGCACATAGTAGGCACTTAATAAATGTTTACCTATTATTGATTGATTAATATAAACCTAACCTGGAACAGCATTTAAAGACCCATTTCCTTAGGTATCATTTCATCAATCAAAATAAACAAAGATAGCCCAGTGGAGTTCTTGCTAACATCCTGATTTGTTTTCATGCTTTCAGGATGATTTAATAAAGCGCAAGTACAACCATGCCACTCGCTTGCTCTAGAAGCTTCAGGGGTTCCCTGAGTACCTCCAGGATAACATGTGAACTTCTTTATTTGACATTGAAATACCTTGACAATCTAGCTGTGGCCTATCCTTCCAGTGATTCCACATCACTGCCCCTCAAACATTCCTACTTACTGTTCATTGGACATGGCATTCCATGGTCCTCCATGATTCTGCATAGGCTGTCCCCATGCCTGGAATAGCCTCTCTCCTCACCTCTGCCTCTTAGAGCCTAAGGCTTTCAAGGCCCAACTTGAGTTCTGCTTCCTACAAGTGGCCTTTCTCAATTTCCCCACGTCTCGTATTTACTCACCTACGTACACAATGTGACTCCCACCCCAGTTAAATATAAGCTGCTTTGAGGGCAGAGTTTGTCTCCTTTTTGTTTTTGCATCTAACCCAATACCTGGCAAATGCAGGAACTTAATAAATGTTGATTGAAATTAACTGAACATTTCATATTTTTGTAACACTTTATAAGGCTTATCCACAAGAACTCTATGAAGTAGGAAACAGGAGCATTATCATTCCCATTTAAATAGTCTAATGTTGGTACCTACTAAATGCCACCAGGGAAATAACTTACATGGTACTTTTTTTTCTTACCTGGACACTGGGGAATTTATGTCTTAAGTTCACCAGTATTACTCGAGCTAATAACAGCAATACAGGATTAGAAGTCAGACTGTAGATCGATTCACCATCTAGAACCAACAGACTCAAAACAACTGTGCATAATTCTTTGGTCTGAAAGAAAAAAAATTTTTTTAAAGTGATCACATATCAATCTCACTGATGAGACATCTTTCATTAAAAAAGAAAACAGTAACACAGAAATTTTTCTGTCTTACACAGACAATCATCTCTCCATTAACTAACAAAGTACTCTATTCCTTACCAGCGACAACTAGCATACTGCAGATTAGAAGGCATCAGAGATATGATCTATAGGCTCATCCATTTAAAGACGGAAAGGACCTAAGAAATCATTTAGTCCATCTCTCTCAATTTATGGAGGAAGAAACTGAGGTCCAGGAGATAAAGTCCTTGATTAAGGTCACCCAAGTAGTAAGTGAGAAAGCTGGAATTTGAATCCAGTTTCTGAACCTCACTGGCTTCATCCACTCCAGCTTCTCACACAATGCTGTAATACTTCCTGTTCCTTGAGAGACACTCACCCAACTTTTGCTTTTTTCCCCCCACTGCATATGACTCTAAGTATTAGAAATCTTTTACGTAATGAGCTAACACCTGCGTCCCCATCACTTGCACACAGTGACCTCTAGTTCTTTTTTCTGGACCCAGACAAAACAAGTCTATTTCCTCATCCACATGACAGAGTTTCAAATATCTGAAGGCAGTAATTATGTACCATTCCCCAAGTCTTCTCTTTTTTAGGCTAAACATCACGGAGTTGCTTCAACTTTTCCTCGTCAGACGTAGTTTCCTAATTTGTCATCCTTAGCTGCCTTCCCACGCCTCCTCAGGAATCCCTATCATCACAGTGGGGGGGGGGGGGAATGCTCTGTGGGCCATAAAGGTGGAAGAGAAGGCAGCCAGTGTCCAATGCTGCCACACGAAAGATTGTTTTCCTACAGTGTCAGGGCCACAAGAAGCATCTGCAGTGAATATCACACTAAGAAACATCAAGCATACTCCAGTTATTCTCCTCTCTCTAGCATCTCTTTAATACAACTGGCTCTCTCCCTCTCTGTCACAAACACACTAAAGTCTTTTCTATTTTTTTTAAAAAGCTTTCTTTCCATCACTCAACTGCAGGAGAATTACTTATCAGGGAAGTAAGTAATCTGAGGAGAGGTTGAGACGGTATGCATTATATAGCAAGCATTTTAATAAAAGGTGCCAAATGAATGGATGGATGCATGAATAAAAGTTAGAGGAAAGGAGCATAGGATCCTAGCATTTAGAACTAACAGACTTTAGAAATCATTTATCTCAACCTATTCATTTTACATAGAAGGAAACTGAGGCCCAGAAAAGGGAAATGATTTGCTCAAGGTCACACAAATACTAAGCAAGAATCCTCAAACTCCAAAATCCAATGTTTATTCTACTTTGTTTTTAGAAAAAAAATTACTTTGAAAGCAAGGAATGGACTGAAGATGCTACACGAAAATATGGGATTAACAAAGGAGGGTTCTTTCTCAACTGTGAAAACAGCTGAAAAAATGACATGTGAATGCAATGGAATATTATTGCACAGAAAAACTGATGAATAAAGAACTCAAAGAAACAAGGGAAAATCTGTATGGACTTATATTGAGCAAAAAATGCAGAACCAAGAAAACAATGGTTCCCAACATATAAATGAAAAGATTGTTCAAAGGATATCAAATTCTGAGTAATGAGAAAACCAATGAAGGTCCTAGGGATCAGATTATGAAATGGACCTCCCTCCTCACAGCAGAACGGAAAAGGAGCAGTAAAAAAGACTATTATATACACTGTCAGATGTAATCATTGTATCAGATATTTTTCCTTAATTGTTTTTCCGAGTTCCAAGAAAGGCTTCAATCCAGAGGGAAGGATATAACTGACTGTAATGTAAAGACAAGAGGCATCAATAAAATGCAACTTTCAAAAAATAAAAGATGTCCCTCATACTTTATTTTTCTTAAAGCAGGGCAAAGAGGCAGGGTACTGGAGCTCTTAATTTTCTTTCCTACAAACAACCACAACTTTGGTCAATAAAAAACTATATATTATGAGAAGCCAGGATATTGTAGTGCAGTGCATACACTCTTAACACGTCAAACATGGACAGGTATCTCTCTTTGATCCACACATACTATAATGTCGGGGATCTACAGGCTTTATCCCCTAGCGTTCAAGTTAGAGAACTTGGAAGGAAAAAGCTAAGTTAAACTGACACCATGGAAAAAGTGACAGGAGAAGAGTCAACATTGAGAAAACCCATCTTTAACCCACTTGACCTGACTTGATGTCAAAGCCTATCTACTCTAAGCATAAATTTCAGACCATTTTCCTGAAAGCAGAATCACTGGCTATAAACAGCATCACAGAGAATCACATTACACATTTATAAGACATGTAGTTTAGACAAAAGCATTGCATCATTTAATCAGATGATATTTCATTCTCAAATGACTAACTTGGAAATTATTTGGGTTCCACTTGATACTCAATAAATGACTGATTTCTTATTCAACTTTCATCTCAAAGCACTTGAAATATGGTACTAATTAAACTTTTTTTTTCAAAACAAGAAAATCAGACAGTCTAAGTATCTTATCTGTGCCTATGAATTAACAATGGTATTCTGATTTGAGTTCTGAACGTGCTCCCAAAGGGTTTGGGTAACAATCTAGTTTTAAAAGGGAATTGTTTGTGTTTCTAATTTTTTTTTTTAAAGACTGGTTTTCCTCCAAGTTGGAAATGCAAGAGCTACCCAAAGGCCTAATCCCACTAATGATCAGCATTGACCCACTCCTTTTCCAACCGGAACTGGTTTCCCCTTCTTAGGCAACCCTAGTAGGTCCCTGATCTCAGAGGCTCTCCATATCAGTGCCAAATTTAGTGCAGACACCCGACTGGCACAGCCCACTGCACCTCGGATCTCCTAATCAAGAGATAAACCAGCCTCAACCTGCTTGCTAGCCAGGGATTACAGAAGTACAACACCACACCTGGTTTTATGTATCTAACTTTAAAAGGCAATGCTAAGGCTATGATGATCGTAGGAATATTTCATCAGTCACTGTCAAGCACAAAGCATATTAAAAAAAAACATTTAATAACATGGCAATGGAAAGATATTGAACATCTAGAGGAGCAGGGCAAAAAGAATGGAAGAGGAGTTAACATCGATCAAGCCAGATGTGCAAAGGTGACCTAGAGTTGTACATAAAACTTTAGTTAACACTGCTGTATGTGGACAGTTAGCTCAGCAGGTTAAAATAACAATCCTGATGAAAGTAATGGGCTGGATTGTAAGAGATTAGCTATGCTGTGGTGCTAAAATTCCTTGGCCATACTCTTTTTCTCAGAAGCTGTCTCAAAAATACATCAGGAGAACTGGGGAAGATGCATCAGCATAAATCCATTGCCAATGCTAGGATCTTTCCCCAGCCCAAAAACTCCAGCAGCTCCTCTGTGACTATAAAACAAAGAATCACTAAGCCTGACACTCAATGTCCTCTACAAACTGACCCTATCCTATCTCTCCAAACATTGCTCTTACTTCTCCAACCTATATTCTGCCCCCTCACCAAGTAAATGCCTCTACAACCTTGTAGCTTATAGAGTCCAGCTCTGCTTGAAGCCTGGCCTCCTGATATTCCCACCTAGGATCCTTGTTCTCTCCTAGATGTTGCCAAACCACAGGTACCTACCTGTCAGACCCCAGATCAAGGATCTCCTCCACAAGGCCTTCGCTGACAATTGCTGCCTCCATTAATTTCCCCTTTTCTGAACTTCTGTAGCAGTTATGTCCTCTACTCACTCAGCTTAATCTCATACTGTCTTTCATTACTACTTAACTATTTCATGAATTTGTCTCAAATTACCAACTGTATCACAAGCTCCTGAAAACTAAAGATTATTTCTTATTTACTAATACCTTATTTATAGAGTACTATGAAGAGGAAAGGCATGGAGAACAGACAGCTGGCCTTGGAGCCAGGAAGGCCTGAGTTCAAGTCCCACTTCTGAAACATACTGGCTATGTTACCCAGTGTACGTTACTTAACTTGCTTGACAAAACTTTCTCAGTTGCAATAGAAAGAAAGTATGAGGGACATCCTTTATTTTTTGAAAAACACATTTTATTGATGCCTCTTGTCTTTACCTTACAGTCAGTTTAAATCTTTCCCTCTGGATTGAAGCCTTCCTTGGGACTAGGAAAAACAATTAAGCAAAAATATCTGATACAATGATTACATCCGACAGTGTATATGATAGTCCTTCTTACTGCTCCCTTTCCGTTCTGCTACGAGGAGAGAGGTCCATTTCATTATCTGATCCCTAGGACCTTCATCGGTTTTCTCATTACTCAGAATCTGACATCCTTAGATGTGATCTTGGGCAAATAACGTCACATCCCTAGGACTGAGTTTCTTCATCTATAAAATGAGGAGGCTGGACTAGAAGACCTCTGAGGTCTCTTCTAGCTCAAGGTCTGCAATCCTAAGATAATTTTAAATGAAACCTTCCTAAAGCGTTTAGTAACCACTTTCCTGTCCACCTGGTCCAGTACACATTTCCCTGTCATCTTAAAGCAAATTCATTAAGTTATGACCTTCATGGAATTTAACTTTTTGATGACTCAGCATAATCGCGACCATCAATTACTGAAGAGCCATGGTCTCAGAGGTTATTGAGTTATGCAGGACAGTTTGCCCCTATGCTTCCTGGCTCCAAATTACTGCGTCTTTTGAATTCTGACCTCCTTCTTTATAGCTTCTTCCTGCTTGAGCTTGTCTCCTTCACTGCCGGGAAGAACTTCCTCTAACAACCACACAAATTCTAGCTCAACCATTCCCCTCTGCTATGGGGCTGGGAAACTAGATAACTAAGATTGTTAGAACTGTATCTAAAGAATGATCGAATAGCTGAGTGGGTACCTTATATATAGACTTCATAACATCTATGTGACTGCTCTGAAGCCCTTCTCTTTGTGGGGAAAGGACAGTATATTTCCTGCTTCTTAGCTCTTGGATTTTTTTTTTATCAACTCTCAGTGGTTAGCACAATCCTGCATATGCATAGTGTAGATACTTACCACGATGAATAGTTAACTGACCAATCAGTAGCATCTATCTGATATATTATCTGTGACACCTTCTATGTATCACTTTAATCCTTTATATCTCAGTTTCTTCATCTACAAAATGTAAGGGTTGAAAAAGATATCTAAGGTGCATTCTATATCCAAAGCCCAGGATCCCGTAGGAAACGTAATCAGTTACTATTCTTAAATATAACTTAAATATAAATGTTTTCTTTAATTTCCTGGATCACACATCCCACAAACAATAACTCTCATCTGTAACATGATCTAGAAGTTTTGCATATGCACATTTTTCTAACATTTTTTTAATATATTCCAGACACTGCAAATAAGAGGCAAAGATGTCTGCACTGTAATGAGAAACACAACCAAATGCATAACAAACTAGGTTATCATCATTTGACTAGGAGTTGAAAAAGCGGCAGAATTGGAACTTTTCAAAATATTTATAAATCTAATGAAGGAACAAGGACTCATGTAATTTCCTACATGATGAAGAGTTATATATGTATCTTTACTATCCTTTAGGTCCCCAATTCCACATATATTCACACTTTTTCTCAGAGATGGTAAACAGAGAAGAACCCAAAAGAGAAGCTTGAGCCAACATACCTCACTGAACTGCTGTAATAAAACAGATGGCAAAAAGTCCTGGGGCTGTAAGTCAACAGGAGGGCCAGTCCAGTTGCTCTGAACAAAGAGTTGTAAGCTGCTCACTCCAAGCAGAAATATCATCTGTTGTCTGCAAAGGAGAGAATTAAAAACATAAACATGAAGCCTTTTTATGGGCACAGCCACAGGTACATATGGTCTGATCTTAGTTATATAAAAGAAAATCTATGATCTTAGTTCAGAATGGTTGAGAATATCTAGAATACTTATCAAAACAGTTCTGAAACAAACTAACCCATCTCAGTGATGAGGCACCATAGTATGGTAAAAAGAACATTGAACTTGAAGTACTGAAACTAAAACCACAGGATAGGAGTTCAAATGCTAGCTCTGCAGATTATGACCTGTGTGAGTGTCGCTTAATTTCTATGGGCCTCAGTTTCCTTATCTGCAAAATTAGGAGTCTGGACTAGATGACCTCCAAGGTCCATTCCACCTCTGGGACATGATCCTGTGAACCTGTCCTTTTCAAATTTCAGCAGCTCTCTGAAAATATCTGAATGATAATCTGAACATAGGAAGAAAACCCTAGATAAAGACTGTATTGAGTTCATTTTCCTAAGTAATTCTCATGCTTCACCATTCATATAAATATCTGTGAGAGGAATAAAAAAAAAAGTTGTCCTCTAAAATATCCTTGTACTAACGGGCTGGAAAGAAGGCAACCCATCTATACAGAGCAAAGAAAACTATAAACTCTATAAAAACTATAAAACTATAAAAATCAGAATAGAGCAATTAGAAGCTAGTGACTTTATGAGAAATCAAGACACTGTAAAACAAATCCAAAAGAATGAAAAATTAGAAAACAATGTGAAATATCTCTTTGGAAAAACAACTGACCTGGAAAATGGATCCAGGAGAAAGAATTTAAAAATTACTGGACTATCTGAAAGCTATGATCAAAAAACAAGCCTAGAAATCATCTTGCAAGAAATTATCAAGGAAAACTGTCCTGATATTTTAGAACCAGAGGGCAAAATAGAAATGGAAAGAATCCACTGATCTCCTCCTGAAAGAGATCCCCAAAGGAAAACTCCTAGGAATATTGTAGCCAAATTCCAGAGTTCCCAGGTCAAGGAGAAAATATTACAAGCAGCCAGAAAGAAATAATTCAAGTATTGTGGAAACACAATCAGGATAACACAAGATTTAGCAGCTTCTACATTAAGGGACCGCAAGGCATGGAACATAATATTCCAGAGGGCAAAGTAGATAGGATTACAACCAAGAATCACCTACCCAGCAAAACTGAGTGTAATTCTTCAGGGGGAAAAAATGGTCATTCAGTGAAACAGAGGATTTTCAAACATTCTTGATGAAAAGACCAGAGCTGAATTGAAAATTTGACTTTCCAATACAAGACTCAAGTGGAACATGAAGAGGTAAACAGGAAAGAGAAATCATAAGAGATTTATTAAGGTTGAACTGTTTATATTCCTGCATGGAAAGACAATATTTGTAACTCATGAGACCTTTGTCAGTATTAGGGTAGTTGGAGGGAAAAAATTATATGTATGTATATATGTATATATACATACATATATAGATAGATAGATAGAGAGCACAGGGTGAGTTGAAGATGAAGGGGTCGTATCTAGAGAATAAAATTAAGGGGTAAGCGAGGATTATACTAGGAGAAGGAGAAAGGGAAAGGTAGAAAGGGGTAAAGTATCTCACAAAATAACAGAAAAGAAAAGGCTCTTACAGTGGAGGGGAAATGGGGGAAGGTGAGAGGGAATGAGTGAATCTTATTCTCATAGGATTTGACTTAAGGAGGGAATAATATACACACTCAATTGGGTATGGAAATCTGTCTTACTCTACAAGAAAATAGGAGGGGAAGGGGACAAGAGAGTAGGGGGATGATAGAGAGGAGGGCAGACTGGGAAAGGAGGTAATCAGAAGCAAATACCTCTGAGGAGGGACAGGGTCAAAAGAAAGAAGAGAATAAAGGGGGGAGCAGGATAGGATTAAGGGAAATAGAGTTAGTTTTTCACAGCATGTCTACTATGGAAGTGTTTTGCAAAACTGCACATGTGTAGCCTATATTGAGTTGCTTGTCTTTCCAATGAGGGTGGGTGGGGAGGGAGGAAGGGAGAAGATTTGGAACCCAAAGTTTTAAAAACACATGTTTAAAAAAAAATGTTTTCACATGCAACTGGGAAATAAGAAATACAGGAAATGGGTTACAGGAATCTATCCCGCCCTACAGGAAAATAGAAGGGGAAGGGAATAAGAGAAGGGGGGAAGAAACAGAACAGAAGGCAGACTATGGGATGGGGTATTCAGAATACATGCCATCTTGGGGTGGGGGGAGGGGCGAGATGAGGTGAAAATTTGGAACTCAAAATCTTGTGGAAGTAAATGTTGAAAACTAAAAAAAAAAAAAAGAAAGAAAGAAAACTATAAACTCCAAACCAATAACGCTTTCAATACATTTTAACAAACATTTATTAAGTACATACTATGTGCAAGGCACTATGTTGGGGAAACAAAGGCACACTCAAAACAATACCAGCCTTCAAGAAGCCTACATTTTAAAGGGGGCGAGGTGTAGGGGAAGGAACATGCACACAAATAAATAAATAAAAACTTCAAGATGGCAAGAACAACTAGAGAAATCAGAAGAGACTTCAAAAGAGAGGTGGCTAGCAATTGAGAAGGGCCTTGTAGGAAGCTAGAGAGTCTAAGAAGGAGAAGCTAAAAGGAATACAGTCCAAGCTTGGGAGAGAATCTATACAAATGCATGGATGTGGTAAATAGAATGTTAAAGTCTAGGGAACAGCCAGTAGTGTAATTTTTCTGGAACACAGAATGCATGTCAGGGATGAATATGAAGTCATTTTAGAACAGGAAGCTGGAGTTAGTATGGATCCTATACTGGTTAGGGATATAATTTATCCATCTCAGACTAGTTTATTCTAGTTCTAAATTCAATTATAGAAAATACCAGCCAAAAAAAAAAGTCAAAAGCTGTATTCTCTGTTGGGAAAGTCCAAGAGACAACAATTAACAACTTTGACATAGGAAATTTATTAGAAAAAATACCTAGTGAAGCAATAGTACAACATTTGAGCATAGAGGAAAAAACTCCAAAGGAATGTCACAGGTGAAACACATCCTTACTCAGAAAGAAGAGGGCTATGGAGAGTAGAAGCAGTAGCAGATCTTATTATTTACTTTAAAGAAATGAGCTAGAAAATGAGGGAGTTTCTGGTAGAAAACTGGTCTCTGGGAAGACCTACCCTCTATCACTTGGCCCTAAAAATAATTACTTTTGATTTTTAAAAAATCCTTAGGGAAACTAAGTGCAAAATAATCAAGCACTAGCATAATAAATTTTTTAAAATGCAACCAAAGAAACATGGCTTCTCCTATAACTTGTTATAGAATTTGTTTCCTAGCACAAAGGAAGGATAAAACAAAGCTAATGTATTTGTTCAAAAAATGCGTACCTGAAGACTGGGTTCTGTAACACCAAGCACTCTTATCCTGAACCAACGCAGTAAAACAAAACAAAATCTAGATCAGATGCTGCAGAAATCTCAAACTGAGATTTTTTAGGGAGCACTCGGAGATCCAAGTAAGATGAAGAATGGAATTAATGTTAACAATTTTCTATATAGGTTAACTACAATTCTGTTTCCACTATGACAACTGCAGTTAAAAAAAAAAAAAAGTCCTACCTTTCAGTTTCATACAAATCTTCTGAACAGTCCAGGAATGTAAGAATCTGCTTTTCCAGGTAGCTGTCAATCTTCTCCTCTTTCAATATCAGTGCAGTAAAAATGTTTTGGGTAACTGTATTTAGAAAAATGGCTTCATAGTTCCCTTCTAACAGCAACTGTAAAAAGGATCCACTATCTGTAATACAAAGAAATAATGAAATAAGATGGGACAAATGATATAGTCATTCAACATTTTAAAAAGTCAGAAAAACAAAGAATCTATATTATATGTATGCTCATTAGCTATTAAATAATGGGCAAATTCATATCATCCAGAGCTATATTTCCTACAGTAACAAAGCCACCACCATATTCTAAGTACTATGAATTTCAAATTAGGAATTAAGGCCTAATTTTTATTACTGTTAAAGAAAGGAAACAGCTTTCATGTAATTTTTCTTTATTTAAATCTACCTCAAAATCATAATCTTTGCAAATAAACACAGAACGTACCACATGAGAGGCATATTTTGTCAAATCAAAGTCATCTCAACCACCACCCACTCCCATTTTTTTTTTTTAGGCAATTGGGGTTAAGTGACTTGCCCAGGGTCACACAGCTAGTAAGTGTCAAGTGTTTGGTCTGAAGTCGAATTTGAACTCAGGTTCTTCTGACTCCAGGGCTGGTGCTCTATCCACTGCACCACCTAGCTGCCCCTACTCCCAATTTTTAGGAGAAAAACTGTAATTTTCTTTCTCCATCCTACCCTCCAGCCTCCCCTTGGTTATCATCAGGAGCAGGATTGCTAAAAATTCAATTCATTTCACCATATCTTTATCAAGTGCCTTTTCTTGTGCTTGTATTAAACAATGGAGATACAAAAGAAAAAAAAATCCTGCCTTCAACAAGTTTACAATACAGAGAAGCAGAGTAAAGCAGGGTAGGAAGTGGGGTGTGAAGGAAACAAAAGAGAGAAAAGACACACGGGAACTAAACTGATTCCTAATAAATGAGGGGAAGAAAGAATCACAGACCTGGAGCTAAAATGGACTTCAGTAGCCATCTAGTTCAAATTCCTCATTTTACAGATTAGGAAACTGAACCCCAAAAGGTTGAGTGACTTGTCCAAGGCCACACAAGTAATAAGTGACACTGATTTCAAAACTCAAGTCCTAGGCTTTTTCTACTACATTGTACTAACTCCATCCATTGTTATTGATCCTTCATTTTCAAAGAGGACTGTTATTCATCCTTCATTTTCAAAGAGGACCAATGACATCGTGGGGTGATGTCTTGACTTGCTCTTGAACCGGATTTAAGTGAGGCAGAGTTGCATAGTCATCAGACTCACTCTCTCCCAGTCACCAAAGTCCATTGGCAAGACAAAAGTCAAGACGACTGGCAATGGCCCTAGATGTGTTAGAGACTTAAAAAGGATCCATACGTTTTAAGTAGCACGTGTAACTTGAAGAGTTAACATTCTATGAAATGGTCTTATGGTCTTATCTTCACCCGTAGGGTCATCATATGTCTACGTAGAAACAGACTAGCTAGGAAACAGTACCTGTTAAAAGCGAGGTAGAAGTCTTATAAAAAGGAAGCTCTGAGTTGTCAGAGAAATAACAGCCTCCTCTGGCAAAGAGAAATGGCATCAGCTAGGGGAAGTCAGGTTTCAGTCAAGGTGAGAAAAGATGAAAAGCATGGGGAAATTTGCCCCCAACTGAATGAGGTCTAGTGAAAGGTTTTGTAGAGAGGTAGACTAAAGCATGAATCTACAAAAGATTAGAGTTTGGCTGGAAAGAGGTAAGATGACAAGAGAGGCTAGCCAAGGGTGGGACAATAATGAATAACAGATAAAGGAAAAAGAATCCTGAGAGGTAATTTTAAGTGATGTGTCAAGGAATGAGGGGACGGGGCTCAGTAGGCTGAGTTTTATTAGAAAACTAATTAGTAAGCTAATCACCCCAAAGTTCTACTTAGAAAGCAAATGCAGGACCTTGCAAAAATGACTTCCTAGGAACTGATTATTTCTAAAAGTTCAAAGTAAGTTCATAAAAACCTGAAATGTGCCTCCCTCAGGAAAGTGGCTTGTCCTATGCCGCACAATCATAAAGCATCAGACACAAAACTAAGGATAGCCATGAACATAAGTTCATATAGCTAAAGGACATTATGTAAGCAGGTGAACTATATTAAAGCCACCACATAAATGTCAGTATGATTACTGTTGAGATTTGCAAAGAGTTTTGTATGGATTATCTCTTTTCATCCTTATAACAATCCAATGAAGTAGGCACTACAAGTCTTACTGCTCCCATCTTAAAGATGAGTAAACTGAGGCTCAGGGAGGTCCCCATAATCACTGTAGTAATCACAGGAAGGATTTGAATCCAGGTCTTTCCTGATTCCCCTTTACCATTTTGCCTCTCTCTAAGAAAGACACAAAGATAAGTAAAATACAGCCTCTAAACTCAAAAACCTTATAGAATACCAGGGAGAACAAAACAAGTTTGTAAATCAATAATAATTAACAACTAGTATTTATACAATGCTTTAAGATTTGCAAAGCACTTTACATATGCAGATGACCTATGTAAATTACCTATGTAACACACAGGTGACATACATAGATACCATGTGTGTGTAGATAGCACTGTAACCTATCTAGCTAACATGTGACCTTTGACCAAGGAAGACCGTGGTTAGTAAAGGCACAAACAGACTTACAGCAGCTCTGAGGAAAGGGCTATATCTATCATTCCTAGCTAAGAGGAATCCGAAGGTGCTAATTCATGGAAACACAGAATGGTACAGATGGAATCTCAGTACTGGAAGGCGCCTCAGGAGTCACCTAGCCTGATATCCACACCTGACCAGAATGTATTCTACCACCTACCCTCAACGTAGTCATCCAACTTCTGCTTAAAAGAGCCCCCCAGGCCCCAGCCCCGACTTTCCCAAAGAAGCACACTTCACTTTTGGATAACTCATTTTTTAGGGAGTTTTTCTTGACGTTACACCAAAATTTGCTTCTTTGCAACTTCCACCCATTGTTCCTAGTTCCGACCTTTGGGATCAGGCAAAACAGATCTACTCCTCACAGATGAGAATCTTTCCAATTCACAAAAAATACTACCATGTCTCTACTTTCTTCCTCAGCACCCTCCCACATGCCACCCCACCCCATCCCCCCAACACACACCCTTCTCTTTTCCAGGCTAAACAATTTCATCAACCAATCTTTATATGGACTGAACTCAAAGTCCCACAACAGCCTTGCTGCCCTACTGTGGATATTCTGCAAAGCCTTTGAGAACCTTAAAGATATCTATTACAACCTTCCCACATTATAGATGGGGGGGGGTCTTGAAGGAAGAATAGGGTTTTCAGAGACATTATTAGAAGGGAATTTCTGAAAGAGGAAATGAACAAAGTCACAGAAGAAAGAAAAAAAACCAGCATAATAATGATACCATGGGTAGTGTAGTTCACCTCAAACAGATGGTTTGTGTATGAGAATGAGAAATAAGGTTAGAAAGACAAGTTGAGGGATATGCCAAAGGGGCCCTTGAATACTACCCTAAGGAGTACAAAATTTAAATTTATAAGCAACCAACAGTCAGTGAATGCTTTTGAACAGATGTGCCTTATGGAGATTAATTTCACAATAATGTATACAAGGGACTGGAACAAAGAACACAGGATTTAAAGCTAAAAGGGATCTTACTGGTTACCTAGTCCAACTCTTTAGTTTTATAGATAGGGGAAAAAATTTGTGTAAAGTCCAAAAGAGAATAAGTAGTAAGTCCTCCTAAGTCACTCAGGCTTGAAACCTAGATGTCAACCTCAATTCCTTACTTTCTCTCACTCCCCAGCATCCTACTTGCTGCTAAGGCCTGTGGATTTTACCTTTATAATGGCTCTCTCATATGGCCCTTTCTCTCCTCTGACACTGCCACCACTGGAGTACAGAGCCTCACGTCCTCATGCCTGGACTACCGCAAAAATCTGCTAGCTGGCCTTCCTACCAGAAGTCTATCCCTGGTCCCATCCACCCTCCACTCAGCTGCCAAAGTGATCCTTCTAAAGCAGCAGTTTTGTTTAACCATGTCCCCCCACCCCCTAGAAGCAAGGAAATAGGAAGGGAGGGAAGAAGGAAAGAAGGAAGGCAGGAAGGAAAGATTGAAGGAATGAATGGAGAGAGGGAAGGAGAGAAGAAGGGAAGGGGGGTGGATTTATTAAGCACTTACTATGTGCCAGGCACATATTATGTTATTTGATCCTCACAACAACCCTGGAAAGTTGGTACTAGTATTGTTCCCGTTTTCAACTTCACCATTGCTGCCCATGACATCACCACTTCCTCTAGGTCTTATCTTCAGATATGAGTGTTGAGGAAGAGGGAAGAGAATCCCTTAGCAAGTTCTATCAATTCCACCTCTGCAATACCCATTATATCAGTCCTCTCTTCTCTACCCTCAAAGAAATTACCCTAGTTTAAGCTCTCCTTACCACTCACTTTGATTACTTCAACCGGCTCCTGAATCAATAAGCATTTATCAAGCACTTAATAAACCAGGCACTGTGCTAAGGACTAGAAAAGGCAAAAAGCTGAGTCCTTGCCCTCAAAGCTCACATTCTACTGGAGGAGACAACGGAGGGAGCACCAGCAAAGGCCTCTTGCAGAAGGAAGGATTAAGGCTAAGTCTCGAAGGAAGCCACATGGTGGAGGTGAAGAGGAAGAGTATTCCAGGCAAGGGACGAAAAGGGACAGTGAAAAGAAACAGAATTCAGGAGATGGAGTATACTCATTGACTCCTAAAAAGTATTCCACCTCTATTTTCATCCCTCTCCGCTATGTACTAAATAATGGTGCAAAAATTACCTTGATTAGACATAGACAGGATCATGCCACTCACCCACCCAAAAATCATCAATGCCTCCCTACTGAGTAAAGCTCGGTCCCTCAAACCTAGCATTGAGACCTTCCAAAATCTGACACCAGTCTACTATATATTAGTACCCTCCATGCCACAGACAGTTTGGCCTACCCTGACCCTCACACTATCTTCTTCTGCCCCTATGCCTTTGTTCATGCTCCCCAAACCTGACGGGCCCCTTCTCTTGCTCTTCATCTGCTAAAGTCCTATTCTTCCTTTAAATCCAAACTCAAATGCCACCATCTCCACGAAGCCTTCCCCAACACTCAAAATTGGTAATGATCTCTCTCAGCCCTCACAAGGCAATGTTTTGCAATTCATACAGTATTATTAGTTAGATTTATCTTTGCTTATTTGTCTAATTTTTTAAGTTTCATGAAAGCAAGGAGTGTCTCTGATCTTAACTTTCTATCTTCCTCAAGTGCCTACCACAGGGCTCTGCATTTAATAAGTACTGGATGAAAAAAAATTTTTAATTAAAATTTTAAAATTAAAAAAAGTAAGCGTTGGATGAATGAATGAAGGAATGAACACATTTTGGAAAGAGAAAATAGTGGACTGCAACCAACTAACAAGTACCATGTGCCAGAAGCTGTGCCAGGCACTACAGATAGATACAAAGTAGAAACCTGTACATATATGAAATATATACAAAATCAATAAAGGAGGGAGGTGTTTAGAAATCAGGAAAGGCCTCACAGAGGAAGCACTACTTGAGCTGAATTATGAAGGAAGCTAAGAATTTTGAGCAGTAGCAGGTGAAGAGAAAGGAGGGCTTCCAGGCATAGAGCAAGGAGACAGGAGCTAGTGTCACCTGTGAAAAACAGCAGGACCAGTTTGGCTGGAGTATAAACAAAACAAATAGAGCAGAGGAGTGAGTCTCTCCACTTAGAATGTGACTCCTTGAGAGAACGGATTGTTTCACTTTGGTTTTTGTATCCTCTGCACTTAGCAGAAAACTAGAACATAGAAGGCATTTAATAAATGTTTGTTGATTGACTATTGATTAAAAAATCATGGATCCAGACAGTGAAGGAGTTTGTGCAGATAAAAGGATGCACCTGGAGCACTTCGGACAAGGGAGTAATGTCCTACAGGGGATTTGGGAAAATTACTTTGGCAGCTACTTGAAGGAAGTTCTTGGAAGGTCAGAGATTTGAGGAAGGGAGAGCAATGAAGGTGCTATTGCAATAATCCAGATGAAACCTGATGAGAACCATTCAGGGTAATCCCTGTGTGAGTGGTGAGAAGAGAATGGATGCAAGAGACGCAATGGGGGTAGAATCACCTAGATTTGGCAACTGAATGGATATGTGAGGTGAAGGAGAGTAAGGAATCAAAAATGTCTCCTCGATTACGAAACTGGGTAACTGAAAGGATGACAAACATGAAGAACAAAGGGAGAAAGGAAAAAACAAAGATTCAAGGTTTCAATCTTACACCACTGAGAAAATAGTAGTACCATTAACAGAAACAGGACAAGTCAGGAGGAATATTAGCTCTGAGGAAAAAAGAACAAATGTGCTTACAGACTGTAGAATGTTGATATAGGTGGGATTTTTGCTGTTCATTCCTTCAGTCACGACCCCATGGACCATAGCACACCAGGCCTTTCTATCTTCCACTACCTCCTGAAGTCTGGAGGTGGGAATACTTAGGGCCAGATGACTATCTGTTTTTTGGAAATGCTGGACTGGATTTTAGAAGAGGTAGGAACATAGGTTTTGTTTTTGGAATCACAGCACAGAAATGACAGCTGAAGCTGTGGGAGTGAATTAGATTAATGTGAGAATGCCCATTGATAGAGCTAAAGCCAAAAAGAGGTTTGATTTATTTTTATATATTCATTTTTGCAGAATCTCACAGTAGAAAAGTTTCTTATATACTACCTAGTCCAACTCATACCTGAATTAGAATCCCCTCTATAACATACTGAGAAGTGGTCATTCAGTCTTTGCTGGAAAATTTTTAATGAGCAGGAAACCCACTATTTACAAAGGCTGCCTTTTCCATTTTTGGACAGCTCTCTTAGAAAGTTTTTCCTTAAATTAAGCTTAATTTTCGTCTAAGCAACTTCCATCCACCCACTGATGCCCTCTGGGGCCAATCTGAACAAGCAATTCCCTCTTCCATGGGACTGCTCTTTAAATACCTGAAGAAAGGAAAGTGATCCTGCCCCATATATGTCTTCTCTTCTCATTGCAGCATTTGACATTGTTAACCAACCTCTCTCCTTCTCTTTCCTTAAACCTCCTCCTCTCTCCTTAAAACTTTTCTGTGTCATGGACCCCTTTGGCAGTTTGGTCAAGCTTATGGATCCCTTCCCAAAACAATGGTTTTAAATACATAAAATAAAATACACAGGATTACAAAGGAAACCAATTCTATGGAAATAAAGATTTTTTTCCCCATGCAAATCTGTAGACCCCTGAAATCTATACTGCCCCCAATTCTCCCTCCTCTCCAGTCCAACCTCCATGTAGCTGCCAAACTGATGCTCTTAAACCACAGGTCTGACCACCACTTCACTCCACTACTCAAGGAGTTTCATGGGTTCCAGAACTAAATGTAAAAATCCAGGGTTAGACTGGAACCAGACTGAGAAGGGCTTTAAACGCCAGTCTTTCCAGGATGATTACTCCTTCCTCCTCATGTAAACTACACTCTAGTCAAACTACACTATTTGTTGTTCCCTAAATACAACACTCCATCTTCCACCTCAATGTCTTTGCAAATCCCCCCACACAAAAGCTTAGAGGGCTCTCTCTCCTCATCCCCTCCTCTTGGAACTGCTGGCTCCCTTCAAGGCTCAGCTCAAATGCTATTTCTTTCAACAGGCCTTTCTTAATTCACTCAAGTACTAGTTCCCCTGTCCCAGCTCCCCAAAATCAGTGTTTATCTATTTTAAACATATCCTATATATACTGATCTGTGAACAATCTCTCCCCAATGCTCCCCCATCTCTGTCAATAAAACATAAGTTCCTTTAGGCCAAGGATTGTCTTTCTATCCCCAATACCTAACACAGTGCCTAGTATATAGTCTGCAGTTAAAATTCTTATTAAATGAATCAAAACATACCCATTCCTTCAACCAATACTCAGAGACCATTACTACTCAATTTCAACAATCCACACAGGAAAATTTAGATGGATGAAAAATACATTAATGCACAAATTTTGATTTCCAGTTGATTGGTTAACTCATTTAGTTGATCTATCAGTACATACCTGGACAGGTACCATAGAGGAACAATAAGCTGGTCCCAGAACTAACTAAAAGGGAGTCAGCTGACAGGACTTTATCAGGAAACTGTGAAATGATTTCAACGATCACAAGCTGACCCTAACAAAAAGGTCAATTTTCTTTACCCTTACAGTCATACAATAGTATAAGCTTCTGGCACCTGGCTATATGTACTGTGACATTTAAGAAACGAATTCAACATTAAATTTCAAAACGTTTTCTTTTGTTGTTAACGACTTCAAAGTTACTTAGTAGTTGATGAGCATTCTCTGTAGCATGACAGCTCTGACTATCCTCTGACTTCTGGAGTCAGAGGACTTTATAAAGGGCTTTAAAAGCCAAACAGAGAATTGTATATTTGATCCTAGAGATGACAGGCAGCCACTGCAGTTTACTGAGTAGAGATGTGATAAGGTCAAACCAATATTTTGGGAACGTCAATTTGACAGTTGAATAGAGGAAAGATTGGAGTGGAGAAAGAATGAGGCATGGAGACCAACAAGGGTTATTTAAAGAGTCCAGGCATGAGGTGATGAGAACCTGTACCAGGGAGGTTTTAGTGTCAGGAGAGAAAGGAACATATACAAGAGATGTTACAAAGGTTAAAACAAGCCTTGGCAACAGACGGATAGGAAGGGCAGGAGGAGTTGAGGATGACACAGGTTACAATTCTAGATAACTGGGAAGATGATGGCACCCTCAACAGTAAGGAAGTTAGGAAAAGGTGATGGTTTTGGGGGGGAAGGATGAGTTCAGTTTTGGACTTCAGACTTGTTGAGTTAATGTGTCTATGGGACATCCAGTTCTAAATGTCTAATAAGCAGTTAGAAATTCAAGACTGGAGGTCGGGAAAGAGGTTAGGACTGGAAAAGTAGATCTGACGATCATCTGCAAGAAAATGATACTTGACCATGGGAAATGATGAGACCACTAAGCAAATTAGCATAGGAGAAGACCAGAGGAACCAAGACAGAGCCTTAGGGGACCCCCAACTGCCTACTGGGCATTTACCATCTCAAACTTAACATATCCAAAGAAAGAAAAAAATTTTTTTTGCCCCATACTCATCACTCTTTCTTTTTAACTTTCTATTTAAGGCATCATCCTTCCAATCATCCAAGTTTGAAAGACAATGGAGACTCTTTGGACCAGCACTATCTCCTCTATCCCCAGATCCAGCCCGAGTTTCATGTATTCTACCACCATCACCACTTTCACATCCACATCCTTCTCTACACTCACACAGCCACCCACCTTAGTTTAGGCCCTAATCATCTCTTGCCTGAAGTACACAATGTAAATATCTCCTTATTTTGACTCTTATTTTGGCTCATTGGCTTATGTCTCTCCACTTTCCAATCCATCCTCAACATAGCTACCAAAATGATTTTCCCAATGCTGACCATATCACTCCCCTGGCTCAAAGAGTTCCCTACTGCCTCTAGACTCAAATAAAAACTCTTGTTGGCACTCTATTTCATGCACATTCTAGCTAAACTGGAATACCTGCTGTTCCCTATCCAAGATGTTCAATCTCCCACTTCCATGCCTTTGCACAAGCTGTTCTCTAATAGGCCTCTCAGAATCTTTGGCTCCCTTCAAGACTCAATTCAAATGCCACTTCCTACATGTAACTTTTCCTGATCTGTTCCCCCCCCCAAGCTAATATTGCTCTCATCCCTACAATTAAGATTCTGAATTTATCATTCATTTAGTTACTTGTAAACATGATTTTCTACATACACACACATGTTCCTTTGTATCCCCAGGGCCCTGCCACTTAGTCATTGCTTAATAAATGCTTGTTGAATTTAATTGAACCATCACTTTTCCATCTTCCCTAATTCACCTATAATCAAGGACAATGCTTCTACTTCTCTTCCTGGTACATCCCAAAGCCCTCAAAATCCTTTTATACTAGAGAGAGGAAACATTAAAACATAATCAAACCCAACTTTCCCTCCCACTCCCCTAAAAAGAAAGTCAACAGCAATGGAAGCACACCAGTGGCTTACTATCTCCATCAGACTCCAGAGATCAGAAAGAGAAAAGGGCCAGGTGTCTGCCCTCAGTGCTGGATAATTCCTGTCTTTTTGTCCTTCCCTTAGTCCTCTCCACCCCCATCAACCAAATGACAAGGATGTATATCCATTATGAGACTTCACTAAGCACTAGGGACATAAAGCCAAAAGTGAAACAGGCCCTGCTTTCAAGGAGCTTGAATTATTATCAGGAAGATGGGCATATATAAATAATATATACAAAATGTATACAGGTTGGTTTGGAAAGAAAGTGCACCATTAATTAGGGCTCAGAAAGGCTTCATGTAGGTAGCCTGAGATGAGTCTTAAAGGAGAACAAGGATTCAGAGAGGTGTTGAAGACAGAATGCATTCCAGGAGTGGGGCACAGCTATGGCAAAAAAGGAGAGATGGGAGGTAGTATGCCCAAGTTTCAGAACAAGCAAACTGGAGTGGATCACAGAATTCAGGGAAAGTAGTAATGTGTAAGAAGATGGAAAAGCATGACAGCCAGGTGAAGAGAAACACCAGAGAGGCGGCTTTATTTGATCCTACAAGTAACGGATCTCTTGCCTGAAGTATTGCAATATCCTCTTAACTCGACTCTTTGCCTTTCTTTCTACTCTCCAATGAATCCTCAACATAGCTATTCCCAACGCTGAGCACGTCCCTCCCTAGTTCAGAGTTCCACTGGCTCTCTACTATCTCTAGGCTCAACTCCAGGTCACTGAATTCACTGAGGTGGGGGGGGGGGTGACACGGCCACACCCGTGCGTCAGGATGATCAGGTTGGCAGCTGAAGGAGGCCCGGAGTCGGGGAGGCCAAGGCCCGGGCCACAAAGTGTTTGTTGACACCGGCTGGGACGTGAGGTGAGGAAGCCGGAAACGAAGGCGGCGGGGGCGTCAGAGACGTCGGGGCTGGTGGCCCCGGGCAGCCTGCGCACGCCGCCCGGGGCAGCTGGCAGCGAACCCTCCTCTCACCTGCGCCGGCCGCGTCCGCCTGTTTCCATCGCTGCCGCTCCATGTCGATGGGGTAGCCCCTCAGCACCGCCAGCTCCGGGGGCCACATGGCAGCGCCGGAGCCGGGCACCAGCGACGGCTACTACGGGGACTGCTCCGGGGGGCCGAAGCAAACGACCCGAGGGCGCCCGGACGCTAACTCAGCCCGCTATCCCCTCTGGCTGCCGCACCGACGGTGTCCCCTAAACCTGGTGTCCCCTAAACCTGGTGTCCCATGTGCCAAAAACGGACCCAGGGAGCGTCCATGACAGTATCTCACGGAACTCTGGGAAAAATAAAATGACTAGAGGAGGAGCCTTCCCACTTCCGCCAAGGAGGCGGTGGCTTCAATCTGGCTAGGGGCATGCCCAGAACTGGGACCCGCCCCGTAGGGGTGGAGGTACGTGTTCTCCCAGGCGGAAAGTTATTAGCCTCCGGGAAGGGGAGAGGCAGAACGTGTCTTTGGATCCTGGCGCACTAGGAGGGAAAGGGAAAGGAAAGGAGGTGATTGTACTTGGACGCCCTCACTCAGCCTGTTTTTTGTGATTACTAACGTTAGGTGCAATGTAGTGTAGCCACCTGCGTGGAGGGCTTCCGCAAAAACACGTCTTCTTGTTGAATTGTGCCCAACTTTTCATCTCCCCTTTTTGGGTTTGTTTTTTTGGCAAAGATACTGGAATAGTTTGCCATATCTTTCTGCAGCTCATTTTACAGATGAGGAACTGAGGCAAACAGGGCTAAGTGACTTGTCCAGGGTCATACAACTAGTAAGTGTCTCAGGCAGAATTTGAACTTCTATCTTTCTGACTTAAGACCTGGCCCTTTATCCAATGGAAGTGGTGGTTCTGCCTCTTGAGCCTAATGGGTTATGAGCTATAATACTTATATAAATGCTTTAAGATTTACAAACCATTTTACATCTCATCTCATTTGATCTTAAACACTAACCCTTTTAGATAGGCATGTCAACTTGAATTCAAGAGAAAACAGCCAATTTAGCAAAATGGAGGTCTTTAATCAGGGGGAGTTGCAAATTAGAGTGCCACACAGCAAGTGCTGGGGTATCCATTTTGACTTTATCTTGGTATATGGTGTAAGATGCTGGTCTATACCTAGTTTCTGCCATACTATTTTCCAGTTTTCCCAGCAATTTTTGTTAAATAGTGAGTTCTTATCCCAGAAGCTGGATCTTTGGGTTTATCAAACAGTAAATTACTATAGTCATTGACTACTGTGTCTTGTGTACCTAACTTATTCCACTGACCCACCATTCCATTTCTTAGCCAATACCAAGGAGTTTTGATGATTGCCACTTTGTAATACAATTTAAGATCTGGTATGACTAGGCCACTTTACCTTGCATTTCTTTTCATTAATTCCCTTGATATTCCGGAACTTTCATTCTTCCAGATGAATTTTGTTATTTTTTCTAGCTCTATAATTTTTTGGTAGTTTGGTATGGCACTGAATGAGTAAATTTAGGTAGAACTGTCATTTTTATTACATTAGCTTGGCCTACCCATGAGCAACTGATATTTTTCCAATTATTTAGATTTGACTTTATTTGTGTGAAAAGTGCTTGTAATTGCAGTCTTACAGTTCCTGGATTTGTTTTGACAGGTAGACTCCCAAATATTTTATAATGTCTACAGTAATTTTAAATGGAATTTCTCTATCTCTTGCTGTTGGGCTTTGTTCGTAGTATATAGAAATGCCAATGATTTATATGGATTTATTTTATATCCTACTACTTTGCTAAATTTGTTTATTATTTCAAGTAGTTTTTTACTCAGTTCTCTAGGATTCTCCAAGTATACCACCATATCATCTGCACAGAGTGATAGCTTTGTTTCTTTTTGCCTATTCTAATTACTTCACTTTCTTTTTCTTCTCTTATTGCTAAAGCTAACATTTCTAGTATAATATTGAATAACAGTGATGATAACATCCTTATTTCACCTCCAATCTTATTGGAAATGCTTCTAGCTTATCCTCATTTCATATAATGCTTGCTGATGGTTTTAGATAGATGCTATTAATCATTTTAAGGAAGACTCCATTTATTCCTATACTCTCTAGCATTTTGACAGGAATGGATGTTGTATTTTCTCAAAAGCTTTTTCTGCATCTACTGAGATAATCATATGATTTCTGTTAATTTTGTTGTTGATATGGTCGATTATGCTGATAGTTTTCCTAATATTGGACCAGCCCTGCATTCTTGGTATAAATCCTACATGGTCATAGTGAATTATCCTCAAGATAAATTGCTGTAATCTCTTTGCTAATATTTTATTCTAAATTTTTGCATCTGTATTCATTAGAAAAATTTGGTCTATAATTTTCTTTCTCTGTTTTAGCTCTTCTCAGCACCATATTTGTACCATAAAAAGAATTTGGTGGGACTCCTTTTTAGCCTATTTTCCCAAATAGTTTATGTAGTATTGAAATTAATTGTTGTTTAAACATTTGATAGAATTCATTTGTAAATCCATCTGGCTCTGGAGATTTTTTCTTAGGGAGTTAATTGATGAAATGGGCTTAAGTATTTTATTTCCTCTTCTGTTAATCTGGGCAATTTATATTTTTGTAAATATTCATCCATTTCACTAAGATTGTCAAATTTATTGGCATACAGCTGGGCTAAATAGGTCTTTTTTCTCCCTTTGGGGATCTCTTTCAGGAGGTGATCAGTGAATTCTTTTTATTTCTATTTTACCCTCTTGTGCTAGAATTTCAGGGCAGTTTTCCTTGATAATTTCTTGAAAGATGGTGTCTAGGCTGTTTTTTTGATCATGGCTTTCAGGTAGTCCAATAATTTTTAAATTATCTCTCCTGGATCTGTTTTCCATGTCAGTTGTTTTTCCAGTGAGATATTTCACATTGTCTTATGTTTTTTCATTCTTTTGGTTTGGTTTTACAATGTCTTGATATCTCATAAAGTCATTAGCTTCCATTTGCTCCATTTTAATTTTTAAGGAAGTATTTTCTTCAGTGAGTTTTTGGACTTCCTTTTCCATTTGGCCAATTCTGCTTTTGAAGGCATTCTTTTCCTCATTGACTTTTTGGACCTCTTTTGCCATTTAGCTTAGCCTATTTTTTAAGATGTTATTTTCTTCAATATTTTTTGGGGGGTCTCCTTTAGCAAGCTGTTGACTTGTTTTTCATGATTTTCTTGCATCACTCTCATTTCTCTTCCCATTTTTTCCTCTACTTCTCTTACTTGCTTCTCAAAATCCTTTTTGAGCTCTTTCATGGCCTAGGACTGATTCATATTTTTCTTGGAGGCTTTGGATGTAGGAGCTTTGGTTTTGTTGTCTTCTTCTGGTTGTATGTTTTGATCTTCTCTGTCACCAAAGAAAGATTCTATGATCTGACTTTTTTTTTTTTTTGCACTGTTTACTCATGATCCCAGCCAATGATTTTACTTTTAAACTCTCCGTTAAGGTAGGGATCTGCTTCCAGTGTGGAGAATGTACTGTCCCAAGCTTAGGGGGTTTTGTGCAGCTGTTTTCAGAGATACTTCTAGGGACCTGTAAATTTTCAAGTTTTCCAAGGTGGTATGATCAAAGGAGAGGCATTTACTCCTTTCCTGGCTTGTGCTGTGGTCTATGAGTGACCACACTCTTTTCTGCCTTGAAAATGTGAAGAGGATTCCCTCTCCACTCCCACCACAAGTTCCACCATGCCAGTGCTCCTCCTTGCCCCACCAAGCACTGAGACCCATCCACTGGTGGATCACCACCAAGAACTGAGACACATCCAAGCACAGGCAAAGCAAGAGAATCCTGTCTCAGCACCAGCAAAAAGATCCCTACAACCCCCCTCTGACCAGCCACTCAATCCCCCCTTAGTCTGTGGGCTGAGAGCTCCAAAAGCCATTGCCCCAGGGCTGAACTGGGACTGGGGCTGGGACTGAGCTTCTCTCTCACTGCAGTCACAGATCTTTCCTACCGACCTTCTAAGTTGTCTTTGGCCATTGTGGGTTGAGAAGTCTGGAAACTGCCACAGCTCCCCTTGATTCAGTCCCCTAAGGCCTAATCCATGTTCACTGAGGCCCTGCCTTTGTTTATGCAACCCATGCTGAACTGTGCTCCTCTCCCAGCCCGGTGCAACAGACCTTTCCAATCAACCATCCAGGTTGTCTTGGGCTGGAAATTTGTTTCATTCTGTCTTTTTGTGGGTTCTGCTGCTCTAGAATTTGTTTAAAGCCTTTTTTTTTAACAGGTATTTGGAGAGGTTTGAGGGAGAGCTCAAGCAAGTCACTGCTTTTACTCTACCATCATGGCTCTGCCTAAATAACTCTTAATTATTGTTTTAATTTTCTCTTCATTGGTGGCGAATTCACCCTTTTCATTTTTGGTACTGGTAATCTGGTGGCTCTTTTTTTTTCTAAAAATCAAATTAACCAAAGGTTTATTTATTTTATTGTGTTTTTTTTTCATAAAACCAGTTCTTAGTTTTATTTATTAGTTCAATAGTTTTCTTAATTTCAGTTTTATTAATTTCTCCTTTGGTTTTCAGAATTTCTAATTTGGTATTTAACTGAGGATTTTTAATTTGTTTGGATTTTTTTTTTTTTTTTTAGCTTTTTCAGTTGCATGCCCAATTTGTTGATCTCTTCTTTCTCTATTTTATTCATGTAAGCTTTGAGATATATAAACTTCCCCCAAGAACAGCTTTCACTATATCCCATAAGTTTTGGTATGTTGTCTCATTATTGTCATTCTCTTGGATGAAGTTATTGTTTCTATGGTTTGTTGTTTGACTCATTCATTCTTTAGGATTAGATTATTTCGTTTCCAATTAATGTTTGGTCTATCTTTCCATGGCCTTACATGTAATTTTTATTGCATCATGATTTGAAAAGGATGCATTTAATATTTTTGCCTTTCTGCATTGAATTGTGAGGTTCTTATGCCCTAGTACATGGTCAATTTTTGTGTAGGTGCCACATACCACTGAGAAAAATGTATGTTCCTCTCTACCCCAATTCAATATTCTCCAGAGATCTACTATATCTAACTTTTCTAAAATTCTGTTCACCTCCTTAATTTCTTTCTTATTTATTTTGTGGTTAGACTTATCTAGTTCTGAGAGGGGGAGTTAAGGTCCCCCACTATAGTTTTGTTGTCTATTTCTTCCTGTAACTCCCTTAACCTCTCTAAGAATTTGAATGCTATACCACTTGGTGCATATGTTTAATAATGATATTATTCATTGTCTATGGTACCTTTTAGCAGGATGTAGTTTTCTTCCTTATCACTTTTAATTAGATCTGTTTTTGCTTTTGCTTTGTCTGAGGTCAAAATTGCTATTCCTACTTTGTTTTTACTTCAACTGAAGCATAATATATTCTACTGGGGCAGGAAGGTGGTGTCGGGGGCTGGGGGGGAGTTGGATGTCCTGGTGCTGGTGCGTGCTTGCTCCACCACCCTGGGGCTCAGGATCTCCTATTAGTTTGCTGAGGTGGGGCTTATCGCTGGCTTGCTGGGATGACTCCCGTCCTGTACTGCTCCCCTTCCACCAGATGGAGAGAGACCTTTCTCATTAATCTCCCAAGCTTCCTGGGCTTAAAGACTGCTGCATTCTGTCTTTCTGTATTCCAGGGTTTTTCCTGGGGCAGTATTTTCTGAGTTTTTTTTTTTAAGAAGTCAATAAGGGAGAGTGAGAGCAACTTAGTTCTTACTCCACTGTCTTGGCTTCTGGAAGTCCTATCTCTCAAGTGCTAGGGTACCTGAGGAGGAGACTGGGAACAGTTTATATAGGGTACTAAGGAAGAGGCAATAGCCAAGCTGCAGGTGGGAGGTGCTAGGCAGAGGAATGGCCAATTCACAGGTGGGAGGGGTTAGGGTTAGGCAGAGGGAATGGCCAGGCTGCTGGTGGGAGATTTACAAAATAATTAGAGGCTAGGAGTGACATTGTCTGATCAGCCCCAGGCAGTTCACAAAGATGAGGTCAACTTTAGTTTATTGTTAAACTGTGTTTGTCATGTGCAGTTATTCCCATTTTGCACAGATGGAGGCAGAGAGAGGTTAAGTAACTTGCCCATGTCACACAGCTAGTAAGTATCTGAGGGGGGAAATTCAAACTCAAATCTTCCTGACAACCAGGTCTTAGGCTCTGTATACTATACCAAGCTGCTTCTCTGGAGTAGCTAGACGCCATTTGAAGAATAGAGCAGACTGTAGGTGGCCTTACTTTAATACTTTAAAACAAAGTAGTTATGTTAAAATTACCTTGTAATGGGGTAAACAGACCAATGGAACAGAATAGGGTCAGAAATAGAACACAATATAAGCAAAATGTTGTTGTTTCAGTAATCTATGGGAGAAAATAGGAAAAGATTAATCAATATTCTTGGAGAAACTTCCTGGGAATGTGGTAAAAAAATAAATATAATCTTCACCTCAGTACCTTGTGTCAAAAAAAAAAATTTACATCTGAATAATAGACTTAAGAAAGAAGCAGGTAGTGATCAAAGTGGATAGAGTGCTGGACCTAGAATCTGGAAGATCAGAGTTCAAATCCAGCCCAGACATGTGACCCTGGGCAAGTTACTTAACTTCTGACTAACTCAGTTTCCTCATCTATAAAATGATCTGGAAAAGGAAATGGCAAACTACTTCATGTATCTTTGCCAAGAAAATCTGAAATTTGGTCAAGAAGAGTTGGACACAACTGAAAAACAATAGATGTAAGTATTTTAAAAAGGCTATATAAAAAAAGAAAAAATGTGATCTCAACTATGAGGGAAAGAAATATTGAATAAACAGAAAAAATTGGAACAAATTAGAGATTTGTTAGGTTATATAAAGAATGCAAAATAAACAACAATAAAATTAAGAAAAGTATTTGCAGCAAATTTTATCAGATTTTTAAGCTTAATATTAAAAAAATAGAAGGAATAAAACTATCCAAGGGAAACTACGTATTCCCTAATGTACATGTTCAAAGGATACAAAAAATTTACAACAAAGGATATGCAGATGACAAATTACTCAAAAAGTATTCCATCTAATGAAAAAATGGAAATGAAAACAACTCTGAGGTACTCTCTCTCATGCACCAAGTTGACAAAAATAAAAATAGCAAAACAGTGCAGGTTTGTGGAGAAGCAAGTACACGTCTATATTTCTTATGGAACTAAAAGCTGATAGATTTTTGGAGGACATTTTAGAATTACATTCCAAGTCAAAAATAATTATCCTCTTTATCTCAATTATCACATTTCTGGGAATATATAATAAGATGATCAAAAATAAGAAAATAGCTACCTATTCAAACATTTCTTATAGGAGCATTTAATGATGTGGGGGCAGGAGGGGGGAATCCAGAAATATCTAAAAGATTTAATAGGTGGGAAGGGTGCAAATAAACACAGAATATTATAATGCAATTAGTATCCTCCACTGTCACTGGAATCATTTATACAAAGATAATAATTGAACCAATCAGAGGTAGTGAAGTCACTGGGAAAGAGAAGAGAGTCCAAGACAGAGAGACATGGATTGTTATCCAGATAGCCCCTTAACTGTGAATGAACCATGCATGGTGCTGAACCTGTGCTCTGGCCAATTCCAAAGAGATATGTATTTTCACCATTTAATAAAGAAATTTTACACCAAGAGGCTTACTGCTGTTCCTCACATGCAAGTGTCTATCCACCTCTACTCTCCTTAGGGTGAGGGAAAAGATGATTGATATCTGAGCAGGAGGAGCTGCCCACTCAGAAGACTTTAAAAGAAAAGACATCCTTCACTCTCTTCTGAGGCTCTGTTCTGGCTTGGAACTTTTTTTTTTTTTGTGGTGGGAGGTTGAGGGAGGAGAGATTTCTTCTCCCCCTCCCCAGCAGCAATGGTGACTACCCAGAGATGGAAATCAGACTAGAAGATCTTGAGACTATACTTCAAATCTTTAGTTTCCTCTTCTTGTTTCTCTCTCTGTCTTGGAGGACAGGCCACCAAGATAGTGTTTTTCTGGCCCAGGCATTTATCTCATTGCAACAACTGGTACACACATTAGATTTGCTAACTAGTGTGATGAAAACGCTAATTTGACTTAACCTCCTCAGTGCATGCAATCAAACTTTCTTAATAAATTCATGCAAACAATAAAAGCATCAGCTTCCACAAAGAACAAACCATCTTCTTAGAAGTCTTGGTAAGATGGGGCAGCTAGGTGACTCAGTGGATAGAGTATCAGCTCTGGAGTCAGGAGGACCTGAGTTCAAATCTGGCTTCAGACACTTGACATTTACTAGCTGTGTGACTCCTGGGCAAGTCACTTAACCCCATTGTCTAACCCCCCTCCCCCCAAAAAAAGAAATCTTGTTAAGAGTCTTTCACACCCTTGCTCACAAGGTTCCCTCTTTACCCAGTTCCCTCTCTAACCAGTAACTGGGAAGACCATGTCCTTTCCTCCAAGGTGGTCATCTGACAAGTCGCTGTCAATCAGCACTACTGTCAAGGGAACTAAGGCTGCTCGAGTCTCAAGTTCTAGGAGTGTGAGAGTCTATCCTAGTCATGACCTAAGAGCAGTCTGATGGCTGAGGTCTCAGCTGAGTAGTTTTTAAGCTATGGGCATTCCCAAGTTGTTCACCAAAGAAGTTGCCTCTTAGTTTATTACACGAACTACTCATGAAGTCCATCCTGTCGGAGAGTCCACATATGCTTATTAGTCAAGAACAAACACGTTTACTACATTATAATATACAAGGACTTATCTTATTAATGAAAAACTTAAAACAACTCTATCAAAACAAAATGAAGGCAGTTGTGTAATAAAACTTATTCTCACTACACTCATGGACTCAAGAAGTCTGGAATCATTGAGAGGTTCAGGTGACTGGCAGCCGGAGGTGTTCCCTGCAGCTGTTACTGCACTCCTTGGAGGAGGAGATGGCCACCTATGGAAGGATGAGCCCAGGCTACGCTCTGACTTTCCAGAAGACATGAACTCTGAAGGAGTTGTTTTGATAGCATAGACTGAAGTGAAGGTGAAATTTCTAATCAACACACAAAATATTTCATGTTTTAATGCTTTAAGTATCAATCTCTTTCTTTGGCTAGTATAGTGGAAGTTAAAGGTTACTTTTTCATGTTTAACTATTTATCACTGAGCACTTATGCATCTTTTGGATTTAAATGTTTCTTTTAGGATAGAAGAAATAAATAGGGGGCCTATACCTGGTACCAGTGTATACATTGTACCACATGTACACATTGAGTACCGTTCTGAAATGGACTCTAGCAATCCGTTTTGGGAAAGCCCTAGACATTAGCCAAACCTAGGTTTTGTTAAAAGCTTGTTCTCAGAGTTCTCTTCCTATGGGGGCATAATGAGCCAGAAATGACAATGACAATAACAAAACTTGAAACCTTTTAAGAGGCTAGGCTTTCCCAGGACTGAACTCACACTTTGGGAGCCCAGAGCTATGGCTCCTCAATGGGACAGGATGCCCCAGCCTTATTGGACCAGCAGACCTCTTATTTAGGAATTTGACAAATGTTTTTTGCAGGAATGAGTGAATGAATGCCCTGCTCTTATGTTTTGTAAGGAGGATGGGTGCACTAGAGTTAACAGTGTATATTGGAAGAAGAAAAGCAAGGCTTCTTCTTAGGTGTTCTGAGCAATTACTTATGGCAGAGAGACTAAGTCGACTTGACACGGAGAGCCAGTGTGTCCTGACCCTTCAGGGTGTTAAACTGAACTAGTTGTTGCATTTGAAAGTTTGAGCAGCTGATGGGCAGGAAGCCCAAGGATAAAAATAAGGGGAGGGTGGGTGGGAGGAGAAGAGGCAGTCTTGAGCTCTTCTATCCACAAAGGAAAATATGAGCTGCCAGGGAAAGCTTTGAGCCAGGTATTCTTATCCAGGGCCCAGTGAATTTTTTTAAGTATTTTAATAACTATATTTCAAACATTTTTTAAAAGTCTAGGGGCAGCTAGGTGGCGCAATAGATAGAGCACCGGCCCTGAAGTCAGGAGGACCTGAGTTCAAATCTGGCCTCAGTCCAAACACTTGACATGTACTAGTTGTGTGACCTTGGGCAAGTCACTTAACCCCAATTGCCTTTAAAAAAAAAAAGGGGGTTAAAAAAATTTTTTTTAAATTAAAAAAAGTCTACTATGTGCCAGACACCATGCTAAGTGTTAGGGATACAGAAAGAGACAAAAGTCCTAGCCCTTGAGGAGCTTAAAATCTAACAAATTATTTTCTTTATAATCCTGAATATTTTATTTCATGCATTTAAAAACATTTTTCTGAGAATGTGTCTATAGGCTTCAAACAAAAAAGTCTAATAACTCCTAATATAACCCCTAATCAATGGAGTTAAGGGCAATGATTATTGGACAGACTACCCAACCCTCTCTCCAGGTCAGGAGAATGAAGAATGAAAATTAATATGGCTTCTAACTTATTTATCGGTCACCCCCCAGTTTCCAATCAGAAAATATAAATATTGACTCAAATATAAAAATACTTGTATGCTGGATGTGGAGTCAGAGGACCTTGGTTCAAATCCCGACTCTGCTACTTTTTGTGTGATTTTGGACAAGTCATTTACCCATTCTGGGCTTCAGATGCTCATCTGTGAAATGATTAGATTAAGTGGCTTCTAAAGTTTTTTCCAGTTCTATGAGCATATTACCACAATCAATGAACAGTTTAGGCACTGAGATACAAAGACAAAAATAAAACAGGAAAGGCGGGGAGGCACTTCGCTCCCCTCTCTCCTCCAGAGTTTTCTCTGAGAATGACAATCAAATCAACACTTCTGCTGCTTCTGAAAAAGAGCAAATCAATTAACTGCTTTATTGACCCATTTACTATTTTTGTGACTTCCCAGACTATAGATCCCTTCTCTGGCCACCACTTCAAATATATTGTTTCCCTAGTTAGATAATCTATCAATAAATATTTATTAAGCCCCTACAATGTGCCAGGCACAGTGCCAAGTGCTTGGGATAGAAAAAGAAGTAACAGATAGTCCCTGCCCTCAAGGGGCTCACAATCTAACACCTTACTGCCCACCACATAATAACTGTTTCAGAGATGGTTCTTGTCCTGAGAATAGCCAGGAGACCTGTGTCACTGGATCAAAGAATATGTGGTGTGCAGTAAGGTATAAGAAGACCGGAAAGGTAGGAGGGAGTTAGGTTTTAAAGAACTCTAAAAGCCAAACAGAGCATTTTGTATTTACTTTTGGAGACAATTGTTCTTCCTTTCATTCTTGAAAAGGACCAATGACATCACAGGTGATGTCTTGACTTGCTAGTGAATTGGATTTAAGTGAGGCAGAGCTATGCAAAGTTTTAAGCTTCACTCTCAACTCTGAGCCAATGAGGAGGCAATAGGAAGCCACTGGAGTTTATCAAGTAGAGTGTAACATGACTGAGCCTACACTTTAGGGGGTAGCTAGGTGAAGAAGTATATAGAATGCCAGGCCTGGAGTCAGGAAGACTCATCTTTCCAAGTTCAAATCCAGGCGGAGCCAAGACAGCGGTGTAAAAGCAGTGACTTGCTTGAGCTCTTCCCCAAATACCTATAAAAAAAATGACTCTAAACAAATTCTAAAGCACCAAGTTCAAATGCAGCCTCAGACAGATGTGGATACAAATAGTGCCCTAAGAGAATATTAACATTGCTTTTCCAGTACTTTGTGAAACCCCAGCTAATTCTATAACTTGAAAGGCATCCTAAAGTCCTTTCCCCCTTATCTTGAATCTGTACCAAAAGAAATGCTTTTGTGTCCCTTATTCTATGTTCCTCTTGTCCTTTAATTTTTAACCTGTGCTCTTATGCCCTGTCCTTAAATCCTTAAATCATGAAGAATTCCCTTTGTCTCCTTCATCCTATGTCATAAAATCCTTTCTTGACCTGTCTGTAATCTTTAACCCCCATAAAAACTTCTAAAACTATCTTGTAAGCAACCATCTTCCTCATTCTGTCCTTCTGCAAATTGCTAGTCGTCTTTCCAGGGCTAGCCCACTGCTTTTGCATCGGTAATGCTCCCAGTGGTCACCGAGAAAGTCTAAGTGAATTCTTTCACACCTGAACCAGCTCTCCCAACTCTGAACCTCAACAAGATACTTACTAGTTGTGTGACCCTGGGCAAGTCACTTAACCCTGTTTGCCTCAGTTTCTTCATCTGTAAAATAAGCTGGAGGAGGAAATTGCAAACCA
The DNA here is from genome assembly GCF_900497805.2 of Vombatus ursinus. NCBI lineage: Eukaryota > Metazoa > Chordata > Mammalia > Diprotodontia > Vombatidae > Vombatus > Vombatus ursinus. Next base: position 12,825,511 of record NW_020948840.1, read on the forward strand.
TTCCAGTATCTTTGCCAAGAAAGCCCCAAATGTGATCACAAAAAATCAGACATGACTGAAAAACAACATTGTTAGTGCAGTGCCTGGCACAGAGTAGGTACTTAATAATAACTTGTCTATTGTTAGTTAACTGATTCCCAACTCTCTTTCCCCATAAAATGATTAAAAAAAAAAACCACCATGAACAGTGCCACACAGGACCATGCCTACTACTCCTTTGAGGCTTCAGTCTAGAGAGTTGCTATTATTTGGATGGCTCTTTGCCAAAATATAAAATATAACATGCATTTCATATGGAATTTCATCACCTATTATTCCAAATCCCAGCTCTGGGATTTGCTGTACTGCATGTATGACCTTGGGAAAATTACTTCTCTTCTCTGGCCTCTTGGGGGTTAAACTAGATGGCCTGGAAGGTCCTGTCCACCCTGAAATCCATGATCCTATGATCTTCAGAATAAAAATAAAGGCAGCTTTGAACTCAATGATCTTTAAAATCAGAGAAAGTTAGCTTCACAGAGATGAACTCATCTACCTTTCCCCAAAATTTAGAAGCTTTGCTAACCCTTGTGTCCCATATACAGTTAAGAAAATGGGAAATTATTATTAGATGGTTTTAGTGAGGATGATATGAAGAAAGATATGACAAGTGGATTATGTCAACATTAAGATAAAATTCTCATGTACTTAATGAAAAAAAATGATTAACCATAAGCTTTAGCAGCAATATTATTACAACAGCCTAGCACAGATTATTATAAAGTAATCTATAGGTAATTTAATTCAGTATCCTAATCAAATATAATTTGTTTCTGCTCTAATTGAAAAATGATTTTTAAAGTATTCTAAGTACAATCTGTTTTCAGAAGCTAGGGCATTTTGCCCATCTCATTTCCTCTACTAAAACTCTTATGAAGGAGGAAAAGAAATATTGAACTAGAGTTTTATTGACAACACAAAAACCTTATGGGGGCAGGGAGGACCCCCTACTTGCCATCTAAACTGAACTTCCTTAAAGTTAGAGGCTGCACAGGTTCATTTCTATTCTGTAACTGCAGAAACTAAAACTCACTAAGGTTTACCGACTTATCCACAATTATACTTCCTACCTCTGATTTTAATGGACTCATTTCTCCCTGAAACAAAAGCCCATCTTTTTGCCATGGATATATTTCTTGTAAAATGTTATTTGACTTACAACAACAAATTCCTGAGCAGCTAGGTGGTGCAGTGGCTAGAGTGCCAGGCCTAAAGTCAGGAAGGCTCATCTCCCCGAATTCAAATATAGCCTCAGACACTTACTAGCTGTGTGACCCTAGGCAAGTCACTAAACCTTGTTTGCCTCAGTTGCTCATATGTAAAGTAAGCTGGAGAAGGAAATAGGAAGCCACTCCAATATCTTTACCAAAAAAACCCAAATGGGGTATGAATATAAAAAGTTTCAGAGACATAGTTTCTGGGTTAATATTGCTAGCATATTATTAATAAAACGATGGTCATTTGGCCATCTCTCAGATCAAAAGACAAATCATGGAACCCACTAAATACTTATATGCCCTTGGAAGGGTGGGTTTTCCTGAGGGTGGAAATCCACTCTGATTGGTTAAGTAATAAGAGAATGAATATTACAATGAGAGGTGGACCTGTTCTAATGAGGTGCTGGGGAAAGTGACCTTGATCATGTCATTTTTACTTCCAAATCACCCCCAGCCTTGGGCAATCTAGTCTAAGAATTTATTTCCCAAACCTGAGTAGAATACAATGGGCAAGTCCGAAAAAGATTGAGTTGAAGGCTAATCCAATCTCATTATCAGCTATGTCCTTCAAATGCTGGCTTGATCCAGTAGAGAATAAGGTTTCAGAGAGGGATAAATCCTTTGTCTCCCCAATATTAACAATTAGTTATTTAATAATCATTTCTGTCAGGGGTCATGAAGACTCAGACATGAGTGAAACGACAATATTGATTGAAAACATTTCTTAGTTTGAAATAAGCATAATGTCCCAAGTAGTTTTGTCTAAAATCCTAAATGTTTGCACCCAACTTAAAATGAGCAGACTAGATAACTGATAAACAGTGATTCCTTTATAAGCAAGAGAAGCAGAATGGAGTAGCTACGTGATGAATTAGATGTCCAAAGACCAGGCTTTGTCTTTTGCCTTAGGCTTAATCCTTCTAGGTGTATTACCATAGACAAGTCATTTCATGGACCAGTGCCTCAATTTCCTTATCTATAAAGTAGGGATAATAATGCTTGTGCTGCCAACCTTATACTGCTGTTACAAGGTGAATGCTGCGCAAACTTCAATGTGCTATATAAATATGAGTTATTAAATGAACCCCTAGAAGGGATAGACTAATTTTCTTTTAACCGAGTAGTTTCACGTTTTGGTTTTTGTCCCCATTTAAGAGTACCTATCTTAAAGGTAACAAGGAAGAACTTCCTTACACTTAGAGCTGTAAAATAATTGAACAAACTACTTTGTAAGGTCATATTTAGGGGTAGGGGGAGAGAACAAATGAGGAAACCAAGTTAGGGTCGAGTTCTTTCAGATTTTAATGCAAAACTAACGCAATTAAAAGGATGGGCACAGGACATAGTCACAAAAGATACTCCAGGGGATACATGGAGATTTATGTCTTTTCTTCCAGCTTAATTTGAAGCTATTTTGACCTTGGTTGCAATACCCTTATTCTCTGGGTTGGCTTCTCTAAAAAAAAGAGCCAGGGCTTTGAACCTCCTTTATTTTCTCATGGCTGGTTGCCTGCCTCACACTCTGGGGCAATTTGGATGAGGCTCTGAGTGGCCATTTGAGAGAGATTTTGATTATCACTAATTTAGATCACAGTCACCAGGGAAGAATTCTTCTTTTCTTAGTAGATCTGTGTCAATGTGGCACAGTCAATAGAATATTGGGCTTGGAGTCAGGAAAACTCATCTTCCCAAGTTCCAATCTGGCCACAGACATTTACTTACTGACCCTGGGCAAATCACTTAACCCTGCTTGCCTTAGTTTCCTCATCTATAAAATGAGCTGGAGAAAGAAATGGCAAACTACTGCAGCATCTGTGTCAAGAAAACCCCAAATGAGATCATGAAGAGTCAGACACTAGTGACAACTGAACAACAAAAATCAGACTTCCAAAGGTCCCTCCTAGACCCCTCAAAACAGAAAATAAAGAAAAAAAGATAGAACCCAGTACAAAGGAATCGTGGTGTAATGGAATGTCCTGACTCTTATCATTTACTACCTGTGTCACCTTGGGCAAGTCATTTAGCTCCTATAGGCTTCAGGTTTTCCTCCCTTAAAGGAGGTGTCAAAAAAAATGCTTCAAGCAGAGCAGTAGAGTGTCTTTTTTGGGGGGGGTGGGTAGGGAATAGAAAGGAGTGCCAGTGGATTGAAGAGTACATGGGATTGTATAAGGCCAGAAAGCTTGCTTCCAGGCCAAAAATTATCTTTGTGAAAGGACCAATTCATCAAATAAAATTATCCCCCCACACACATTGTGCTGATAACCTATTGTTCTAGTCAGAAAACTTAGACCCTGGGAAATATTCCATGTCACAAGTACATCAGAATAAAAGAAACCACAAATAAAGGACAAAAGTTGTTTTAGAATAAAAATAGTCAACTAATTGACTTGCATGGATTTAAATATGTTTAGATGATCAAAAGCAGTATTGGAAAGGACCCTGGGAACTAGTTGATGCAGTCCTTTCATTTCAAATTTGAGGGAGTTGAAGCCCAAAAATATAGATATAAGATATATAACTTGCCCAAGGTCACAGAGCATGGACAAAGAATGATATGGATCTGAGTATCTTATCTCCTACTCTTTTTCCTCCCCTATAGCTGTCTATCATTACTGTTTAAAGAAAGAAAGAAAGTAAAAGTAAAAAAAAGAAAGAAAAAATTAGTTCTTCTACAAAGTGACATACAATAATAGAATGCTACAAAGAAAATCTATTTCCTTAAGAAACTTTGGTACAACATCTAGGTATTTATATGACACTTGGTCTTCCTCTGTAGAAAATGGAGGAAAATTTTCAGACATACTGATTCATAATACATAATTTACACAGAAACCTAGATGTTCCATCAGTCTTTTCAACTTATGAGTATATTCAAAACCAGACTCATCTTTCCCACTACTTGCTTTTTCACTATTTCTGTCTGTTACTACCATAAATTCATCTTTGATATTTTGTGACTACCTTTAATTCTTCCCTCTCTATCATTTCATTCATACTGAGTCTGTTATTAAAATTTCTTTCTTCAAGGGGGTTGCTAGGTGGCGCAATGGATAGAGTACCCGCCCTGGAGTCAGGAGGACCTGAGTTCAAATCCAGCCTCAGACACTTGACACTTACTAGCTGTGTGACCTTGGGCAAGTCACTTAACCCCATTGCCTAGCCCCCCCCCCAAAAAAATTCTTGCTTCTAACTCTGCCACAGCTCTCAAATCTGTGTAGCTTTTATTTTGTGCAAGTTTGGTTGAGAGGTGAGCAGTGGTAGTCATAGTACAGATGTGCTGCTTCCACCAAATATTTGACAACTATCATATATGTACACATCATCCTTCAAAGATCTAAAATTTCATTGGTCTAGGTACTCCCTCCACTGACACAGATCAAAACTTACTTGGGAGATGATCTTCCAGATTTGTTTTGGCTGAAAAATCCATTCCCATGTATCCAGTGGGTAATGAGCTTGGTAATGCCGGTTCTCAGATGATAGGAGTACAACTCATAACTGGTCCCATATTCAAGGTCTTTCAGTCTTGGTCACATCTGCCAGACAGTCTGTTCCTTTGGCTCAAAAGCCCAGGATCCTCTTCATTGAACAAGTTATTTGTAGCTCTCTTCTCACTCCATGAAGCATTTGTATTGCTTAGCTGTTCTCAATGCTTAGGAGTGGTAATCTGCTAAGTACTTGGCAGATGGAGAATTTACACCTGATATCTATTTTAGACGATTACATGGAAAGGGGCTAACAAAATGGGTTTCAGTTGAACTGTACTATCTTTGTTCTAGATTTATCCTCAAATATTAAGTGGAGACTCTCTGACAATCTTTCGCAAATGTTGCATTTTAGCCTGGATGTGACTCTGGATATCTCATGAGTCATTTCAGCCAAGGTCTCTCAGTGGAAACAACTGCTGCTTTTTTGCAAGATATAGAATAATAATAATAATGATAATAATGGCTCGCATTAATCAATCACAGCTAGCTAGCTATTAGCACATCAATATCCTAAATAGCCTATGTTCAAAGCCCACTGATACCTCAGTCCTCTCAGTGTCTAAATTCTCCAAGTCTACCAATCACATCCATGGGCCTCTGGCTAGAAGCATCCTGTTGGACATCCTGTCAGTGTTGCCCTCTTATATAAAAAACTCCAACTTAAAAAAAAAAAAAGTACCCAGCTTAGCTGTAATGTGTCGTCCACTACTAATTCAAGGGGCTAGGGGCTGAGGGTATAGCTAAAGGATACTGTTCTGGAGGAATTCTTTATACTTTCACACTTCTGTGATCTTCATCTCCCCACTACTGTGTGAATATATCAGCCTTCATCAAAACACAAACACTAAATACAACAATACAATAATAAATATATGTTCTAGAACTGTTTCAGAATGTGTATGTGTGGTTTGTCTTAGGAAAGAATTATGCTGCCCCAAATGAACAGTCATATACTTGGCTTTGGAGATGTGAGAAGAAAACCTATCCCAGATAGCATAGGCAATCTGGCAAAGAAGAAGGAAAGAAGGATGAGAAAGTTCCATACTCAAAGAACATAATTCACACCAATAACATGCCAACGCCAAGCCTTTAAAATGCCAGCAACACAATGTCACTTCAATTACATGCCAACATGTTATCAACATCATGACATCATGCCAACAACCTGCGAGCATTACACCCTCACTCCAAAATATCAACAATATGCTATAACTCCAATAACATGCCAAAACACATAACCATGACATCACTCCAACAACACACCAATGACACATCAACAACATTCCAGCAACACACCAATATCATGGTGGCACTCCAATAACATGCCAAAACACATCAACACCACGCCACACCAACAATACACCAATAACAAGGCAACAACATGACAATACACAAACCACACGATGTCATGCCAACAACATGCAAAAATCACAGCATAACATCATCAAAATGCCAGTAAAATACCAACACAGCAATAACACACCAATACCCCAAGATCATGATTTCACTCTAATAACAAGCCAACAACACACCACCATGATAACACCAGTCCAATAACATGACAAAACGCATCAAAACATGCCAACATATCTATGGCATTCCAACACGCCAATAACATACCATCACTATATCAGTCTAACAACATGCCAACATCACGACATAGCTCCAACAACACTCCAATAAAATGCCAACACACCAAGATCACAATGTCACTCCAACAACATGTCAACAGCATATCACTTCAACAACACATCAACATTATGTCACTCCAATAACATGCCAACAACATAGAGAACTTTGAGAGAGGGGAGTCATTTAACATGGGTAAGCCCAACTAGCAATTCTTCATTAACCGTTGTTTTTGTTGTTGCAGCTTAGGACTTGAAACTTAGGGGCCTAGAGTGATAGAGAGCTTACATTCTTCTATGGGGATTCAGCTCATTCCACAGGTAAGTACACATAAGGTCTGTAGGAAGTAAATAAACATAATTTAGGGTGTGTAAGAAATACAGTAATCTCACTGACTTGCTACAAGGCCAAAGGAAGCCTCAGTAGGCTGGCTTGCTTTATTTTCTTGGGAGCCACATGTTTTCTTGTATTGACCTACTGATATCTGTATCACTAGTTGAGTCTGTGTTGACAGGGAGACAGGGCCATTGACAACATTGAAAATCAAGAGAGTTCTTGATATAGGTGGCACTCGAGCTGATCCTTTAAGGAACTTAGTGGTTTCCATGAAGAATTAATTAAAACATTCAAGAATCTAATTAAAAAAGGAGTTCTTGAAACAAAATTTTCTTTGTCCTAAACCATGAACGTTAGAACAATGGGGAGTCTTGGGTGGGCAAAGTGTGAATGATAATTCAGTTATCCTGTTCTCCAGGTTCTCCTTCTATGGGTACAGACCAAAGGTTCGAATTAGATGGTTAATGTGGTATTTAGAAACTCATTCATAGTATAAGGCACACTGCAATTTGGTGATGAAAAGGGCAGAAAAAATTTTTGTGTAAAGGAAAAGATTTATGTGAATTAGTAAATGGCATAAGATGTTGTGGCTGTTAAAGATGACGATTGATAGATAAAGAGTAGCAAAACAACCTTATTGTAAAATACACTACTAATAAACATGTATGCAGAAACAGCTTTCAGATAAGGTTTTGCCAAAAAAAAAATCTGTCGTACATGATAAAAGATTCAAATCTCTTCGTGAATGATGTAAGATGATGCCTCACTTGTGTAGGAACAGTTTAATGTTTTAAGTAGGTAGGGAAAGATCTTTTATTTATTAAAAAGTAGATAAATGAATCTACATTCACAGTTTCAAGATACCAGTTTCAAGGTACCAAAATGATGGATGCTCATGGTGAATCCTAGAGCTACAAGCATGATGCATATTTTAGTTCATTTGTAAGTAACTCTTTTTTTGACTGAGGGTAAAATTTTTTTAAAAATTGTATAAACATTTGGAGACTGAGGTATGATTTTTTAAAAGGACTATTGATTTGATAGGAGAAGTTTGGGGGGTTGTGAATTTGTAAGTGAAACATGAATCTCTGAGAGTCAGGAGGCCCCCATTTAATGTAGAAGAGCTGGGAAGAAGAAATGATAGGCAGAAAAACCTAACATAGAAGCTTAACAAAGACACCACAGAGGGCTTCAACGTTGCTCAGGTTCTAGCAGTTAGAAGTGGAAAATTCACAGTAGGCTGCAGCTGAGTGATTTTTGATTGCTGGGAGAGAGAATTGATTTCTTTGGCCAAAAGCTTCGGTGGCAACTATTACCCTTCGATGCTATCTCTTCCCTTCTCATTTGAAAGATGAAGAAGCTGATGTCCATAAAGGTTATATGACTCACTCAAGGCCACACAGAATTAATGGCCAGTCTGGGAAAAATCTGTCTGACAATTAGAGATAGGCTGAAGTGAAATCTGGGAAAGTAGGAGGTTCCCCCTTCCTAGAGATCTTTTAAGCAGAGCATAGATGACCATTCATCAAGTATATGATCTTGGTGGAATTATTATTCAGTCACAAGTGGAACTAAATGGATGTTGAGGTCATCTAACACTATAATTCTGAGACTTTGTGATCAAAGACTTCTTTTTTTTATTTATTTTTTGGCTAGGCAATGGGGCTAAGTGACTTGCCCAGGGTCACACAGCTAGTGAGTATTTTGTGTCTGAGGCCGGTTTTGAACTGAGGTCCTCCTGAGTCCAGGGCTGGTGCTCTATACACTGTGCTGCCCAGCTGCCTCAATCACATTCATTTCTAACTATAACTCTGCTTCTTCTCATACCAGCAAGTGTTCCTATGTAATAAAGACTTAAAGGTGACAAGAAGATCATCAGTTCAGCAATACTGACTCATTGACCAATCTTGAAACACAGTTGTATGGGTTTCTCCGGGAGAATTCAGCAGGATGTGGATATACAAGGAGAGAACAGATGGTGGGAATAACCCAGGGTTTGGGTTAGGAAAGGGACAAGTGATGGTAAGAGGGCCAGGAATTCAAAGGTAGCAGATAGTAGTATATGGTTAAATTGGTTAACTGTAGGGTCAGGGCTTTGGAAGGAGACCAGGATGAGGTAATAAGAGTGGGAGAACAGAGAAGGAAGAAGAGACTAAGGTCATGATGACAGAATTGTTTTAGGAGTGGCAAAGGTAGGAGATAATGAAGAATAGAAATTGTAGTCAAAGAGGAGTTTCAGAGCTCTGAATCACAGAGGAGGGCGAGTGGGGCTTGGATGGGTGATGGTCAGATCAATAATAATAATAGCTAACATTTTTATAGAACTTTTAGGTTTGCAAAGTGATTTATATATATTGCCTCATCTGACTCTCACAACCTTGTGAAGAAGGTGTTACTATTATCCCAACTTTACAAATGAAGAAACTGAGGCAAATTGGTTAAACGACTTGACCAGGGTCAAACAGCTAATAAGTATCAGAGGCAGGATTTGAACACAGGTCTTCCTGACTCCAAGTCCAGTGCCTTAGGTTAGTTAATCAATTAATCAAGCAGTAATTCAATGCCTAATAAGTACTAGGGTTTTAAAAACAAAAATAAATTAGTCCTTGCACTCAAGAAGAAACCACATGCTCATATAGAGGCATGTGCAAAATATTTACAAACCAGATACAAGGTAATCTTTGTGGGGAAGGCTCTAGCTGCCAGGGTAACCATGAAGGCATCATGTTGAAGCTGAGGGATGGTGTTGTGATGGCTGAGAATGGTATCAGATGCTGAAATGATTACGTTCCAGAGGGCCAGACTGAGCTGTCCCTCTGCTTCTCAAGTGACTGGGGATGAAGAGATAACCCACACGGGCCACAGGCACTCGGCTCTGGACCTCTGAGCCCATGGAAGTAAAGGCTTCTTACCTCAGGTATGCTGAGGCTTGGTATGTGAGGTGACTTAGAGTTCTCTCTGGAGCTGAGACTCCGATACCCATCAATATGGGTGCTTTCTCCATGGGTGCAGATTGCAAATTACATCACTCACACTTTCTCATCTTCTGTGATTCTTGCCCTTATTTTCTCATGGATCCTTGATCCTTTCACAATGCTGGATCTTTCTCTAGGTCTTTTTACCCTTGGATTATCTGTCGGCTATGTCATCTTCTTTCCACCACTAGCCCACTTCTTTTTCTGATCATAACATTATCTCAGTGATATTTTTATGCCACTTCTTGATCTTGGTCATCAATGGAAACATACATCAACCAGCCCCTACTTTTGCCCTCCAGCATTACCTTCTAAGTCACCTACAGCTTTGATTCCTTGGAGACTGGAGTATCCCAAGATTTTCAACCATACAGCTGTGCTAGGAAAATGTTTGTGTTAAAAAGAAAGATATTTGTGTGAGAGAGCAATTTGGAATCTTAAAAAATTACAGAATTCCCAAATGTAATCCAGGGTGTTCTCTTCTTTCTCTATCATTCTGGAACTAACTCATTTTCCATTCATAGTGCCTATTCCAGATAAATGTACTGATCTACTAACTCAATGTCCTGGTCATACAACGATATACCATTGTTTATATAGCTGTTTGAGTATCTTACTGAGGTGGCAAGAGAGCCTCTGTGACAGCGGCAAATATCTTTGGTGAGCATACATTTGTTGTTTTATCCCTTGCTTGACAATAATTAGAAGGCTTTCCCCCACTTTTTAAAAGTGTTTTATTGGTGCTCTTTTTTTTTTTTTTTGGCAATTTGGGGTTAAGTGACTTGCCCAGGGTCACACAGCTAGTAAGTGTCAGGTCCTCCTGACTATCCACTGCACCACCTAACTGCCCCCCAACATTCACTTTTATAAGATTTTGAGTTCCAAATTTTTCTCCTCCCTCTCCTCCCCCATTTGTAACTAATTGTGGCATATGGCTTGAGATGTTTTTTACTTCATTTCTGTCAAACTGAATTCCTTGTCTCAGTACATGGTGTCCTCAGATTTATCATACTCTGGGTTCCTCAACCCCCCCCCCCAAAAAAAAGGGATCTATGGTTAGATTTTAGGCAGTTCATGAATTTGAGTGGGAAAAACTACATCTTCATTTTCACTATCATTTGGTTTCTTTTATAAGCCTATATATTTTATTTCATACATTTAAAGACATTAATCTGAGAAGGAATTTGTAGCCTTCACCATATTACCAAAGGGATCCATGACCAGAAAGGTCAATAACTTCTTCACCAGGCCATAATATTCAGTTGCTTCTGAGTTTTGATTGCCTAGTCCAAAAAGTTTTCAGTTATTTTTCTGGTTGTGTTCATCAAGTAGTTTTGTATGAGCTTAACATATGCATGAGAAATCCCATGCTGGAAGACAGCCTATAACATTACATTTTGCTTTTTGTCAAATGCTTTTTTTAAAGCAATAAACATAGCAGGATCTTGTATTCTCTGAATCTTTCAGTCAAATATATCATTATAAGGATGTAGTCTGCTGAAGAGAATTATTTGTGAAAGCTTGTTTCCTTCCTTATATTTTCTATCAGGGATTCTTTGAGTATACATATAAATCATTCTCTTAAGGATTTTATAAAGATGAGACCATAAGCATACTGCTCTGTAGTAATTAATGATCTCTCAATAGCTTTTGGTGGCCCTATCAAAGATTTTTTTTTGTTTTAATGCATTTCATGTAGGCAGTAGGATTAAGTGGGTTAAGTAAATTCACTTTAAGGCATGGGCCATTGATAACATTCTCTTCCTACCTTTCACTTCTTAATACTGCCTGGGTTTAAGCCAAATAATTGGGGTGGGAGTGGAGAAAATATATTTTTGGACTTTTGCTTTCCCCCAAATCTCAATACTCAGTCTCTAGCAAGAGGATGGAGAAGAAAGTTTGTGGTTTCCAGTTTCTTTCCTTGCTAGAGGAGGGAGGTGGCGACTCTATTTGATTCAGATCTCAAAAGTTCAGATTTTTTTTGATCTTTTATCCTTAATGAAAGTGGACAACCCCTACTGGAGAGAGTTGTCTATTCCACTCTAAGCTAAGCACAACTTAAGAATACTCTGTCCCAAAACTTGGTGCCTTAAGTAAAGTTCTGTCAGAGATGGGGGAAATACAGATTTTCTTGGGTTATGGATCTATGGTTATTCTGAGAAAACAGATCACTTTTTTTGTTCCAGTTTCTCCCCACCCCTAATCTAGATCTTAGAAACTCTTTATTTGGTGATAATTACTTGCATGAATTTCTTGCAATTTATGCCTACTTATGCTGTATAACAATTATGTACATGATTAAATGTTAGCAACTTGATTCATTTGACTATAACATTAAGGTTAGTGTATTCTCAGGCTTTATACTTTGTTCTCCCTCCAGTCTCTGTTCACAGTTGAAAAAAAAAAATCAGAAGTAACATTGTCAATAAACAACCAGATATTGAAAAGGCAGGATAAGGAAGGTCAAAGAGCCTGGCAGAAATTCAGTATCCAGGGGTTCTGGAGGAACCAGAAGGAGCAGAGCAAGACAGGCAGAATTCAGGGACAAGGGATTAGAAGCTAGAAAAGGCCATAGCTGAGTAAGGTTTTCTGTCTCAGCACTTCCTGCTTCTGAGTAAACTTGGCCAAGGGTACAGATCGTGATCACTTAAAAAGAATTAGCTGAGTAGTGTGGCAGTTTGCTGAAGTTGTTTAAAAAAAAAAAGACACTTTATACTGATGCAAAGTGAAGTTGAGCACCACCAGGATAAAAATTTATATAATAATAACAACAATAAATGCACAAATAATTTTGAAAGACTGAGTAAATTTGACCAAGGGAAGGGAATAAGCTTTTATTGAGCACCTATGTGCCAGGCACTGTGCAAAGAACTTTACATATATTATCTCATTTGATCCTCACAACAACCATGGGAGGTAGATGCTATTATTAACCTCATTTTACAGTTGAGGAAACTGAGGCAGACAGAGGTTAAGAAACTTGCTGAGGGATACGCAGCAGGTCTTCTGGACTCCAGGAAACATGCTCCCCATCTCCTGATAAAGAGAGGTGATGGACTCAGAATGCAGCTTGAGTTTTCTTCTGGACATGGCCAATGCAGCAATCTGTTCTGCTTGATAATACATGTTTGTAACAGGGATTTTGTTTTTCTTGAGTTAAAGCTCTTCTGAGAAAAGTTATGGGAGAATTTTGAAGGAAAGTGGAATGGAGCATGCAGTACCCATGGAGTCTCTCTCCTGCCTATGGGGACACTTCTTGGGCATAGATCTAGAGCTCAAAAGAACCTTCATAGGTAGTGAGTGACCAACTTTTATTTTTATGTAATCAACATCCTCTGGTAAACCCTACTCCTTGTTAAGAACTCTTTCTTGCTTAGCCATGGTTGTGCAGGGTAGTTACTTCCATTCTCCTCTAATATATAAATATTTTTCAAAAAATGGCATGACCTTTCACATTTAGGTCATGAATCCATTTGGAACTAATTGGTATATGGCACAAACCTAATTTAACAGTCTAATAAAAACAGTCTAAACTGTTTTTTAGGGTTTGTTTTTGTTTTTAAATAGGGAGAACCAAGGTCATCTGACTCTAGAGTGGTATTGGGGGGGAGTGGGGAGGGAACATAAGAGGTTCTTAACCTGGGGTCCATGAGCTTGTTTTTAAAAATATTTTGATAAATATATTTCAAAATAATTGGTTTTCCTTGCCATCATATGTATTTAAATTTTTGCATTTTAAGTCATTCTTCTGGGAAGTTGTCCACAGGCTTCCCCAGCCAGCCAAATGAATCCACAAAGAAAAAAAGTTCAGAACCCCTGCCCTGGAGCCATTGCTCTTTCTTTCCATTGTACCAGTCTGGGGCTCTCTCTCTTTCTCTGACCCATTTTCTTAATACTTGTAAACCCAGGAGCACCTAAATCAACATTCAACATACATTTGTCAAATGTCTAGTATTTACAAGGCACTATGGTAAATGCATTTGGGGCAGGTAGGTGGTGTAGTAGATAGAGCTCCAGGTCTCGAGTCAGGGAAGACCTGAGTTTAAATCTGGCCTCAGATATTTTCTAGCTGGCCTCAGATACTTGACCCTGGGCAAGTCACTTAACTCTGTTTGCCTGTTTCCTCATCTGTAAAATGAGATGTAGAAAATGGCAAACCACTCCAGTATCTTTGCCAAGAAAACATCAGAAGGGGTCACAAAGGGCCAGACATGATTAAAATGAATGAACAAAATGCTAAGTGCTAAGGATACAAAGATTGGATCATTATAGATTTAGAGCTGGAAAGAACCTGAGAGGCTCATTTAGTCCAATCCCCTCAATTTATATTAATTTATTTGTCTCAGGTCACAAAGGATTAAGTCAGGGTTTAAACCCAGGTTCTATAATGCCAAACTGAACTGTTTTTTTTGGGGGGGGGGGCTATTGCACCACCCTAGATTAAAGATATGACACAGTCACTGTCCTAAAAGCTTATATAAATTCCAGTGGGAGGTAAGGAGATATGACGTAAGTGAAGAGGGCAAAAGATCCTAGGATTTAGAGCTAAAAAAGGCTTTAGAGATCCAGCACCACCATATCATTTTATAGATAAGGAAACTGAAGCTTATAGCAGTGACTTGCCTCTAATGATTAGTAGATCCAAGATTTAAATTCAGATATTTGACATTAAATCTAGTTTTTCTTCTGCTACACGAAGACCTCTCAAATGTCAGGTGCCTCCCCAGTGGAGGATTTATAGGAGGGTATGGGCAGGATTGCCACAAAATGAGCTGGGAGGTATAGATGAATTGAGGTCTGTATAGATGACCAATGAATAAGCAAAATGTTTGCTGTAGTCTTTCATCTTCTAATTTGCCTTGGGTTTGCAAGATAACCAGGATTGTTCAAACAACCTAGGTTGTTTCTAGAAAAGAAATAAGTTTTGAGAGGGGGCCTGAGGGAATCTCCTACAAAGAATGTACAGCAATGACAGGACATTCATTAGCTTTGGAGATTTCTATTTCAGCTGGTCAACAGCCCTTGTCATTTACTTATAGGTTGTCAGACTGTGGGGATGATTGATTGTAATTTCCCTAAAACGTCACCATACTCTATTCTTGAAACTTGAAGTTTTAGGTGTGTTTAAAAATGAAGATGGTAAATGAAATAAAATACATGCTTCAATAATGTAGATGAGTTTTACTATAGGATATCTAATGTGTCACATCTCAGACTAACTGAACACAGAAATTGGTTTGATGACTGATCTCAATTGAATTTGGTACCAAATCATACCTCTGCTACAACCAGCTACCATGATAGGAATGGGGGGGAGGATTGAGTGTTGTCAGATAAGCCCTTGCCTCTGACACCCAGCACACACCCACCAGAGTTCAGCCATGCCATGTCACAGGAAAGCTTTTGGTCTGAATCCTTAGATGCTTGAAAATGTCTTTTTAACCCAGAAACACTACTTGCTCATTTCCTCCTGTTTTGTCTGATGGCTTAGTTGACATTAGGTTGTTTGCACAGATTCTACTCACTCAGAATCATGTTTTTCTCCTACTCTTTTTAATCTCTATATTGAAGTTCCCAGATCTACTTAAATCTCTAATCTTGTATCTCCAACTATCTAGTAGACATCTTGAGCTGGATCAACCAATCAATCAACAAACATTTATTAATGTCAGGCACAGTGCCAAGTGCTGGGGATACAAAAAGAAGGCAAAAAGTCTATGCCATTAAGGAGCTATCTAACTGGGAGACAACATGCAAACAAATATATACAAGGCAAGTTATACACAGGATAAATAAGAAATAATTAAGGGGGGTAAGGTTCTAGAATTAAGAGGGATTGGGGAAGACTTCTGGTTAAAGATAGGATTTTAGTTGGGATTTAAAAGAAACCGGGAATCAGTAGGCAGAGTGGAGGAGGGAGAGTGTTTCAGGCATGGGGATGGGAGAGAAAATATCCAGAGCACTGGGAATGTTTTATTCATGGAACAGCCAGGTGGTCAGTATTAATGGAATGAAGAGTACTTGTCAGGTAGTAAGGTGTAAGAAACTTGGGAAGGTAGGAGGGGGTGAGGTTATGAAGGGCTTTGAATAACAAATGAACACTTTATTTGCTCCTGGAGGCAATAGGGAACCACTGAAGTTTATTGAGTGGGGGAGGTGGGTTGACATGGTTGAAACTGCACTTTAGGAAAATCACGTTAGTGGCTGAATGTAGGATGGATTGGAGTGGTGAGAGGCAGGCTAACCCA
The DNA here is from genome assembly GCF_900497805.2 of Vombatus ursinus. Taxonomy (NCBI): domain Eukaryota; kingdom Metazoa; phylum Chordata; class Mammalia; order Diprotodontia; family Vombatidae; genus Vombatus; species Vombatus ursinus. The sequence goes on from NW_020948840.1 coordinate 12,841,443, forward strand.
TGACCCAGTTATTACAATAGTCCAGGCAGATTCTAGAGGTTGCAAAGGTGAAATCAACAAATCTTGACAATACATTGGATGTGGGGGATAAGAGACTTCTTCATGGGACAGACTATCTTTTCTCTTTTTTAACCCCAGCACCTATCACAGTGCCTGGCAAATAGTGGGAGAGAGAGTGAGGAATCCAGGATGATTCCTGGTTGCAAGCCTGACAGACTGGGAAGATGGTGTTGTCCTCTGTAATAATAGGGAAGGTGGTGGTGGTGATGATGGTGGGAAGATTTAGGGGGGAAGAAAGAGTTCTGTTTTGGACACACAGAGTTTAAGATATCTACTGGACATCCAGTTTGAGATGTCTGAAAGGTAGCTGGAGATGCATGACTGGGAGGTCAGCAGTTTGGAACAGGATAGGCAGATCTGAGACTTATCAGCACATAGATGGTAATTAAATCCGTAAGAGCTGATGAGATCACTAAGTGAAACAGTGTAGAAGGAGAAGAGAAGAGGGCCCAGGATGTGTGAATGTCCTGTAGACATCTTAAACTCAACATGTCTAAAACTCATTATTTCCCCTCACCAAGCCCTCTCATCTAATTTTTTTACTTTTGAGGGCACCACCATCCTTCCAGTCAACGAGGCTTGCAACCTAGTATCATCCTCAACTCCTCACTCTCTCACTTCCCGTATCCACTCTGTTAGCAAGTCCTGTCAAGCCTACCTTTATAATATCTCTTGAATATACCCTTTCTGTCCTCTGACACTGCTACCATCCTGGTGCAGGTCCTCATCATCTCATCCCTGGATTGCTATAAAAACCTGCTAGTGGCTGTCTTAAACATCCCCTTACTCTAGGCCATCCTCCACACACCTATCAAAAAGCAAAAAATAAACAGCACTGGCTTGCCAACTAACTCCAGGATCAATGATAAAACTGGTATTTCAAAGCCCTTCATATTTTTTTGGGGGCAATTGGGGTTAAGTGACCTGCCCAGGGTCACACAGCTAGTTAAGTGTCAAGTGTTTGGTCTAAGGCCAGATTTGAACTCAGGTCCTCCTGACTTCAGGGCCGGTGCTCTATCCACTGCGCCACCTAGCTCCCCTTCAAAGCCCTTTATAATTTGGCTCCTGCCTACAACATTTCTCTCATCTTCATCTCCAACGTCCCTTCAAGTCCCAGATATAATTTCACCTTCTATAAGAAGCTTTTCCCAATCCTCCTTAGTACTATTGCCTTCCCTCTCTTGATGATCTGCCATATACCTTATCTCTAATTATTTGCACGTTGTCTCCTCCATTAGACTGGGAGCTTCTGAAGAGCAGGGACTGTTTTATTGCTCAACACTTAGCCTGGTGCTGAAGAAATTGCTGCTTGAATAAATGCTCCCTTTTCCTACATGGACTCAGAATTCACCTACTCTTTGGACTTAAGGTACCAACATCCTCCCTTCCCTAGACTAGCTGTTCTCCCAGCTGTGAACCCTTATGTGTATCTTGAAGTGTATCACGCCCACTTACTTGTCTAAGCTGAATGGAATTAATCTTGGTCTGCTCTGGTGAGCAACAGCCTAGGACCCAATGCTGATAACTATTTCAATGGCATAAATGAGGCAGCTAGGTGGCTCAATGGATAAAGCACTGGGTCTGGAGTCAGGAAGACCTAAGTTCGAATCTGGTATGACACTTAATTGCTGTGTGACCCTGGGCAAGTCACTTAACCTCTGTTTGCCTTAATCCATGGGAGAAGGAAATGGCAAAGCACTCCAGTATCTTTGCCAAGAAAACAAGAGTCAGACATGACTGAAAAATAAGCTTGTGAAAAATTGCTGAAATAAACCTTGTATCAACAAACTTGTTTTTGAAAGATGGAATAGCCATTTACAATTTGTCCTTATGTTCCAACATGTGAAGAGACTGTGAAACTGGAGGAAATAATTGCTGAATAGACAGAAAAAAGCCTGTTCTAAAGATTAAAGGGCAATTCATTGCTCATGATTTCTAGTGAAATTCTGCCAATTCCCCAAAGTTCTAAAAAGCATGAGCATTTTTTTTTCCTAGTCATGGTGGTTTCTGAACTGACACTAATGAGCTCATGGGTCAGAGATCGAGCAAGTATCACATCATCTTAATACGAGTCTGTAGGGTATCCCATAGTCCATTATCCCATTCAATATATAGGGTCTTAAGAATCCAGAATGAAAATTTCTATTTACGCTCTGAAAATTACTTTCTATATTGCTGCTTTGTAACTTTTTGAGTAATTTTATAATGACATTAAATACTCGATAGCGTGGGGGCTCCAAGCCAATCTTGGAATCAGAAAGTGCTGGGGCTCAAGACTTGCTTGGGATACATAACCAGTTATGTGACTATGGGCAAACCACTTCCCACATAATCTCTCCATATCCTCGGGCAACTATGCCAATCACCCTGCCTGGGATGAAGGTGAGACACCCCACTGACTCCAAAAAACAAAACAAAAAAACAAACAAAAAAAACCAACACCCCAATAACAACAAAGAGAGTCAGAGTCAGCCCAGAGTCTGAAGACCTGAGTTCAAATCCCAGCCTTTCCACTTCCTCGAACCAATCTGGACTTCAGTTTCCCCATCTGTAAAAGACAAGGTGACCTTTGAGGTTCCTTATAGCCCATAGTATAGGATTCTTTGCCCCTTTTCTGCCACAGGTAATAACAGTAACATTGTCACTACATTGATTTAGTTTTGTGTGTGACGTGTTGACTACATGACCTACCTTATTACTCACTTTCAGGTCTGGAAATCTTCCAGCAGAGACACTGACTTCAACTGTTCTTTCTGGGAAAATGATGGGTTCTTGGCCTTCCATGGAAATGGAACTTAGAGGCTTTTAATGTAGAAGGCATGTCCAATAGAGAAGCACAAATCTGTCACTCAAATGGAAAGTCCTAGATTTAGCTGCACAAGAATAATTCCCTTGTTCTGCCCAAAGCAACGATGACCTGTTCAGAATGTTGCTTGTTTTGTTTCTCAACATAGGTTCACAAATCACATAGGTAGTAACTTTTTACATCAATTTTTTATAATGATCTACAATTTAGTTTAACCTTAGTATTTTTTCTTTATTGTAATAAGACTGCAAGTTGGGTCAAGAACCCTTTATCTTCATGTCTGAAAAAGTGTTCATTTCCCATAACGTGTCCCACCCCTTAGGCCCTAAATACAATTCTCCAGTCCTCCATAGAATCTGAAGTTTATACAATGGCATGTAATTTTAGAAACAAGACATATACTAATCCACCTAATATTTTATTTATTTGGCTCTAAGCATTTGCATGAAAATGAATCTATACTCTAGGTACAGAATACACTGTAACAGCACCAGAGGGGCACATCCTCTCTGCTCTCTATATTCTCAATACATACATGTGACTTTAGTAAAAACCAGACAGTCCAGTTAAGAAGAGCCCTTTGTCTTTTAGTCTAGCCCTTTTGGAAGGAGTCAGTTATGACGGATGCTTAAAATTGATCATTACTTTTTACATATTTCACCTCAAAGAATGGATGAAATCCAGAGGCCCAAATGTTGGCATGAGATAAAATCATGTCCATTTATTTTTCTGCATTTTTAGAATTACTTAGCATAAAATTAAATACTTTGAATGTAATAAATTCATCCATACAAGTGCAAGGTTCCAGCTATAATGTAGTTCATGGCAGATTTATTATTTTAAAAAATGTACCAGTAAATCATAAAAGAGGGAGCATGTCCATTTAACTTTTATTGAAGTATATAGGTCTTCGGAAATCAAACTTGTGTGCATTAAGGTATGGCCAAACATAGAATCTATCAAATTCAGTGAAAAGTTGTTGACTTTAAATAGTAGCTGTAAGAATGACCAATATATATTCTTTGTTACAACTGCCCTCACTCTACAAGTAAAAAAAAATAATAAACATTCAGTAAACATTCTTTCCTAAGGTAGTTTCCCTTATATAGCAGTGATTTATCCATTTCTTGTATACACAAATTTTTTGAACATACCAATCAGTGGTTCTCACAATTGAAAAATAAAAGCACAAAAAAGTTTACACTCTTGTACAGGTAAATAAAAGATCATCTTGAATTAAACTGTATATCCTTAAGGGCACAGTATAGTTTCAGTTCCATTACCTATGACATAATTATTAGCTTCTTACATACAAATATTGACATATTTGGCTTGTGCTTCAAAGCCTTTGTGTCTATAAAGCCCACGTCAGTGCAGCTCATAACTGGAAGTCACTGTGGAGCTCTTTACTGCTGCTGGGGGTGACCTGGTCATGCAATGCAGTCTCCTCAGAGCCCGCTGCAGCACTGCACATTGCTGAGGAGTCCTCAGCCTCCGGGTCCAAGCCATCCGGACAGGGGAGTTTTAGGAGCTCTTCTCGAAGTTGTGCAGTATGGCGCTAAACATGGGCAAAGAAGAGAGTTTTTAGTATTGCAGATCACGTGGGAAGAAAAGAAACATTTATACAGAGGGAAGGAACAAGCACTTATTAAGCACCTACTATATGCCAGGCACTGTACTGTGCTAAATGTTTTACAAATATTATCTCATTTAATCCTCACAACAACCTTGTGAGACAGGTGCTATTATTACATTTTCTGGGGGCTGTGGGGAGGGGGGACTGAGGCAGGTAGCAATTAAGTGACTTGCCCAAGGTCACACAATAAGTATCTGAGTTTGTTTCTGGATTCAGGTCTGACACCACTCCTAGTGCTCTATCCACTGTACTACCCAGCTGCCTAAACAAAATACATTAAGCTGATATAGAAATCCAGTTATTATATAAATTGTTAACCATTAGGAATAATACATTTCTGAGACCAGTAAGAATTAAATCAAGAAGGAAATGTTTTAAATAAAATGAGTGGGTTCTGAAATGTATTATTTGGTGGATGAAGAAATTTCTGTTCTACATAGATAATTCTCTATGCTGATTAAGGTCATAGTCTGGTCTTAAAAAAAACCTTTCTAGATTTCTTGGTTTGAAGGTGGGTTAGGTTGAGAGCTAAAGTTCTTTCTTTTTGTTGTTGTCGCTGCATTTCAGGTGTGTCTGATTCTTTTCCATTTTGGAGTCTTCTTGGCAAAGATACTGGAGTGGTTTGCCATTTCCTTCTCTAGCTCATTTTACAGATGAGAAAACTGAGGCAAACAGGGTTAAGTGATTTGTCCAGAGTTGTTACAACTTATTAAGTTTCTGAGACTAGATTTGAACTCAGGTCTTCTTGACTCTAGGCCTAGTACTCTACCCACTATGCTACCCAGCAGAGGTCTTTCTTAGGGAAATGGATTAAAGATGGTTACCAAAACTGTTTATGGGTCATTGTCTCCCCTACCCCCAGAATTAATTGGGCTATAGACCCATCTTAGGAAAGTTTCCCTTTTCCCTATTACCAGAGCTAAGGGAGGAGGGGTCTTTTGTTAATTCTAAGAAAATATTTGAGCTGGGTGGTCATCAAAGGAACTAAGTAGTAGTAACTATAGTTTTAGAACATTTCTTACTCAAGATTTCTATAAATGTCCATTCCAAGAAGATTTGAATTAATATATCTGAGGGCATGGGGGAACCACATAATAGTATGGACCTTCCTCTCGCTCTTTCTCAGAAATAGTATAGAATGATGATGAAATGAATAAATTATTCCTGTCAGATCTGTGCCTAAAATAAGAGTATTATTTTTTTCTTCAATGGGGCAGGATGTTTTTAATAAGTTCAACTTTGTGATTCATAACTGTATACTGAGTGTTTAGTTAAGCATTTTAAGTTTCAGTTTCCACATTTTAAAAAGACGGATAATGATATTTGTGTTACGTAATTTATGGAGTAGTTGTAATAATCCAATGAGATAATGTATGCACTTTGAAATCTATATAGGGCTATAAAAATATTAGGGAGAGACTGGAAGCAAGGAGACTAGAACAATAATAGCCCAGGTATGACATGACAAGTGATTGGTTTAAAGTGATGGCAGTGGAAATACAAGAGAAAGGATTAGTACAAGAAACATTACTGTTATGGAAAACAAGAGATGCATTTTAAGAACGTCTCAAATTCTGAAGAAAATCTGAGGAAGACAAGGATTGGTGATTAATGAGATTAATGCTAACTTTGATTCAGAGTAAAGTAGTATGAGTAGAATTGTGAGGATAACGCAACAGACTGGCTTAAAAATAATGTAGGTTGCAGGGAGTAAAGAAGAGAATAGGTGGGCCTTAGAAGCAGCAGGTATAGACTACCCTTTCTAGAATTTTGGCAATTACAGTTTGCAACATTCTCACTTGGAAATGAGAAGAGAAAGAGAGTGACAGCTCCAAGGGAGTGCCAGGGGTAAAAGGAACTTTTTTTTTTCAGAAGAGGGGAGTCTTCAGACTGTTTATAAGTATAATGGATAGTGCTAAGACATAGTAATATAGTTCATAATGCTAATAGTAATATGGTTAGGGACTAAGTGTTTTTGACTTAATAGAAATCCTGTCCATAAACTCCCAATCTCTAGTTTGAGAAAACCCCACCTGAAACTAATTCACTGGAAAAACTGTTGGTCCTCTTCTGCAGAGGGTTTAATTGGCAGTACAGACCACTTAATTTCAATATTTTTTTCCACTTGTTTCCTTTTCCTTTTGGAATCCAAGATAGCACCAGTTAAGATGCGTCAATTTTGCTAAAACTGCTAAAACAGTCTGATATTTTCTACAGGATTCCCATTATGAAGAAAAGAAGGGCTTGTTCAATTTACCTTCAAAGCTGCTGCATGGTGAGACATGGTCCTGCCTACCCGTTTGTCGCTGCTATACTGTTGTATATCTGCAATCCACTCCTCACATTGAGCCATGATCTCAACTCTTTTCAAGTAAAAATGTTTGTGTATAACCTGTAAGAAAATAGGCAATGTAAGAATATCTACGTAACCCATTAAGGTACCTATACATGATGCAAGTGATTTTCACGAGTCAATGCAATTAAGAATAAAATCAAAAGAATAACGTATCAGCTGTATTCTATCCTATCCAAAGCAAAGGCTGACACAATGCAGGTGGTTGTGTAAATGCCTGGGTGGGAGAGGGTCAGAATGGGTAGGAGAACAAATATAAACAAAAAATCTAGGTTGGATTGATACCAGTGTGTTTTCAGAGTTCCAAAATTCAAAGAACTAAAATGATTAGGGAAATGGCAGAGGCAGAGATTTAGGTCAGATAGTTCATAAAATATAAGGAAGCAAGATTGCCAGAAGATACCTCTAAGCTTTTAAGGCAGTTCCTGGCATTCCTCCCACCCCTATGGCATTAGGGATCATCTAACTTCCTCAGTTACTACACTTAAACATGATTTTAACTTAATTCAGACCTTACTGTAGGACTACGTCCTCCAGACGAGTAGACCTAGCCATTTGATCTACTGCTGAACTCTGGGTAACCCTGAGCCATTTCTTTGGGGGATAGGGGAAGGCAGCTTCTTTACCCCAAGTCTTAGAGGTCACTCTCCCCTTGGGGATGGGATACACAAATGTCCATTTATTCCCAGTAATGTAGGCCCTTTACTTGCCTTGGTGGCTGAACTGTGTGGTGGTCACGTGGTGCTGGTAGTGGCAGCAGGTGAGCTGAGCTGCCCTGCTTCATTTACTTCACCAAGTTGGTGAAGTAAAAGCTTCATTTAGCTAGTTCTTCTATTTTCAGTGGTTGTTTTTTGTTGTTTTTTTTTTAATAAAAATAGGTATTATATTTTGTTGAAGATTTTTCCTGTACCTTTCAACATAATCATGTGATTTGGGGTTATCTGTTATAGTTTCCCTTATTATTAAACCAATCCCACATTTTTTGGTAAAAATCTAATCTGATCATAGTGTATAATCTTTTAAATATATTACTGTAGTCTCTGTGATAAATTTTTTTAAAAATTAATTTTGTTTTCTTGTTTTTTACATTATTTTAGTTTTCCACAGTATCCATCCCCCAACAATTCATAAATAAATATTTTTAAAGGCCCCCCTCCAAAAAAAGCACAATTAATTCATACAATGAAAAATCTGAACATATGCAATAACTCATCTTCACAAAGGGTTGGGGGTGTCTCCTCATCTCTCTTAATTTATGTCCTGCCTGATTTACATATTTTTCTTATATTTACTTTTAATTTTTTTTTGGTGTGCCCTTGTTCTTTCCATTCACACTGTTGTAGTTACTGTGTGCATTGTTTTCTTGACTCTGCTAGCTTCACTCTATTTTAGTTCATATAGATCTTTCCATGTTTCTCTGTATTTATCTGTAGTCATCATTTCTTATAGTGTAGCAATATTTCATTACATTCACATTCTGCAATTTGTCAATTCCCCAATATTTTGTTTCCAATTCTTTGCTATCACAAAAAAGTGCTGCTATAAATACTTGGGTATACATGGGGACCTTTCCCTTATCAATGGCGTTCTTGGTGTATAAGTGCAGTAATGGAATCTCTGGGTCAAAGGGAATGGATATTTTAGTTATTTGCACAGTTCCGTGAAAACCTACAACATCTTCTTGAAAAATACATTAAAAAAAGATGTCACATTCAACATAGGGGATTAGAATATTAAAGAAGGAAATCAAAAGATAATTGGAATAACAGGCAAGTTTAGCCTTGGAGTACAAAATGAAGCAGGGCAGAGACTAATACAGTTTTGTCAAGATAACTACAGCAAATACCTTTTCAACAACCCAAAAGGTGACTTTACACATGGACATCACCAGATGGTAAATACTGAAATCAGATTGATTATATACTTTGCAATCAAAGATTGAGAAGCTCTACAGTCTATACAAGACCTGGAGCTAACTGTGGCTCAAGATTACGAGCTTCTAATTTGCAATTCAGACTTAAATTGAATAAAGTAGTGAAAATCATCAGACTGTATAAGGATGAACTAAATAACATCTCTTATGAATATGAAGTGGAAGTGATGAATAGATTTAAGGAATTACATCTGGCAGATAGCTCAGAGTTTCACTGAGCTAAGCAATTCCCTCTGCAGTGATGGCAGTGATCCAGGAAGGATATGTGACATTAATATTAAAAGTCATACTATAAAAAAATTAAACGAGAATCAGAAGATGTACCTCTTACAAACAAGAGATAGAGGTAATTGCAAAAGATAAAAGAGATAATTTTGATTACATGAAACCAAAAAGGTTCTGCACAGACAAAATTAATGCATCTAGGATAAGAAGGAAAGCAGTTGAATGAGAAAAAAATCTTTGTAAATTTATCTAATTAGATTTTGGTATTCAAGATATATATATAATCTCAATAGTCTGAGATGTGCAGATGATACCACTCTGATAGTAGAAAGTGCGTAAGAATTAAGAAGCCTTGATGAAGGTGAAAGAGGGGAGTGTAAAAGCTGGTTTGAAGCTTAAAATTAAAAAAGCTAAGATCACAGCAACTGGTTCAATCATTTCCTGGCAAATAAAGGGAGAAGAAATGGAAACAATGTCAGATTTTACATTCTTGGGCTCAAAGATCACTGCAGAAGGCAACTGCAGCCATGAAATTAAAAGATACTTGCTCCTTGGAAGGAAAGACATGGCAAATCTGGAAAGCATACTAAAAAGCAGAAACATCACCTTGCTGACTCAAAGCTATGTTTTTTTCAGTAGTAATGTATGGCTGTGAGAGTTGGATTATAAGGAAAGCTGAGTGCCACAGAATCTATGCTTTCGAATTGTGGTGCTGGAGAAGTGTGTTGGACAGCAAGGACATCAATACAGTCAATACTTAAAGAAATTAATTCAGAGTACTCATTGGAAGGACAAACACTGAATCTGAAGGTCAAATACTCTGGCCACATAATGAGAAGACAGGACTCACTGGAAAAGATACTGATGTTGGGAAAAGGCAAAAGGAGGAGACAGCAGAAGGCGAGCTAGATATAAAGGGTCAAGGAAGGAAAGAACATGAGCTTGGATAGACTTCAGCTGATAGTGGAGGATAGAAGGGGTTGGTGTGGTACAGTCCATGGAGTCATGGAAAGGCAGACATTATAAAATGAATGAGCAACAAATCTATTTGGAATATATTGTAGAATATGGTGTAAGGTTTTGAACTTAGGGTAGCTAGGTGGTGCAGCACAAAGAAACTGGACCTAAAGTCTGGATGATCTGTATTCAAATCTGGTCTCAGACACTTAGTGTGGCAGTGGAAAAGTCACTTAACTTTGGTCTGCCTCTGTATCCTCAACCATAAAATATGGATCATAATAGCATCTACATCCTGGGGTTGCTGTGAAGATCAAATGAGCTAATATTTATAAAAGTGCATAGCATAGTGCCTGCCACATAGTAGGCACTATATAAATGTTAGTGATGACCATATTATTATGTTTCTGCCAGACTGCTTTCCAGTTTTACTGGAATTAAAAAAACAAAACAAAACTATATAGGGAGTCGTCCCTCCCCCCCAGTAACTTATGTTTTCTGCTTTATCAAAAACTGGATTATTGAGTTCTGTTTCTGATTCTCTCTTTGTCTAGTCTGTTCCATTGATGACCAAGGCCCTATAATATAGTTTGAGGTCTGGAAGTGCTATTCCTCCTTCGTCCCCACCTCTTTTCATCATTTCTCTTGATATTTTAGATATTTTGTTTTTCCAAATGAATTTTATTATTTTATCAAATTCTGTAAGGCATCACCTAAATAATTTGATTGGTACAGAATTAACAGTGCTTTAACTTTATTAAAAATTAACTAAAAATTAACTTTGGTAGGATTATCTTTTATAACATTTCATTTAATGTCTCTGTATCAATATCAGAGATATCATCTTATAAAACCATGGAGGAAAGGAGAACTGAACACACATGTATACACATAAAGAGTTTGGCACAGAAAAACCTAAATTTCACCCCTGCAAACTTACAAGAACAGGACAAGAGGTGGAAGAATTTTTACATCTATGGTTCTCCCCTACCCCTCTTTATTTCTCCCTGGTTTAGGGTATTTAGATTATATTTGCATCATAGAGTTTGGTAGAATCTCTTCTTTTTCAAATTTTGTAAATTTTTTTCCAAATTTTTATATAATGTTGGAATTTATTGTTTTTTGAATCTTTGAGAAAATGTAAAACTTCTGGTTATGGGGCCTTTTTCTTTGGGAGTTCATTTATGGTTGAAGCTATTTCTTCTTTTGATAATCTGAGTATATTTTTTAAAGTATTCAACCATTTCATCTAAACTTTCCATTTTGGTTAGTTTATATTTGGGCAGAATAATTTCTGATAATTTCCTTCATTTAATCTTCATGTGAAATTGTTTTTGTTATTGGTAATTTAGTTTTCCTTTCTTTTATTTAAAATTAGGTTAGCTGTTTAACTTGGTGTATTTTTCTTAAGTTTCTAGTTTTATTTATTAATTCGATGTTGCTTTTTGCATTTAATCTCTTTGACTTTCAAAATATCTGTTTTGGTGTTTAGTCTGTGGTTTGTAGTTTGGTTTGTAAGTTTTTATAGTTTGTTTAACTAGTTCATTTGTCTGTTATTTCTCTCTCTTGGTAATAAAGTGTTAGTGATACCAATTTTTCTTTAATTTCTTTAGCCACATCACCAAAGTTCTGGTATATTGTCTCATTTATATTCATTTTCTTTGATGAAATTATCTATTACTTTTATTTGTTCTCTGACCTACCTATTCTTCAAGATTATTTAGTCTCTAATTTTTAATACTTTTTTCTATAGTTTTTTATTAATTTATTTTGATTTATCAACAATCACTTCCATAAGCTTTTGAGTTTTAAATTTTTTCTCCCCCTCCCTAAGACGGTATGCAATCTAATATAGGCTATACATATACATTCTTATTGAACATAATTTCACATTAGTGATGTTGTAAGTAAGAATTAGAACTAAGAGGAGGAACCACCAGAAAGAGGAAACAAAATACAACAGAAGAAAAAAAATAGCAAATAGTATGCTTCGATCTGCATTCAAACTCCATAGTTCTTTCTTTGGATGTGGATAGCATTTTCCATCATGAGGCTTTTGGAGATGTCTTAGATCCTTGTATTGCTGAGAGAGGTTAAGTCTATCAAAGTCAGTCATCACTCAATGTGGCTTTTACTGTGTACAACGTTCTCCTGGTTCTCCTCACTTCACTCAGCATCAAACCATACAAGTCTTTCCAGGTTTATCTGAAGTCTGCCTGTTCATCATTTCTTATAGCACAATAGTATTCCATTACATTCATATATCACATTCACAATTATGATAACTATGTCTTTCTCGCCATCCTTTCCCCCCTATTTATGCCTTTCTTCTTTAGTTTTCAACATTTACTTCCACAAGATTTGAGTTCCAAATTTTCACCCCATCTTGCCCCTTTCCCCACCCCAAGATGGCATGCATTCTGTATACCCTTTTCCTAGTCTGCCCTCCCTTCTATCTCTCCCCCCATTCTCTTATCCCCTTCCCCTTCTATTTTCCTGTAGGGCAGGATAGATTTCTGTACACAATTTCCTGTATTTCTTATTTCCCAGTTGCATGTGAAAACATTTTTATTAAACATGTGTTTTTAAAACTTTGGGTTCCAAATTTTCTCCCTTCCTCCCTCCCCACTCACCCTCATTGAAAAGGAAAGCAACTCAATGTATAAATATTATACATTGATTATTACACATTGATATTATAAATAATCTTCAGGATTATTTAGTCTCTAATTTTTAATACTTTTTAAAAAGGCTCTTTGCTGAACACAATTTTTATTGTGTTGTGGTCAAAAAAGGATGTTTAATATTCCTGCTTTTATCAATTTTTGAAATATTAAGCCTAAAACTTACATTTTGTAAAGGTACCACAAACAGTGAAGAAGTACCCTCTCTCTTTCTCTCGCACTATAATTCAGTAATTGCCAGATCTATCATGTCTAACTTTCCTAAAATTTAAATGAGTTCCTTAAATCTCTTTCTTATCTTTTTTTTTTAGATTTGTCTAAGTCTGAAAGGGGCACAAGGAGGTCCCTAACTAAACTAGTATATTTTACTGTCTATATCGCCCTAAAAATTAATTTTCCTTTTAAGTATACAACTGCTATGCCATCTGGTACATAAGTACATATGTATTAAATACAGATATTGTCTATGGCACATTTAGTCATACTGTAGTTTACCTACTCATCTCTTTTAATCATGTTGAACTTTAGTGTTGTCTTCTCTGAAATCATGATTGCTATCCCTGCTTTTTTTAGTTCATCTGAAGCAAAATAAATATGCTGTTGAATTCTGCTTTCTAATCCATTCTGCATTTTTTATTTCACTCACAGTTATAATTGTTAGTTGAGTATTTTCCTTCATCCCATTTTCTTATATTAATTACTCTCCTTACTCCCATTTCCTTTCTTTACAAAGGCAAGAAAAGAGTAACATAGTGCTCAAGAAAATGAGGTAATGTGGTTCTCCTATACTGTTCTTCTTCTCCTCACGTTGGCCCAGATAAAAGGTTTCTACCTTTTCTTTCATTTTAGTCATTCTTTTTCTCCTCACAACTTATCATCCAAAACTGGAGTTCTCCCTTATTCTTTCCAGCCTCTCCTTCCCCATCCCTGTTCCTTCTTGTTTCTCTGTTGAGTTTAATGTTTTTCTACACCAAACTCTATGTGTTTGTCCCTGTATGTCTGTGTTCAATTTTCTTTCCTTCCATGGCTATAAAGCACTTTTCTCAAGTACCCTGATTATGTGAAAAATATTAAGTTTTACCCTCTTTCTTCCCTCCTATATTCCATTTTCATTCATTTAAGATAATCAAGATAGAACAAAACTAACCCCAGACCTATTTTACTTAAATTTTCCTATGACTTTTGAAGACATTAGGATTTTAAGGTGATAATCCTTGTCTCTTTTACCCCAATTAGTAAATAAATACTTTCTCCTGGCATATTCCCTTCTAATTGCACCAATGTATTTCCCTTTGTGAGTTTCTTTTGACTCCTAAGTTTGCATTTCAAAGGCTCTATTCAGTTCTGTTCTTTTCATTGGGAATATATGGAAGTCCTCTATTTCATTAAAGATCCACTTTTTCAGGGGCAACTAGGTGGCAAAGTGGATAGAGCACTGGTCCTGGAGTCAGGAGGACCTGAGTTCAAAGTCAGCTTCAGACACATAACACTGACTAGGTGACTCTTGGTAAGTCACTTAACCCCGACTGCCACACACACACACACACAAAAGGATCCACTTTTTCCTCCATGTACGATTATACTCAGTTTTACAGGGTAAGTTATTCTTAGTTGTAAGGTTTTATTTTTTGCCTTTTGAAACACTAAGCTTTCAGAAGGTGACCAAGAAATAATTCTATTTTCACTTTGCCCTCTGAATCTAATAGGTCTAGGGAGCTTTCAATCATGACTTCTTGGAATACGGTATCCAGGCCCTTTTTTCAGTTGCGCTTTTCAGGTAGTCAGATGATTTTAAGATTACTTCTCCAGGACCTCTTTTCTAGGTCAACTATTTTTGAAGAAGGAAGCTTATATTTTCTTTTTTTTTTTCAATTCTTTAATTTTGATACAGTATTTTTTCTCATGATTTTGTCTCTATGATTTCTTTTTCATTAATTTCAGTTTTCAGGGAGCCACTCACTTGGGTTATGATTTTGCACATTTCCTGTTTTAAGGTGTTTATTTTCCTATTCTCGCCCTGGAGTGCTCATTTCATCTAAAATATCCTTTTTAAATTTCTTATTCCTATCTTAAGTAATTCCAATAGACTTTATTGCTAAGCTATACATGAATCTGAGGCTGTATCCCCAGTGGCTGTGGAGTTATTTACTCTATTCTACCCTGGACATCCCTAGAACCATAAGTTTCTTTATCATTGGTACCTTCAGTTAATTCACACATCAGGGCCAAGTTCTAACTGGGTGCTGGACATTTGGATGAGATGGTAGTCCCTTGTCTGGTCCCAATCTGTGTTGTCTGAAGTCTGCCACTATCTCTCCCTTCTGCTGCTATCTGCTGTGAACAAAGTGCTGGCTTTTTTTAAAGATACAAGCTTACTTGTGTCTTTATAGTATAGGTCATGAGAGGGGTTCATGCTAGCTTGCTGCAAGCTTTCAAGGCCTCTAGGATGTGAAGACTAATTGCTGCTCTCTAGGAAGGAGCACTGTTGGCTTTTGTCCCCATTTTGAGGGAGCCTCATTATGTAGGGGTTTCCGAGCTGGAGCCTTCTGAGGATGTAGGAACAAGACGGTTTCTGAGTTTTTGCCAGGTGCTTAGTGCCCGCAGGCTTCTTGGTTATCCTCCTTTGCCCACCTAGGCTGGAGGGATTTACTGTACTACTTACTGTAGTTTCTATTTCTTAACCATTATTTGGTTTGGTGCTCTTGTGTTTCATATTTTCTGGAATACACGTATGGGAATTGGAGTATTCTGTTCCTATTCATTCTGCCATTTTGATCAGAAGTCAATAAAATTTTATCTTGAAATTTCCCTGGATATTATTGCTTTTCTTGACTTCTATTACACTACTCACTATTTGTATTCTCCTGTCTGGTGGTTCCTTTGATTTTTTTTTTCACGGTGACCTCACTAGCAATCATAATAACACTTATTTTCTAATTTACCTAATTACTAATTACCAAATACTTATTTACAGTGTACCTGTTGTTTCTCTGTTAGAATGTTAGCTCTTAGAGGTCAGGGATTTCTGTAGAAGTCGTGCATATTGTAACTTCCACCATCTATAATATTGATAGTAATATCTAAATAGGTAAAAAGGGCTCTGGAAATCACAGAGTGAAGTCATGTAACTAATGAATTGAAGCCCAAATGCATTCTTTGTCAGGGAGCTCCTCAGGTCATCTCTCAAATTTCATTTCCTCTTATTATAGACCCAGTTCACAGCACAGCAGATTAGAAGGTGAAAGACTATACTGAATCTCTGATCTTATGGATCTCATACAGGGACTTGGATTTGGAATCAGAGAACTATCATTTGATCTAGATGTAGTAATTACTAGCTATGTGACCATGAGAAAATATTTTAACTTCTTTGGGCCTCAGTTTCCTTAGCTCTTAAATGAGAAGGTTGGAGAATAAGGCTTTCAAGTTTCCTTCCTAGCTCTAAATCTATGATTCTATGACTTTTTAAAAAAATACCCCCAAATGCATAATATATGCAGTGCTTTGAACATAATAGTTTCTTAATGTCTGTTGAACTGAACTGTAACAGTATATTGGTTTGAATACAGGTTGTTCCTGAGTAAAGATGCAATATGAGATATATATATATATATATATGTATATGTATAAGTATATGTATATGTATATGTATATATATGCACACACACAGACATCATATATATATATATTTTTTTTAGGCAATTGGGGTTAAATGACTTGCCCAGGATCACATAGCTGGTGTCAAGTGTTTGGTCTGAGGCCAGATTTGAACTCAGGTCCTCCTGACTTCAGGGCCGGTACTCTATCCACTGTGCTACCTAGCTGCCCCAATATGATATATTTTAAAGGAAAAATGCGTATACACATAGAAAATAGATCCATTTTAGGTCATACTCAGGCTAATATAAGCTACTTATGTAAGTAAAACCACATTCTTTTTTGGATCAATATGGTCCTTTCTCTTTCTTTCTTCTTTCTTTTTTCCCCCAATTCCTTCATCCCATCATTTCCTTATCATCCTCATTTTTTTTAAAATGAACTTAATTCCTGACCCTTCTAATGTTGACATTTCATCTTTTCTTTCTTTTCCATCTCTACCTGTGCCTCCCATCTCCTTTTTTTCTGCCTTACTCCAGTTCTGGTTTCACTTGCTCCTGGATAAACAGAAGGGTTCAGTATAGCTCAAGGAGACCAGGTTTGCTAATCAAGCTAAGAGAGGAACACATATTCCTACTGTGTATTTCTTCCATCTATGGGACCAAAGAGATACTATTAAAGTTCCCACTCATAAACATACATAATTATTCTCAAGAATAAAACATTAAAAGAATTATAGAATATCATAGCTGAAAGGGACATCAAGTGCCATTTAATTTGACTCATAGCTGAAATACAGTCCCTACTACTTGACAGGTAGAGGTCATGACGCTGTCCTTTTCCGGCTTGAAGACTCCAGTGAGGGGAAACCAACAACTTCTGGGGGCAAGTCATCTCCCCTTTGAAACCATTAGGAAGATTTTCCTTGACATTATGTCTAAATCTGCCTCTTTACAACTTTCACCCGTTGTCTTCTGGAAACATGCATAATAAACAGAATTTCATTCTTGAGAACCTCCCACAGGCTAACTTCCCCTACAGAATTTTAGTTCATAGGATTTTTCCTATCTTTTCCATGGACCCTTTGAAATTCTATTCCCAGATGGAGTGTGCAATATCTCTTCTCCTTTTCTCAGTGAAGTCTACTAATTGCTTCCAATTCCTTACCTCTTACTCATTCCTTAACTCTCTGCAATATGGCTCATCACTCAAATGAAACTGCTCTCTCCAAAGTTGCCAATGAGCTCTTAATTGCCAAATTTGACAACCTTTTTTCAGTTCTCATTCTTCTTGACCTCGCTGTCGCATAAGGTATTGTTAACCACTCTCTCTGAGTTTTCAGGACTTTACTCTCCTCTGGTTCTCCTACTAGTCTGATTGATCCCTTCATAGTCTCATTTGCTGTCTCATCATTCACACCACATTCCCCAACTCTCGGTATTCTCCAAGGCTCTGACAGTGCTAGGCTCTCTTTTCTTTCTGTATTCTCTCACTTAGTGACCTTATTAGCTCCCATAGGCTTAATTAACTCTATGCAGATGATAGATCTCACAGATATATTTATCGACCACTCATCCATATCTGTACCCTGAGTTTAGTGTCCTCCATCACTAACTGCATGTTGAACACTTCATATGTCCAAAACAGAACTTATTAAGTTACCTTATTCTGTTGAAAGTACCATAATTTTTTAGCCTCCCCATTTCATAAACTTGACATTATTTTCAAATCCTTAGTTTTCCTCATCACATTCATTCAATCATGTGCCAAATCTGGCCATTTCTACTTCCACAACATGTCTCTCTTCTGACCCCTTCTTTCTACACAAGAGCTACTATACCTTAGTTCAGACCCTCATCACATCTCCCATGGATTACTGAAATGGCTATCTCTTTTCCAATTCCTATCATTTCATTCAGCAGCTAAGCAATCTCCCTTGAAAGACAGATATGGCCATGTCACTACTCAAGAGATTCTGGTAGCTCCTTACTGCTTCAAGAATCAAATAGGAATTCCTCTCTATAGCTTTCAAAGACTTTCAGAGCTTGCCCCAATCTCTTTCTAGCCTCACTGAACATTACTGCCTCTTTTACATTCTGCAATCCAGCTAAACTAGCTTTCTATCTGTTCCTCATGCACTGTATTATAATGTCCATCTTCATGTCTTTGAACTGCTTTCCCTCTTAACACTTCTTCCTCTTCTCCTCCTCATAAAACTTGCTTCAATACATACCTCAAATAGCACCTTACGGGCCCCATAGTGGCTATTTCAATAAATTTTCTTCTCCTTAAATTCTCTATACCAGAGGTGTCAAATATGCTCACACTGCAGAGTGTGACCTGAACCAGATGTAACTGAGAAATATTTTACAAAATATTAATCAAGGAACATTTATTAAGTGCCCACAATGTGTCAGGCACTGTGCTAAGTGCCTGAAATAAAAATTAAAGTACAATAAAACATAGAAAATGTTAACATGTGGTTTTCTAAATCAGTATGTGGTCGACAGGGATCTTTTATGTATGGTTTAGTGGACCCCATTTCTATCTGAATCTGATACCATTGCATTACACTATCATTATCCCATTATCTTTGAGTATACTTTGTCTCCTTGTCTGAGAAAATTGAGGCCATTTCTTTCGAATTCCCTAAGTCTTACTTACTCCACTTCTCAAAAGTGGTATCTATCTTCACCTGTCATCTTTTTTCTAAACTCTGAGGAAGAGACTCTTCTTTTATTGAGGCCAATCTTGTCTCCTGAGCTTGCCTCATGAATCATTCCCCCTTTGTCTCAACTTAATTCCCTTTCTGATGGCTCTTTCCTTCCTACCTGTAGATGTGCTCAGATTTCAATCCTTAAAAACCTTTCAACCATGCCATCCTCTCAAATGACTATATGTCTGTTCCCTTTTACTGCCAAGCTCATAGAAAGACTATCCACATTCACTGCGTATTCAACCACAGCACCCATTCGCTTCTACCCTTAGTTGCCAAGACTTACCAATTCTATGTTTACAATGTCTTTCATATCTGTCCCCTTGTTTCAACCAAACAACTACCAACTCAGTTTAAGCCCCCATCACCTCTTGCCTGGACTACAAAACAGCCTCCTAAATGGTCTCTCCGCCTTGAGTCTTTCCTCTGTCCAATCCATCCTCTACCCAGCTGCTAAAGTAATAGTCCTAGCCAGTTCTGATGATGTTTATTTCCCTGTTCAATAAAATCGTCCTTCACAATCTGGCTACAAACTACATTTTAAACCTTATTATACATCACTCACCTTCACACACGCTATAGGACAGCCAAACTTGGTGCCTTTGCACTGGACCCCCGTTCCCAGAATGTCCTTCCTTACCTCAGCCTCTCAGAATGTTTTCCTCTAAAGCTTAAATCTCAAGTGCCATATACCACATGAAGTTTCCCCTGAGCCTGAAGCTGTTAGTGTCTACTGATTAAAGTCCCTACATATTTACTTTATATATACATGTATGTATGCATGTATGTATGCATGTATGTATGTATGTATGTATGTGATATACATAGATGGACAGATTTAGATAGATAGAATGTTTAATTTCTGTCTTTATATCCCTGGTGCCCAGAACAGGGTAGGTGCTTAATAAATGCTTGTTGACTGACTTATAAGCTTCTGATCTCATAATTCTACTGAAACTACTCTTTCCAAGGTTTCCAATGAGCTCTTAATGACTAAGTTCAATAGCTTTCTCTTAGACTTTATCCTATTTTATCTCTGCATCTTTGCACACCTTTACTGAGCTGTATGTCCCTCCACAAGTTTCCCTCCCTGAAACCTCCTTCCGTCTCAGTTTGTACAGATAACAATAACACCTATTTCAGAGTGGTGTTGTGATAAGGTAATATTTATAAACTGCTTTGCAAATACTAAAATAAATGCTAGCTATGGTGATGATGATGGAACTATTAGTATAAATGCTAGCTGATACTCTTTTATTCCTTGAAATCTGTCACTCCCTCTCTTCTAATTATCTAACCTGGCTGCTCCTTTACATCTCCTTTGCTGATTTATCATCCATTTCTTGTCCCTTAAGTATGAGTCCCGTCCCAGGCCCCCCTCTTTTTCTATAATTCTTTCACATTTTGATCTCATCAATGGCTTCAATGACCTTCTCTAAACACATTACCAAATTTATATATCCAGAACTAATTTTTCTCCTGAACTCTAATCACCAGCTGCCTGTCCAACACTGCGAAAATGTTTCACTGGCATCTCTAATTTCTTTTAAACCTGCCCAGGTTCAAAATTTACTTATGTCTGTAAAGGGTATTAACTTTGTCCTCCAGTCATCTAGGTTCGTTATCTATGCTCCAACTCACACGTTGCTGAAAACTATTGGAGAAATTCTAGCAAGCCAACTGGATTCACTATAAAGTTACCGTATCTAACCTCAACTGGGCTTTCACTGTTGTACAATTCTTTTATTTTTTTCCTAACTTATTATCACTCTCCCTCTCAGGAGAGAACCTAGTTGCCTATCTTACTGAACAATCACAAACACTGTACACTCCACATAATACAGGCAATTGATAAGTATTGGAAATGAATCCATCTTCTATGAGCATCACTTTAAGAGAAAAAGGAATTCCTCTAAGATGCAGAGAACCTACCTCTTTAAAACATGGTGAAGGGTTTCTGATTTGTTCTAACATTGCCCATTTGACTGTTGCTTGTCGTATATTTCCATCATATTCGCGGGAACTCTGTGTGCCACTGGGAGTACCTCGAGAGCGTTCATATCCTGGTTCATTAAAATATGGCTCAGCAACTAATATAAGGGACTGGACAGATACCAAGACCTGTGGGAAAAGCAGATAACACCAAGTAAGTACACAAATATATTATTTTTATAGATTCAACTTCTTCAGTTTGATTGAAGATTGCTCAAGCTACTAAAAAAAAAATCTCTTATATTGCAATGTCTGCAGCATTATAGTATGCTCTTCAAAATATCTTTGAATATATACTAAGCTTTCTATGTGTTATCTAAAAATATAAATTTAAAATTTTAGATTTCGTATATGTAAAATACAGTAAAAATGATACTGACAATGACCAGAATAAAGTGCCTTCTGAACCATTAAAATGCAATTATATTAGGTATAGTAGTATAGTTTTAGTGCTTTACATTTCATAGTGTTCCAGTTCTTTAAAAATATGTAAAATGTAACTAGAAGCAACAACTTCCTGATTATGTTGGGAAAAAAAAGATTTCTTACACAGATGTACTGCCACTATTCTCATTCATTTAAAAACCTCATTTCAATACAAACCAGGGAAGATGAAGATTGAGAAAAAGCCACTAGATTTGACAATTAAGAAATCATTGGTAACTTTGAGGAAAGCAGTTTTGGTGGAATGACATAAGAAGTTGGATTATAAGAAGTGGAAGAGCAGACTTGTAAAGTTTGGCCACAAAAGGGAAGAGAGAAATGGAAGAATTAGCAAGGATGGAAGAGAGGTAGGGCATTGTTTGAATACTCTGCAAACCTTAAAATACTATATAAGTTATTATTATTATTATTATTGTTATTATTTTCAAAATTGATCTTGGTAAAAATGTCAAACAGAACAGGGCCAGAGAGAGATTCCTTCAGATATACTAATGACCTCCCTCTAAGCTCAAACTGAACCAAAGGTCTGGTAGTTCAGTCTGGAATCCACATAAAAGAATATGAAGGATCTTATATGTTAAAATATTATGCAATACACTGAAAGATAAAAACAATGTCCATTTAAAAGGTACTTTACTCATCCAACTAAAGGAGTGGCAGTGAGACAAATTTATGAGGTCTTCTCTTCCTCAAACACCTAGCTCTATTAATATTATGTGTGAACAATAAACTATCACCCCCGTTCTCCCTCCTTTTCTAATAATTTCATCTTTTTTGATTATATCTTTTAGGTCATTTATTGTCTGTAATTCAAAATTTTTTAATCAGCTATAAAGACAACCACACGTTTTTCCTTTCTCCTGTGGATAATGTAAAGTTTCAATTCTTTAGAGACTGATATTCCAGGATTTATAGTCATATATCTACACAAACGAGATTTATTTTGTGGGGCAAAGTTTGTCTCCCTGCCCCCCGCCCCCATCCTAGGCTCTTTTATCATCACCATGGAAAATTGCGAACTAGTTATTTAACAACACTGGGGTTGAGGAAAAAGCCATTAATATGCTTTAGTGTCACATTAGGTCCTTTTGGGAATATAGTAGTAGTGATTTAATTTTGGACATTATCAGTCTGTATAGTAATGCACAATGCTATAATGAGGTTTTAACTTTATTTCATGTATCTTTAATGTTAAGTCAGCTAGGAAAGCACATAAGATCACAGGATCACTGGTTTTGTGTTGGAAGGGCCCTTAGCAAGTCATCTAGTCCAACCCTCTCATTTTACAGATGGAAAAACTGCAGACCTAGGAGGCTAAGTGATTTGCCCAATCTCAGAGTTAGCATCAGAAATGGTATCTGAAACTAGGTCCTTTTATTCAAGGCCCAGTGTTCTCACCATTGCATATAATCCACATACAATTTGTAGGGAAAAGGAAATTGAACCAGATTTGATTTTCTGGCTGGAGGGAAGAGTACTAGACTTATATTCGGCTTGGGTTTGGATTCTGGCTTTGCTCTTTACTAGCTATATGATATTGGGCAAATCATTTGACCTGTTTTGTACCTTAGCAGTAATATTCAAAAAGTTTTGTGAGAATCATATGGTATATGAAATGTTTTGTACCATAAAATGTTATGTAAATGTTATATTAAAAAAAAACAAATAAAATTAACTTGGAAAGGTAGGAAATGTTATAAATGCTGATTAAAAGTGGTCATTTTCCTCAGAAATAATAATATTTAATTACATTCATCAATAAATTATCCATAGGTATGGAAACAAGTAATGAACAGAAAAGATTAAACTTTTAAATAAAACTATACTGTGACTGAAGCATTTTAGGTGACCTAGGCATTTAGATGAAATCTTTAAGCTAGAAACCACTTAGTACTCAATTTTTCTGAAGCAATTTACTTAGTCCTGCAGCTGTTTTCCTGTTAATTGTTACAGTGTCTATTTTCCTTCCCCAGGGTGCTTACATTTTCTAACAATGTTCACCTGCAGTTTTCAAAATGGAATTTCAATAAAACAGCAATAAGCAGAGCAACCAAGACTTCACTATGACCTGTGATTTTTTTTCTATGAAATAAAGCTTAAGCAGGAAAAGTATTTTCCAACTTCTTTGAATATTTTCTAAACATAATAAAAAATATTCACTAAAAAGAAAATGGCTTTGATAAACTTTCAGCTACATTATTTTTCAGATTTTCCACCTTTTCCACATTCCCCCTTTTCAAGTTTCAAAAACCAGTTTCATATTCTTCCTGAATTTAAGGATGAATCCCTGGTACTCATAAAAAGTAAATTTAGATATAAGACTAACCCGTCCTTGTCCCCAAGGCCTATACATTTCAAATAAAAGATGTCATTTACTGCAAATTTAAAAATTGCAAAATGGAAATAAAAGGCTGAATTTAAGATTTTAAGATTAATAAACCTAGTTAAAATTTCAGAAATGACTGAAGCCAAAAAAGTTTAATAACTATATGGTCAATAATTTACCACTACTGCAATAAGCAGCTATTTATTTTCTATTTAATTATTTTTGTCATTATTTTTAAGCAAAAATTAACTGTTTAATTCTTGGGAGATGTCAACAAGTCAAGTGATAAAGCATTTATTAAGTGCCTACTATGTGCCAGGCACTGTGCTGCGTGCTGAGGATACAAAGAAAGGCAAAGAGAGGGGGAAGAGCCAAGATGATGGAGAAAAAGCAGTGACTTGCTTGAGCTCTCCCCCAAATCCGTTCAAACACCTATTAAAAATGGCTCTAAACAAATTCTAAAGCAGCA
The DNA here is from genome assembly GCF_900497805.2 of Vombatus ursinus. Taxonomy (NCBI): domain Eukaryota; kingdom Metazoa; phylum Chordata; class Mammalia; order Diprotodontia; family Vombatidae; genus Vombatus; species Vombatus ursinus. The sequence goes on from NW_020948840.1 coordinate 12,865,641, forward strand.
GAACCCACAAAAAGACAGAGTGAAACAAATTTACAGCCCAAGACAGCCTGGATGGTTGATCAGAAAGGTATATCACTGTAGGGCAGGGAGAGGAGTGCAATTTGGCCTGTGCACTCAGGCAAGGCAGTTCTCAGCGAACCTGGAGCAGGCCTCAGAGGACTGAATCACAGGCAGCTGTGGTAGTTTCCAGACTTCTCAACCCATGAACACCAAAGACAACTTAGAAGGTCAGTGGGAAAAGTCTGTGTCTGTGGTGAGAGAGAGAAGCATGGTTCCAGCCCCAGTCCCCAAGCTCAGCCCCATGGGGGCTGCTGCTTCCAGAGCTTCTGGCCCACAGACTAAGGGGGAATCGAGTGGCTGATCAGAGGGGGATTGCAGGGATCTCTCTGCTGGTGCAGGATCCTCTTGCCTTGCCTGTGCTTCAATATGGGTCACAGATCTGGGTGGCAGTCCTGGGGCAAGGAGGAGTGCTGGCATGGTGGAGCTTGTAGTGGTGATAGAGAGGAAATCCTCCTCACAGTTCCAAGCCCGAAAAGAGTACTTGTGATCACTCACAGACCAGAGGACAGGCCAGGAAAGGAGTAAACACTTTGCCCTTGATCATAGCACCTTGGAAGAATTGAAAATTTACAGGTCCCTAGAAGTATCTTTGAAAACAGCTGCACAAAATCCCCTAAGCTTGAGTCAGTATATTCTCCACAATGGAAGCAGACCTCTACCTTAACAAAGAGTTTAAAACTCAAGCAACTGACTGAGATCATGAGCAAGCAGCACAAAAAGAGTCAGACCATCGAATCTTATTTTGGTGACAAAGAAGAGCAAAACATACAACCAGAAGAAGAAAATAAAGTCAAAGCTCCTACATCCAAAGCCTCCAAGAAAAATATGAATTGGTCCCAAGCCATGGAAGAGTTCAAAAAGGATTTTGAGAAGCAAGTAAGAGAAAAGAGGAAAAACTGAGAGTGATGCAAGAAAATCATGAAAAACAAGTCAACAATTTGCTAAAGGAGACCCCAAAAAATACTGAAGAAAATAACACCTTAATAAATAGTCTAACCCAAATGGCAAAAGAGGTCCAAAAAGTCAATGAGAAGAATGCTCTAAAAAGCAAAATTGGCCAAATGGAAAAGGAAGTCTAAAAACTTAGTGAAGAAAATACTTCCTAAAAATTAGAATGGAGCAATTGGAAGCTAGTGACTTTATGAGAAATCAAGACACTGTAAACAAATCCAAAAGAATGGAAAAATAGAAAACAATGTGAAATATCTCACTGGAAAAAACAACTGACCTGGAAAACAGATCCAGGAGAGAGAACTGAAAAATTATTGGACTCTCTGAAAGCCATGATCGAAAAAATGGTGTAGACATCATCTTTCAAGAAATTATCAAGGAAAATTGCCCTGATATTTCAGAACCAGAGGGCAAAATAGAAAAGGAAAGAATCTACCAATCACCTCCTGAAAGAGATCCCCAAAGGAAAACTCCTAGGAATACTGTAGCCAAATTAAAGAGTTCCCAGGTCAAGGAGAAAATATTGCAAGCAACCAGAAAGAAACAATTCAAGTATTGTGGAAACACAATCAGGATAACACAAGAATTAGCAGCTTTGACATTAAGGGACCGCAGGACATAGAACATAATATTCTGGAGGGCAAGGGAACAAAGATTACAACCAAGAATCACCTACCCAGCAAAACTGAGTATAACCCTTCGGGGAAAAAAATTGTCATTCGGTGAAATAGAGGACTTTCAAGCATTCTTGATGAAAAGACCAGAGCTGAATAGAAAATCTGACTTTCAGATACAAGACTCGAGTGGAACATGAAGAGGTAAACAGGAAAGAGAAATCATAGGAGACTTATTAAGGTGAACTGTTTATATTCCTGCATGGAAAGATATTTGTAACTCATGAGACCTTTGTCAGTATTAGGGTAGTTGGAGGGAAACCATTATATGTATGTATAGATAGATGATAGATAGATAGATAGATGGCACAGGGTTGAAGATGAAGAGGTGGTATCTGGAGAATAAAATTAAGTGGTGAGAGAGGATTATATTGGGAGGAGAAAGGGAGAGGTAGAATGGGGTAAATTATCTCACAAAAAAACAGAAAAGAAAAGGCTCTTACAGTGGAGGGGAAACGGGGGAAGGTCAGAGGGAATGAGTGAATGTTATTCTCATCAGATTTGGCTTAAGGAGGGAATAACATACACATTCAATTGGGTATGGAAATCTATCTTACCGTACAGGAAAATAGGAGGGGCAAGAGAGCAGGGGGATGATAGAGGGGAGGGCAGATTTCGGAGAGGGGGTAATTAGAAACAAACACTTCTGAGGAGGGACAGGTTCAAAAAGAAAGAATGAGGGGCAGAATAGGATTAAGGGAAATAGAGTTAGTTTTTCACAGCATGACTTTCTATGGAAGTGTTTTGCATGACTATACATGTATAACTTGTATTGAGTTGCTTGCCTTTTCAATGAGGGTGGGTGGGGAGGGAGGAAGGGAGAAAATTTGGAACCCCAAGTTTTAAAAACACATTAAAAAAATGTACATGCAACTAGGAAATAAGGAATACAGGAAATGGGGTATAGAAATCTATCTTGCCCTACAGGAAAATAGAAGAGGAAGGGGATAAGAGAAGGGGGAGTTGAGACAGAAGGGAGGGCAGATTAGGGGAAGAGTTATACAGAATGCATGCCATCTTAGGGTGGGGGGAGGGATGAGATGGGGAGAAAATCTAGAACTCAAAATCTTGTGGAAGTGAATGATGAAAACTAAAAACAAATTTAAAAAAAGATTATTTATTGTAAAAAAAGGATTATTTATTGTATAAGAAAAAAAAAGAAAGAAATGCAAAAACCAATCCCTCTTCTCAAGGAACTCACAATCTAATAGGGAAGACAATACAAAGAAGATATAAAGAAGATAAATTCAAGGTAATCTCAGAGGGAAGGCACTAAAATCAAGAAGGAATGGGAAAAGCTTCTTGCAGAAGGTGGGACTTTAGGTGGAACTTGCAGGAAGTCAAGAGGCAGAGATGAGGAGCAAAAGAGTTCCATTCATGGCAGATAACCAGGAAAATGCATGGAAGTAGGAGGAAGGTGGAACAGCAAGGAAACCTGTGTCACTGTATTGCAGATTGTTAAGATAAGTAAAGATGTGAGAAGACTGGAAAGAAAGGAAAGAGTAAGGTTAAAAGCCAAAGTATTTTAGATTTGATCTTAAAGTTAAGAGGGAACCAGTGGAGTTTACTGAATAGGAGAGTGACATAGTTAGACTAGCCCTTTAAGGAGCTTTACAGTTGATCTTCATTATTAGCGAATTACGTATTTGCAAAATTACCTTCTCATTAAAATTTATTTGTGACCCCAAAATCAACACTTGTGGCTGTGGTGATTTTTTTTTCAGTCAGTAGCTGTGGTGATGTTGTAGTCACTCATGGAAACATGTAGAGCAGCGAAAAATTCAAGTTGCCCAATGAGCATGTTTCCTGCTGAGGTCAAACAAGATGATGCTCTACTTTCTTGTTTCAGATTTCATAATGTAAACAATTGTCCTTCTTGCCATCTATTTAGTGTCATGTTACTTACATTTTTGTGCTTTTTGTTGGTGATTTCATTGTATAAAACCACCTCCAAGCATTGTGCTGAAGTACTGTCAAGTGTGGCTAAAGGAGGAAGGCTGTCACATGCCTTATGGAGAAAATGTATGTTAGCTGAGTTTCATTCAAGCATGAGTTAAAGTTGGCTGTGAGTTGAGTTCAATGTTGATCAATCAAAATACAGTACATCCAGAAGAAAAAAAAAAGCAAATCTACTGATCTGCATATGAGGCTGCTCTGGAAAATGCCAAAGTACAAGTTGTGACCAAAGGCTTGTAGGAACCTAACCCTGTATTTCTCCTAGAAGCAATGGCTTAGCATTTGCTAATTTAGTGTTTATGGCAACTTTATCGATCTTCACTACTGTGAATGATGAGAACTGATTGTGTTTGATATGGAGGATGAAATGAAGTAAAGAGAGAAGAGAGCTAGCAAGATTCACCAGCAGGTGACTTTAGAAATATAAGGGTGTGGGGCAGCTAGGTGGCACAGTGGATAGAGCACCGGCCCTGAAGGCAGGAGGACCTGAGTTCAAATCCAGCCTCAGACCAAACACCTGACACTTACTAGCTGTGTGACCCTGGGCAAGTCACTTAACCTCAATCGTGCGGCCCCTCCCCCCAAAAGTCCAAGGATGAATCTAAGAGGGCTGACGCCAGGGTGGGCAGTGGCAGAGGTGTATGTGAGAGATCTTTCAAAAAGCAATAGGATGGCAACTGATTGGATATGGCAGGGGGTGGGGAGGGGGAAGAGTTGAGGATGACACACACCTAGGTTATAAGGCTGGGTGACAGTGATGATGGTGGTACCCTCAATATTAATAAGAAAGAGAGGAAAAGGAGAAGGCTTAGGGGGGAAAGATCTGTTCAGTTTTGGACAAATTTGTGTTGATGTTAAGATGTCTATGAAACACCCATTTTAAGACGTCCAATAGTAGGCAGTTTGAGATGTGAATTTAGAGGGTAGAAGAGGTTAGGGCTAAATAAATGTATGTGAGAATCATCAGCATAGAGATGATAATTAAATCTGGGAAATGAAGAGAATACCAATGAAATAGAGGTAGATGAGAACACAGCTCAGAACAGAGTCATTAGGGACACTCACAGGTAGTGACGTGCCCTGGATGAAGATTCAGTCAAGGAAACTGAAGAGTGACCTGGAGAAGCAGGACAGAATAATGTCATGGAAACCTAGAGAGTATTAAGGAGAACAGGGTGAGGGACACTATCAAAAGCAATTCCCAAGACAGATCAAGAAGGATGAAGATGGACAAAAGGTCTTAGATCTGGCAATGAAGAGATTGTAGGTAATTTTGGAGAGGACAGTTCCAGCTCAATATGGTGCAATTCTCACAGGCCCAAAATGAAGAAACAAACAAACAAAAAAAACACCACAGTCAAACTCTACTTCATAAGGAATCACAGAATTTTAGTCTACACTCTTTTTAGTGGTAAGTAAAGCCAAAATTAATGAAACCTCAGAGCCAATGTACTAGAAAAGCAGCATGTTGTGGTGGAAAGTATTGAACTTGGAGTTAAGATACTTGTCCATTTCTTGTTTTGTTTCCTACCAAGTATCTCCAAGACTTACTGAAAATCAGTGGATTGTCATGAGGATCAAATGAGAACATATGCAAAACAATTTTCTAACTAAAGTTCCACATAATTGTGAATTGTTACTAAAGTGTCATTTCTCCTTTCCTAACACTGATTTTGGGTGATTCCTTCACCCTTAGAAGAACTGAAAATTAATGTGTCACTGCTTATTTTACTCTGATGGTAGGCTCACAAATTTCAACAATTTCCCAGTGTTTCATGTTTAATCCTCTATTAATTTTCATTAACATACTGTATTAGACTATAAATTCAAAGAATTTATATTCTGTATTAGACTATAAATTCGAAGAAGGCAGACAGCCTATATGAGTGTACATGGCAGTTTCACAAATTCATGACACCTGGAAAAAGCCACTTGATAATAATGATGAATACTCTGAAATTTTAAAATATTAATAATATTTTTAAAGGATGGCAAAAGATTGAAATGACAACGCAGATTTCTGCATGAAAATATACTTTTTACACACATTAAACAAATTCTTAACCAGGAAGTTGGTCACCCTTGCCCACCAGAGCAATGATAAAATTACTGAATCACAGCCCTTATTTATCATGTACTTCGTAGAATGAAATTCAGTCAGGATACAAAATTTCCATGACAGATCTACTATCAAATGTCAACATCAAAGATCATTTTACCCTTTAAAGTTGATTCAGAACTTGCTATGCCAGGAATGACAGTCTGTTTCCAATGTTTAAAAGCACATTATTTCCATACCGTGAAAATATATTTTCCATTTCAATGCTAACAAAATAATTATTATGCAACTCAAAAACATAAGCCTGAAAAATATTGTTATACCTTGAAGTTTTTTTTTGTTTAAATCTTAATATCTAGCATCAAGGTCAAAATTATTTATTTTTAATCAAGAATAACCAAAATCCCAAAGAGTCAATGGAACAAGAAAAAATACTAAACTATCAGGAAACGTAAATTCTATTTCTTAAAACTCTTTATACTGAAAAGCATTGGTGATTAAAGACTATTTGAGAGATTTCAAATTCTACACAATAATTCAAGTTCAGGTACAGATTTTTGGGTAACATGTGAATCCCAGGTATACTCTATAATGTAGTGGTTAGCCTGAGGTAGCAGAAATTGCATGATCTCTCGTTAGGGCATGTTAAACTGACCAGTGGACATTAAATTGGTTACAAAATTTGATCCTTGGCCTTGTCTCATATATACAAAGCCTGTAAAAAAAACTTGGTGTCTGCTCCCAGGAAGCCAGAAAGAACCCCTGAAACAGTTATGTGCCTTTTCTACTCCACAAAAGATGGACAATCACAGAATCTTAAGAGTCAAGAGGAATCTCAGCAGCTGTCTAGTCCAATTCATAAGTAAAAAGATTAAAATATCCAATAAATGGTCATATAACCTTTGCTTGAAGAGCCCAATGGAAGAGGGAGACTACAGCAAGTCAGTCTATTCTGCTTTCAGAAATATCCAGCTGATAGGAAGTTCTTCTTGTCACTAACCCTAAATTTTTGCAGGGCAGCTAGGTGGCCCAGTGGATAAAGCGCCAGGTCTGGAGTCGGGAAGACTTGCATTCAAATTCAGTCTCAGACACTTCCTAGCTGCTTGACCTTGGGCAAGTCACTTAATCCTTTCTGCCCCAGTTTCCTCACCTGTAAAATGAGCTAAAGAAAGAAATGGCAAACCATTCCAGTATTTCTGCCAAGAAAACCCCATATGGGATCACAAAGAGTCAGATATGACTGAAATGACTGAACAACAACAAATCCTAAATTTGCCTCTTTTGAAGCTTGTACCCATTGTCCTTGGTTCTGCCCTATGGGGCCAAATATTTGAAAAGCAGCTAATTTGCCCACCAAGTCTTCTCTTCTCCAAACTAAACATTCTCAGTTCCTTTGACCTATCCTCACATGACACTGATACCAAGTTCTTCACAGCCACTAGGAGGCACAGTGGATACAGTTCACTGGCCTTGAAGTCAGAAAGACCAAAATTCAAATCCTGTTACAGACACTAGTTGTGTGAATTTGTGTAAGTCATTTAACCTCTGTTTCACTTTCTTTATAAAATGGGGATAACAATAGCACCTATCCCCAAGGGTTGCTGTGAGGATCAAATGAGATATCTGTAAAGCACTTAAAACAGTGCTTGTCACATAGTAGGCAATTAACAAATACTTGTTTTCTTCCTTCCACCTATCCTGATTGCTCTCCTCTACAACTTACCATGTTCCTCCTAAACTGACACCCAGAAGTAAGCACAATTTTTCGGTTCACATGTATAACACACACACGCAACTTGCTTAACTCAGAGCCTTAAAAGCGTAACTCTCGGTCTCTAGATTGCTCTTAACTATAATTCTCAGTCCTTTCTGGACCTTCTCTACTACGCCTCAGAAACTTCATCCTGAAAACTCAATCCTGCCCTACAATTCACATTGCACTTGGTACATTCACTCCCTTATCTTCCACCCAATCCCGTTCTTTTCACCTCTTTCAGCTTCCTTTTATGTGTTGTCTTCTCCCATTAGAAGACAAACTTTGAGAGCAAGGACTATTAACCATCTTGTTCCAGTGCTTTGTTTTGTTTTGTTTTGTTTTTAGGCAACTGGGGTTAAGTGACTTGCCCAGGGTCACACAACTAGTAAGTGTCAAGTGTTTAGACTGAGGCTGGATTTGAACTCAGGTTTTCCTGACTTCAGGGCCAGTGCTCTATCCACCACGCCACCTAGTTGCCCCGTTATTGCCAGTGCTTAGCTCAGTAACAGGCACATAACTGAACTCTCAATAAATGCTTGTTAACTGAATATAATGTGTTTTAAGAACAATCACCTTGAACATACACAGAGATGCCTTTATCATACCATGAATAGTTATCTTAGATTCTCTGCTACTAATATTCTATACCTCAGATTCTACTAGCATGTTTGTGTAATCCAAATTATAACCTTGTGGACCCACAGGTGATAGGATCAATCAATAATTGATGAAATTTTATCTCCACTGCCTCCAGGAGCTCCAGTGAGTAATGCTTAGGAACATATAAAAGAGGACAGCAAAAATCATGAGAAGATAAAGATGGTATTCTTCATTGCCTAAGATGCATCATTAACATATACTTAATCAAGAAAGAACGAAATGAAATACTGTAAAGTCACTCGGAATTATTTTCATACTTCTATTGAGTCATGCTATCTGGATTGGGAGACAAAGAACCTGGATTTGCATCTTATTCCCATTCCTTACTATTTGAGTCACTTCTCTACTCCTCTGGGTCTCAGTTTTCTTATATGTAATAATGACAGACTAGATCAGAGGTTCTCAAACTTTTGAGAGAGGTCTCAGGACCCCTTCAAACTCTTAAAAATTGAGAACCCTCAAAAGCTTTTGTTTATGTGGGTTGTTCAAACATCTATTGATGTTTCCTTTATTAGAAATTAAGTTGATAAAAATTTAAAATATTAATTCATTTAAAATAACAATAATAAACTCATTACATTTTAACATAAATAACATTCTTATGAAAATAACTTTAAAAATTTTTAGTGAGAAAAATGGTATTGTTTGGCATATTTCTGCAAATCTGTTTAATGTCTGGTTTAATATAAGATAGATGGATCTCATGTCTGCTTATGCATTCAATTTGGTGTGATATATTATTGTTAACTGGTTTAAATATACAAAGAAAATCTAGTCCCACAAAGATACATTTTTGGGAAAGGGAAGAGTATTTTAAACTGCAAATAAATAATGCCCTAGTATTATTATCAAAATAGTTTTGACCTCAAGGACTACCAGGGACCCTCAGACTGTACTTTGACAACCACTCGAATAGATGATGTCAAACCTTTTGACTGAAATTAAATATCCTCTTATCTAATCTCCCAACAGTATTTTCTAGATTGACTAAAATGTTTATAGGAACTACTGCCTGGTAACCATTATCATTCTAACTATTTAAGTTTGGATAAATTTTAGGAGAAATATTTGTATCAGCAAATTACATTTCTAACAATGATTTCTCTATCATCAATAGTCCTTTGCATTTTGTGCATATACTGAAAGGATTTATTTCATCCTTAAGAAAATAAATTTTCAAATTGGTTTTTATTTTAATTTAGTTATTTGTTATGTGAACAAAAGTTCCTTCCTTCCTTTTTCCCCTTCTCCCTTTGAAGGAAATGGGGAGTAGGACTTTCAAACTGGATGAATGAGTAAGTGAAATGCAATTATGTCCCCAGATCACTGAAAACACAAAAACTCTTGCAAAACTGAAAGCATCATTGCTTTTTTAAAAATTTAGTATTTTTTCTCTAATTACATATAAAAAACAATTTTCAACATTCATTTTTCAAACTGAGTTTCAAATTTCTCTTCCTCCCTCCCGATTCCCCTCAATGAGAAGGCAAATAATTTAATATATATAATTTAATTCTTTATGTAGTCATACAAAACATATTTCCATATTAGTCATGTTGTTAAAAAAAAAAACAGACCAAAATTAAAAACCCAAGAAAAATAAGTAAAGTTAAAACTTATGCTTTGATCTGTATTCAGACTCCATCAGTTCTTTCTCTGGGGATGGATAGCATTTGAAAAACATTTCAAAGGCAACAAACAAAAAAATATTAATTCTGAGAAGATGATTTTTTTTTGATAAGAGAGGAAAATACTGTATGATTATAATGATTATAATACTGTAACCTTTCAAAAAAGTTAATTTGCAACAAATATTTCAAAAATACAGTATCTTTTTAAAATTATTCTTTTCAGTATCAATGAAATAGCACGGATTTCTAGAATACTTCAATTTTAGTTTTAATATACTAATAAGATAACTGAAGCATATTAATTTACATACCTTTCAATATTGTTTAACTCCCTCTGCACACAAATGAGTATCTTTATGAATATCTATTTAGGGAGAGTCAATGGAACAGCAATTTCACCTGAGTGGGAAATTTATATTACAGGAACTCCCTAAGACTAAATAAGAAAATATAGTATATTGATAGCATACATTATTAATTCATTTTTATCTACCTACCAGTTAACCTCATTAAGAAGAAACACCTAATGATAAAACTAGACTAAGAATTTCTACATTAGTAAGTCTCAGAATTTTTGGAAAAAGGAGATGCAACAATGGCCACTATTAAAAAAATGTTTAACAAAATTATTCAAGATATTTCTATATAGACTTTTATGTACAATTCAATTAAATTATAAGAAAGGGTAGATTTCTTATTTTACACTAGATGTAATGGTCTCTTTTCATTATGTTAAAATAAAAAAATGTTGTTAAAGACAGCAAATAAGAGCTTATGTTATATATAATGCGTTGAAGTAGGAACCTACATATAATACCCTTAATTTTATAGATGAGGAAACCAAGGCTGAGAGAGGTTAAGAGACTTGCCTAGGTTAAGTAATTTATACCTAGTATCTGGGGTGGGATATATTTATTTTTTAAACACAGTCATTTCTTTGCTTTATTTTTTTTTAAATCTCTCTCCTCCCCACCCCACGTTTCTGTGTTTTAAGGAAAGCCTAAATCCAACAAACTAGTCAGGTTGTTTCAGGATTAAGTTCTAAATTGTAATTGTAATTGTAATTGTAAATTGGTTTCAGAACTGTAAGGTACCTTACAACTACATTAAGTACAAAAGGAAGTAGCTGAACTGTTGGTTTCTGCCAATTAAAATTTCTGTTCATTGAAATTTAAAGGCCTTTGCATGTATAATGTTTAACAATTCATTGTCTAAACTTTTGTTTCACCATCAACTACTGTTTTTTCTTTCTTTCTTTCTTTTTTTTTTTTGGCTAGGCAACTGGGTTAGGTGACTTGCCCAGGGTCATACAGCTAGTAAGTGTCAAGTGTCTGAGGCCACATTTGAACTCAGGTCCTCCTGACTCCAGGGCTGGTGCTCTATCCACTGTGCTGCCCCCACCAACTATTGCTGAGGTAGATTTAAACCCACCTATTCTCAATTCCAAGTCCAGCATTTCAAACATAGCAGAGATCTATGTCATAACATACAAGTTATGATTATTATATATGACTTAAATATGCCATAATTCATACATTTCTATGGGTATTATCTTTTTTTTTGCATGTTACCAATTTTATTTTGGGTACTGCATTTTATGAGTTATTTCATAGTTTACTGTGTTAGGAAAAGTGCACATTATCAGAATTAATCTTTTGTTATAAATTGTAAATAGAAAAGTATATTTTTAGCAATCTTTAGAGAAAGATTACAGTTTTTAGTGGTCGTGGGAATTTAAACCCCTATTTCCCAGATGTCACTGAATCAACATTTACATCTTTTACATTCACACCACTTTCTAGGAACATGTTACCCCCATGAAAACTGAGAACTGATTTTATAAGGTTGCTCCTCCAGTATGAGTATTCTGACGTTCAATAAGTGCTCTCTTCTGATTGAAGGCTTTCTCACAGACATTATATCCATAAGGTTTCTCTCTAGTATAAACATTCTGATGGTCATTAAGTGTTCTCTTCTGTTTCTCTCCAGTATAAATTCTCTGATGTTGAACAAATATGGAGTTCCTCTGGAAGGCCATGCCACATTCATTGTATTCATAAAATTTCTTTCCCATATGATTTCTAGATGGTTGACAAGTCCTGATTTGTGTCTAAAGTACTTTCCACATTCATGACATTTATAAGGTTTCTCTCCAGTATGAATTCTCTGATGTCCAATAAGTCCTAATTTCTGTCTGCAGGCTTTCTCATATTTGCTATAGTAATATGGTTTCTCTCTCGTATGAAGTTTGATGATCAGGTGTTATCTTCTGTATGAAAGCCTTTCCATATTCATTATATTTATAAGGTTTCTCTCTAGAATAAATTCTCTGATGTTTTTAAGTCCTGTTTTCTGACTAAAAGCTTTTCCACATTAGTTAACATTCACAATTTCTTCTCTAAAATGAATTACCTGATTTTGAGTAATATTTATGCTACTGAAGGTCTAACCACTTTTAGTACATAAATGTGCTTTCTCTTCAATATGTATACCACAATTTTCATTAAGATCTGAATTATAACTGAACAACTTGTCATGCTTATTATGGTTAGAAAACATCTTCTTTGAGCAAATTCTCCTTTATGTAGGTATGAATACAATCTGACTGACCTTTGCTTCATATCATATTGATGGAAGAAATTCTTTCCAACAGATATTTCGTGCTGTGGGAAAAAACCTCTATGATTTTTTTTTTAACACGCATGGCCTCTTACTTAATTGGGAATCTTCATTTCTGGGGTTTACACATATCCAAAAGGTTTCTCCTTGTTCTTCCATTTTTTTAAATAAGGCACCACATTCCCAGGCTTCACCAAATTTGAAGACATGGAGACCATTGACTTGGATTCTTGCTTGGAATAATTTTTCCACAGAGAGGCCCATCTTTGGAGCCAACTCTCTGGTTTCGGGTCTAGTATCCCAATATGCTTTTCACTCACTCACTCACCTGAACAGGTGCTTCCTGGGCCATTTCCCTCTGAAATCCAGACCACTTCCCCTAACTCCAAATGGCTGATCATATTTGGTCTAAACTGCTAGTTCCAGCCAGACCAGATTCCAGTAGTTCTTTAACCTCACATCCCAGTAAAGCTCCTTTTGAGAGGGATGCAGGTACCTCCATTCCTCTTGGGTGAAGTCCACAGTCACCGATTCCTGGTAATCCCTGTTGGGCAGGAGGTACAGGGGCAATTCCCCTCTTCAATGTTCCCACTGGATAGGAAAGGGCAGAGTCCTCAGAAATCAGAGCTTCTCCCCAGAAAGGCAGACTGTTGAGAAGCATGGTGCATGAGGTATCTCTTGACTCCTGCTGCCCATTTACTCTACCTCAATTTCTCTCTGGTTGCCTGGGTATTGTCTTTAAAGTAGTCATTTGGGGTTTTGGACTGATGGTGCGTGAGTGTGTATTCCAATAAAGCTGGTCATCAAAAAATTTTTGAGAATTCCTTTCTGTAACTTCCTTTAGCATGTTTCTTTCTATATCCTTACCAAGTGACAAATCTTTTTCTTTTAGGGGAGCTGATTTTAAGTAAACAGTCAAGCATCATTCAGAAGCAAATCAAACCAATAATATGGTAGTTCAACTAGATAATACCATTTTAGTTAACAATGAAATGTAACAAGGTATGATTTTCTTGTGAGACCTTTAAGTTGATTCTGAAGATAATTTGTAAAAAAGATTTCCAAAATATTTTGAGTGACAGGCTTGTTATAAGTACTTCTTCAAGATAACTACTTTGAAGGAAGATACCCATTTAATATATAAATTCTAGGTTTGCTGTTAGTTTGATTTTTTTTTTTTTTTAAAGATAGAATGTTCTGATGGGTAATGCAGGTATACATTGAGGGCTTTATTTTTGGGGGGTTTTTATTTGATCAATGGAGGGAAGAGGTAGTTGAAAGAATGGATTAATAAAAGGAAAAAAACCTCCACTGATGGGAATTAATGGGGAGTATTGGGAAAAAACAGTATGTCGATGCACAGGATTTAAGAAACACTATTGTGTTTTTAAATCATTACAGTGAAATGCCATATAACATGTAGTAAATTAAAAAAAAAAAACAACTCAAAATTCTAATTACTTTTTAGTCACTCGTAACAAATTTATGTCACTTACTCATCATCATTTATTCTATTTATACCAGTTATAACAACAGAAAAAAAGAGACAAAATTATTTTGGAATAAGAAATAGTGAAACATTTTAGTATAAGTAAGTATTCACTACATGTTGGCATAATGCTTGATCTATTTATATTGTAAATTAGTTGTCATGTATCTTTGTCATAAACACAGAAAAAATTTAGAAATATTTAATTGCTTAGAAAGATACACACCTTTGTTTCAGTACAGAAGAAAGGGACCAGATTGGAATTGTGATTTCAGAGACAAGGAATTTAGAGATGAGTCTCATAGAGTTGCCAAGGGCAATGAGAAGTTAAAATGACTTGCCCAGGATATCACAACCAGTATGTGTCAGAGGGTGGACTTTACTTTAGATAGGTCTTCCTGGCTACAAAGCTTGCCCTCTATCCACTACCTCAGGCCGCCTTCCTTATTTCAGAATAAAAAACTTAAAATCTTAGCCAAAGATCGTAGTTCATTTATAAGAAAAGTACACCTTGTAGAAACTTACAGGATTGCTTTATTCCTTCCTGTGGTCTATTTGGAAAACACCAGATAGCTAAAATATTGGATATAATTTAAATTGGTGAAAAAAAAAAAGGCATTTCAACACCTACAAAAATATTCCTCATTGAGCCCTTAAAGAGCTTTATTATTCTTGTGCCATGAAAATGAGTGTTTACTTTAGCCCAGTAACATTGCAGGAGGTTAATAGAAGGGGAATAGAGTCTAAGGATTGTTATACTCTTTTGTTATGTCACAAAGCCAAATTATCATGAGTTCCGTAGTTTAGTAATTTCAATCTAATTCAGTACAAATAAACTGCAGGTAAAACAGACTTCTTTTTAATCTACTCAAGCTATGTAATATCCACATTAGAGACTTGAAGAGAAAACAAGACTAAAAAACTAAGAAAAACTAGTGATTTCTTTAGGATTTTTAATACTGGAAAAACTTTGCTCTTTTAAGAAAATATTTTGCATATATATGCAGCTCCATAGGCACATGCAATTATGTACGTATTTAAACTCTACTTCATGCTGAATACTACTGGAGGCAAACATGATCTATGGATCAATGTGAAGCAACTTAGATGTGACTATCTTTCCTATCCTATATATACTAAGAATTATACTATGGAGTTTAGCTATAATCACTAACTGCTACATCTGGTGTTATTTGGCTCCATCTTCTTTTTATAATTAAAATCTCTTAGAAGCTCTTAGACACACAATCACCGTTTCTTCTTTGCTTTTATTCCTCAACTACATGTTTATGTTGAGATATTTGGAGTGGGAATGAACCTTGGCTATGTGAAATCAAATTTCTGCATGGCTTTGAGGCATATCTTCTTATAATATTTAGGGCGTGCCTATATCAGCTAACTAGCTCAGTTTCTTGGAGATCTGGAATCATCCATCATACCATAAATGAATTGCCCAACAAAGCTGTATTGCAACTGGCATCACTCTAATGTTGGCAGACTAGATTCTGCTGATGATTTTACCTAGCTGTAATGTTGTAAGGCTCATGGATGATACTGATGAAACTTCAAATACACATCAAAATATTAAGGATCTCTTCTAGAGATTTGCTACTGACCATAATTTTGGTCTGGGATTTTGCCACCATTTATTAAAAAATTGTGTCATTTAAGTGCCCAAAGAACATGTTTGCCTTAATTTGGTATTTCAGTTCTGTTAAGGAGAGGATCATTGAACATAATGCTTCCTAATAGAGGGGGCCAAACTGTGGAAAGTTTCAGAATTATAGCTGCATCATCTGGAAATCAGAGAGAGAATTTATAAATCTTGAGCCAAGTCATGCTCATATCCATATGGCTTAAAGTATGGACCAGTAGGAATGAGGCATGAAGCTGGAAAAGGGCTGGATGCAGCAAGGTAACTAGAGTCCGATCATTATCTTTCTCCCTGGGGCTCCCCCTGCCCAGTGCAAAGGGTAGGTGGGGATGGAGGAACAGCTGAGGAAAGCCCTCCTTCCTTCAGATGATCTCAACTGTTATGTATGGTTCTACAAAGTGGCTCAAAATTATATTAGACTTCAAAATGCCCATGGCTATGGCTATATACCAAAGATATCTTGTCAGCAATAATCCTAAGATGCTACATTAACTGCCATAACCAAGAGATCTTTCTTTCTTTTTTGAAAACAGTATAGAGATCACTGCAGCTATTTCTACTCTTTAGTATGCTAAAGCATACTCTCCTTTAGCGTGATTATTTGCATGTTGTTTGAGATATCTCCTCTCCATTAGCTTACAGTAAAGCTACCACTAAAGATGCAGGCAAAGTTATAAAGATGTCATACTGGGTATGTCACACCATGCTTAAATCCTAGTAGGTGCTTAACAGAATCTGAGGATAACAGACACAGAGCTGGAAGGGATATTTCTTGGAAGACATCTGTTCTAACCTCTGCATCTTATAGATGAAACTGAGTTTCACACAAGTTAAGAGAATCGCCCAACAATAAACGGTAAGTATCATAGGTGGGATTTGAACTCAAGTCCTTTGACTGCAGAATCAATGCTCTTTCTACTATGTCATCCTGAATGATCAAGAAATCATTTTTTATTCACTTCGGTATTTTGAAAGGAATATGAGGAGGCTGTATGAACACGATGAAGGTTGTGGTCTGTCAACATTAGCTTCAGAAGAAGGGTCCATAGGTTCTTCAGAACAGAACTAACACACTAGATATCTTTGGGACTTTTATAGAAGTAACTGTGATTATTTCATTTTTGTGATATTTCAAAAACTTATTTCTGTAATAGTAAAGAATGGTATTTATACTATGGAGGTTACATATCTGAGGTTCTAAGGAAAACTATTATTTTGACATCTTTCGTCAGGCAATTAAAACAATAAAAACCTGTGAGAAAAATAAGTGACCACTATCTGTTGGTAAAGAAGGTAGCTGAGGTGTCTAATTTAATTTTGGGGGGAAAAAGTTTCTGTCAAGTAATATTCATGATACGAAGGCGCTGCTAGACTTTCTTACCAACTTTATTTTCTTCACTGATTCTACAATTAGAAATGATAGTTGGAGAGACTTAATGCCTCTATACCATTTCAAAAAAATTAAGAATCTTAGTTTGTAAAACATCTTTCCAAAGTTATCCACCAAGGTAAATATATAATTAAGGAAATACGTAGGACAAAATAAATAGGAAAGTGTCATCATAATCAACAAGCATTTCAATTAAAAATCAGTGACGAAAACACATACTGATGTGTTATCAAAAGGAGAGTTCATACCACTACTAATAAATCTCACATAATTAAAAACTTTCACAAAAGAGTTAAGTAAACTAGAAAGACAAGATTTTGTTATATTCTTCATTATGAGAATTCTATATCCTGAAGATTCTAGGATTAGACCTGTGGTTTCACTGACATAGAAACTCAAAGAGTCAATTCCCTCTACCAAAGCTTATACTGCTGCTGCAACTTATGGTATTAAAGAGTTGCCTAGAGCAGGGGTCAGAAAACCAATACAAAAGTGAAGTTTTACTGTTTTTTAAAATGTAAAACACATTCTTAGCTCACCACTAAAAAAAAAACAAAACCCACCAACAACAAACAAAAAGAGGGTCAACCAAATCATAGCTTGCTGACCCCTGGCTTAGAACAATGAGAGTTTAAATGACTCGCCCAGGATGAGTAGAAAAAGGTATTTGAAGCCAGGTCTTTGTCACTTCAAGCAAAGATCTCTATCTGTTATAACACAGTTACCCCTCAGGGATAATGCTTTAAAGTTATAATGCTTTCTAACTTGTGGCTGTCTTTGGGCCTACATCAAGTTCCTTTATTTGAAACAACATTGAAATTAAGTGACCCTATTTTTGAAGGCAAAAGATTTTCAGAAGAATTAGGGAAAAAAAAGTTTTCACACAGACTAATACTCAAGGAAAAAAAGTTAACGTTATTAAGATAAATGCGATTCTGTACACTGGAAGAATGTTTTAGGCAACAGCAATGCCTAAAATAGTGCTCCACAAAAATTTTATAATGTTAACGAAAAATACAAATGTCTATATGGTGAGAAAATTCCTATTCATTTTTTTGGAGAAAAAAAAAGGAGGTCTTTATTCTTATTTTGCTTTTTTCCTTAAATGGAAAATTCATTAAAAGTTTAATTTATACTAATAATAGTGACTAAAATATGCTTAAGAGAAAATAAAATGTTTCAAGTTCTGTGGATTTTCATTTGCAAGTTAGTGAAGTAGGCAGTCAAGAAATAATTGTGATCATAAATTTCACAGAGATATTCTTACTTGTTTTTCTGATTGGTAAAGAGAGGTGTGATGCACTGTACTGACGACTCTTCAGCTTATGCTCCAGAAGACTGATGACAAAGAATCAAAAATAAATCACAGTCTTGAATCTTTAAGGATTCCTGTGAGTTCTTCCTTTCTAAGGCTAATGCTATGTACATCAGGCAAGGAAAAAGGAAAAATTTCTATCCCCCATGGACTTTGATTTAATTAGCTAGACAAGCTACTTTGTACATGGAAGATATCACATAACAGTCTGGAGCTTCACACAAAAACAAAATCCAGTTTGCTTTAACTAAATGGGTAACTGTTAATTTTTTTATGTAACTACGAAGTGCAAAAAGCACTTTCTTATGCAAAGAAGAACTAAGTGGTTAATGGACCCTTGCTCATATTTTGTAGTCTCATTATTGCTGAAATTATGCAATGACAAAAACAAACAACCAAAAACCAAAACCAAAAGAAAACAAAAACCCCAAAACATGACAAAAAAATAAGATATGATGTATTAATGTATAAGCGTTTAAACAGGATGAGCCTTCAAATGCCAGAACACACAAAGAGCACAGATGAAAAATAAATGACCCAAGAGACCAGGGTGCTTGGCCCTGTGTGGCCACTTACTATGTGACATGGGCAAGTCAATTTCCCTCTCTGAGTTTGAGTTTCCTCATCTGCAAAATGAGGCTTGTGAAAGTTATACCATTACTGGGGAAAGAGCACTAGATTTAGGTCTGCAAAAGGACAAAGATTTGAATCCAGGACTCTTTTCTTTACTCCTATAGTACCTTGACTTTTTACTCATTTCTCTGGATCTCAGTTTCTTCATCAGTAAAATGAAAGGCGTAGACTAAATGGTCTTAGTTACTTCTAGCTCTTAAATCCTACATCTCACTGACAAGATGACTTCTAAGGATCCTTTCAGTTTGGACATTTTATTCTATATTTCTGAGTAACAACAGACTCGAGGAAAGTGCCCAGGTGTTCTAATAATAATTGGACATATATAGCACTTGAAAGTTAGAAAAGTTCTTTACATCAATTGAAAGATTTTTAAAGCATCCAATGCATTACTGTAACTCTTTTCTAAACTGTAAAAATAATTTCTTTTTTCAGTTTTAAGGTAATTAGAGAGAAAGGCAATTTAATAATTCAAATGGAACTAGGAAAAAAAGCACTGAAATCTCAACAAACCTGAAATTGTTTTGTTTCAAATTTTTTTTTAAAAAGACCTAGAAACTTCAAAAAGCAAGAACAAAGAAAACCAAGAGTCAATATATTTTCTCCCTGTGTAGTTACCATCTTACAGCTATTTTGTGTTTATGTATTTAAAAGTAAAAGGGTGAGAAAAAAATTTCCTTACTTGTAAAAAGCTTGATGTCTGAGGATTCCATTTCTCTTCTGGTCTTCCATGCCATGTATTTAATATGCTTAAACAAACCTGAAGAGAGACAAAGCTTTAATGGGAAAATTGCAAGATGAACCATATGAACAAAAACTGTCGATGCTAGAAGAAAAAAATCGTTATGTTATATAAATCTTATCTCTTCCAACCCTTAAGGGTAGTGAGGATGTTGAAAGGAATGGACATTTTCAGGATATGACAAATCTCTACATGGCACTACAATTTCATTTAAATGAAAAACGATTAACTACTTTTTGAAAAAATATTCTTGGAGGATGGAGAATTCCAAAGAATTTTTAGGACAGGAGGTCAGGAAAGAAGAGAAAAATACTTGGTTATGTGGTCTTGTAGTATTTCCAAAAAGGATGAAAGTTCCATGATGAGTGAAAAAGGCAGGTAAAAATGAATACATATGAAGGCTAGTTAGTGGGTAAATGTATTGTAGGATCATAGATGATGTAGAGCTAGAAAGGCCATTAGAGACCATTGAGTCCAAACCTATCATTTCAGAGAAGAAAATGAAGCCCAGGGAAATTAAATGACTTGCTTAAGGTAATACATAAACAAGAAAAATATGATATGAATTCATTTTGAGACATAAAGACTGCTCTGTAGGTATGTGTGCCTAAGTTCATCAAATTTGGAAAAAGCAATGCTGTTTCTGGAAAAAATCCAGAATAAAGACTATAAGATTTTGCTAACTTCACACTGAATGAAGAAACTCAGAATATCATGGAGAGTTTATGATATAATTACTTATTTGGAGGATTCAAGGATATCTGCTACTTAAAAGAAAGGTAGGACAAGGTAAAAATTACTTTTTTAAAGAGATTATAGTTGAGTGTGCAGCAACCATTAATGTTTATCTCATGTTATGGCTGGAAGACAAACTCAAAGTAGGGTGATCTTTATCAACCAAAAAGAAAAGACATTAGTCTTCTAAAGAAAAGAAGTAAGTTTAAAGTTTTAAAGTTTATCGCTTGCACATTCCTACAATACTATTTCAGCATAGGAGAAAATTATTTAGCAAGCAGTTTTATTTGTAGAAGTTTATAGTTTTTAAAATTTCACATCCATGATCTTGTTTAATTTCTCCCAACTATCTCATGTTTGTAGAGCTGGTGATCTTGTTTTTAAGACAAAGAAATTAATATACAGAGAAGCTAAATAAGTTGGTCAATGCAATATAGCTATTTAATGATGAAATGGTGATTAGAAATCTACTAGACCTTGTTCCTTTGACACACTGCCAGAAGGGAACAATTCCTTTTGCTCTTCTAGATATCGAGAGAAGCAATGCATTATGTTGACCTAAGAACACCTGTGTTCAAGTTACCTGTCTGCCATATACTGCATGTGACCCTGTGCAAGTCATCTTGCCTCTCAGTTCCTTAGGCCAACTCTAAGACTTTAAATTGTAGAAAAGGTAATGCTAGGCATTAGTAGAGGGGATTTCCTTATCCAAGTCTTCCATATATCAGTTAAAAATCACAGGTATTGTGCCCTAATCCCATAACTATCTTGGTATCAACTACTTTCATGCTTTAGTTCATAATCAGTATTTTTATATAATATTTATTCATAGACTGGCTTAAAAGAAATTTTTTTTCTTGTCCATAAGGAAGCATAAAGGAGAGAACTAGGTTTGCCTTCAGCTAAAACACTTTAAATTGACAGAAAATATTGGTTCTAATTCCAAGCCTTGTATTATAGCCAAGAGCGAGTAAAGTGTTTTAATTACAGTCAGTTTGCTTCTTTTGGGGACAGGGGCAGCCCACACATTTTTAAACAAGTCAAAGATACATTAACACTTTCTGAAGCATTCTTCAAACTGTACCCCTTCAAGTAAATCTGTCATGTAAAGGTAAGTTAGGAATTCAGTCCCTTATAACCAGAGAAGTAGCTATTTGTATAGTCGATGTACACTCCCCTAGTTTTTTAAATGCTGTAATACTGTCAACATATAGTTTGTACTGAGAGCACAGCAAACATAACCATGTAAAAGGTCTAAAGAACCTTTAAACAGATTTTTATTATACCTGAGGAATAACGTTTTTGTTGTAACCTCCCATATTTAACATGAAAAAGAAGACAACAACAAAAGATTAAAAATAAACATTTTCCTCTCACATTTAACCTTAGGAAAGGTACCTAATGCTGTATAACAAGGCCAAGGAGTAATCACAAGCCTATAAATAAAGTGGGTTCAATATAGTGAAATAACATAACTAAAATATGGATACATGGTAACATTACAAAAACATTTTAATACAATGAGAAAAAGTTTTTTAAGTACATTACCTTGCCATCATTGTAAAGGTTTGGATTGAATCGAACACTATGGCCACCAGTTGTCTCCAGATTCACAAGTGGGGGTGAACTGGGATAGTCTTGTGGAAAATAGACATCAAATTCAAAGCAGCCATTTGCATAAGGAGTATCTGCTGGGCCAGTGATTAGAACCTAAGATGTAAGGAGGGGGGAAAAAAATCACATCAAGACTGAAATATTTGATATACTTGGATTTTTCTGTGTCAAAAATCAAAAGCACAATCTGCATCAAAATAAAGATAGCTTTCTTCAATCAATTAACCAACTAGCATTTATTACCTGCATGTGGTATACACTAAGGACTGTCCAAGGCACTGGAAATATTAAAGACAAAAAGTGAAAACAGTCTTATCCTCAAAAAGCTGACAATATAAAGGGCAAAACAAACATAGACATATATATATAGAGAGAAAATAAATATTTTTTTGTGGGGGTGGGAGGAAGGCATTAGTAGTTTGAGAGAATTCAGGTAAAGTTTTAGAAGATGGTACTTGACCCTTGATCTTTAAGGAAAATAGAGATTTTAAGAGGTGGAGGTGAGAAAGGAATACATTCCAGGCAGGGGAGAAAACCAATGCAAAGGCACAGAGACTAGAGACAGAATTTGGTATATTAGACAAGTCCATCTGGCTGGATCTCTACAGTGTGTAAAGAAGAGTGATGTCTAATTAGGGTAGAAAAGAAAGTTGAGACCAAGCTATTAAGAGTAATGAACGATAAACAAAGGAACTTATATTTAATCCTAGAGATGAAATGAAGTCTTCTTAGTATATTGAGTAGAGGGAGTTACATGATCAGACTGGTGCTTTAGGAAAATCACTGACAACTGTGGAAGATGAATGGGGGGATGGGGTTGAGGGGGAATACTTGCAAGCAAAGAGACTAATTAGAGGTCTATTGCTATACTCAATGACAATGTGACAATGACAATGTGACAATGTGAGTGGTGAGAAAGGGATGGGAAGATGAGTTATGAAGACAGAAATGATAAGATCCAGATGACAGTGAGGATATGAACATGGGAAACTAAAAGATGGTGATGCCCTTGACAGAAACAGGGAAACTAGAAAAAAGGGTAATTTTTTGGGTAATAAAAGTATTTGTATTCAATATGTTGAATTTCAAATGCCCCATCCATAAGCAGCTGAAGATGTATTCCTGCAGCTCAGAATAGAAAAAAGATTGGGACCTATCAATTTGACAGTCATTTTAATAGAGATAACAATCAAACCAATGAAATGGTCAATGAGCTCAGTCCTTATGAGCATATACAAGTTAGTTTAGGTGATACATCCCAACATGGACTTTGAAGAATGAAAAGCTATTCTATACCTGGTTTCAGTTGTCAGCCACTTGGCAAAGAGGAGCCTTTGTAATTGGCTGTGAAGCCAGAACCTGGATGTATTCAAATAGCACTAATTAGCCAAAGCAAATCTCTGGGTACTGCCCTTTCTGATTTGGCTGGCACTAGAGCAGGGAGGACTAAGAGTTGAGAGCCACTGGGTGAGAGTCTGGAATGATCATGATGCCACCAGTGCACGGCCTTACATTCGCTTATGCCTCTGTTGTGTCTATTCTTTCCTATTTATAGGTGAATGAGATTGAATATTGCTGTGTCCTTGTGAGCTGTGAAAGGCTGAGAAAGTAAGCCATAAGAAGTCTGGAGCTGAAGTCTATGTGAGAATTTGCTAGAAGCCACATGAGTTAAGTTGATCCAGCTCATAGTAGCAAGGATATGAATTCATTCATCCAGACCAGGGCTGGGGAACCTGCAGCCTCGAGGCCACATGTGGCCTTCTAGATCATTGGGTGCGACCTTTTAATTGAATCCAAACTTCATTGAACAAATCTCCTTAATAAAAGGATTTGTTCTGTAAAACTTGGACTCCGTCAAAAGGCTGCAGCCGAAGATCTAGAGGTCTACATGTGGTCTCTAGGCCCTAGGTTCCCCACCCATGATCCAGACCATACCATTCTGCTTGATGAAATTGGTAGAACCAATGCTATTTAGAAAATGTGTTAAGTTTGAACCCGCTCTTTCCAGAGACAGAAGGCACTTTGGGGTGGAGGAAAGTTCTATTTCTACTCTTGGTATAGCTCTAAAGTAATATTGCACTATAAAAATTAACTGATGTTAATTGATCACATGGAACTGGTACCCTAATCATTGAGAGTTAACAGTGGAGGCAAACATACAGTGGTATTGGGAGCATGAGCCGAAATCATTAGAAAAGAAGCACTGTGACCTCTCAGGGGTACCTCTAGAACTCTCAAGGGGAGAGAATGCCAGTGCCAGTCCAGAGACTGGCTACAAATGTATTTAGTTGAGGACTGCTGCTACTTTGGGTCAAGTAGCCCAAATATCTTACCTTATACCTGATACATGCTACATCTTAGGCTCCAGGACTGCTTCTTATG
Source organism: Vombatus ursinus (assembly GCF_900497805.2). Taxonomy (NCBI): domain Eukaryota; kingdom Metazoa; phylum Chordata; class Mammalia; order Diprotodontia; family Vombatidae; genus Vombatus; species Vombatus ursinus. Next base: position 12,889,961 of record NW_020948840.1, read on the forward strand.
GTAATAAACTTAGCTTGTGATAAGAGTCAATGAGGTCTTTATAACAGATAATTAGAATCATTTATTTGAATCCAATGTAGGTCAATGAATTTACTTTGCTGCTCCTTGACCAAACATTGCCTTATAACTGTTGGCATTAATCAAGCCAAAAATGTATATATATATATATATATATATATATAGATAGATAGATAGATAGATAGATAGATAGATATAGATATAGATATAGATATCTCCCCAGGTTTATAATGCTCTATCCAACTGTTGCTAAATCACCACAAACTACAACTCCAGTTGGGGGGAAAAACACTTAGGAAGTCAATAGATTAATCTCTGTACTTTGGAAAAATTGGATGTCAAACTGAGGGATGGAATGGAATAAGGAGGTAGTACAGTGGCCAAATTTAAATTGGCTGTGTTCCCCAATAGAACAAATTCCCTGGATCCAGAAGCAATTCCTTTTTTCCAAGGATAAGACCCTCAGAAATATTGAAATATTAGATGCTACTCGTTTATAGTGTTCACATAGCTTAATTAACCTAGACTCCATAGATCAAATCAACTAGCATTTATTAAGCCCTTACTATGTACCAGGTCCTGTACTAAACATTGGGAATACAAAGGAAGGCAAAAAACAGTACCTAATGACAAAGGGCTCACAGTTCAATGGGTGAAAACGACATACAAACAATTATATTAAAAAAAAAGTTATATATAGGATAAATTGAAGAGAATCTTAGAAGAAAGCCACTAAAATTGAGGAGGTCAGGGAAAGGTTTCTTGCAGAAGGTAGGCCTTTAGCTGAGAAATGAAGGAAGCCAGGGAGGAAAGGAGGCATAGAAGATGAAGCGTATAATAGGCATAGGAGATGGCCAGAGAAAATACCTAGAGTGGGGAGATGCAGTGTCCTTTACAAAGAATGGCAAGGAGGGCTGTGCCAATGGGTGAGGAGGGGAGAGAGAGGGAGGGGGCAGGGAGGGAGAGGGAGAGGGGGGGAGGGGAGGGAGGGGGAGAGGGGGAGAGGGAGAGAGAGAGAGATAATGCATATGTGTAAGGTATAAGAAGTCTGGAAAGATAGGAGGGCACCCATTATTATGGACTTTAAAAGGCAAATAGAAGACTTTATATTTGATTCTGGAGGTAATAGGGATTATAATTCTTAGGTATTTTTTTTAAAAAAAGATTTCCCCCCCTTTTTTTTGGTGGATCAAGCTCCTGGAAGAAGTATTTTAGATGATGCAGAGAAAATGTTGCAACTTTCTTCTTTTAATTACTAGTCTTGGATGATACTGACAAATGATGAGGGGTGAACCTAGAGATCCTTTAACATTCAACATTCAGGAAGTCAGTCTGTCATTATTTATTTTCATCTCAAACTACCTGTTTCTACCCTCATTGCACTTTGAGTCTATAACTGCTCTAAGGTGGATAAACACTTTCAATGAATTCAATGCCCTTAAGAAAATTCCCATTCTCTATGTCTATTTTGCAGCTTTGTTATTCTGAATATATCTGACATTTACTTTTCTGTTTACATGTTTTTCTCCCTAGTAGCATGTTTAAGTTTCATTGGGAATGGACTCTTTTATTCTTTGTACCCCCAATTCTTAACATACAGTAGACATTTAATAAATGCCTGGTGAATTGAACTGACCTACTTCCTATGTTACTGAATATTCTGTGCTAACTTGTCTTCAAATACCCTCTTCTCTTAGCATTGCTAACTCCTTCCTTTGATCCTCAGTTTTTCAAAAACCCCATCTCCTAAGATAAGGGCATTAAAAGTGTCTGTTCATGATGCTCTTCTCTTCTTTCTCCATACTCTCTCTTTGGCAGTATAATTCACAAATATGGATTCACCTCCATACTATGAGGGAGAAAAACACGTACACAGGTAAGTAAATGTCAAATATATTCAGAGTAACAAATCTGCAAAGTAGACATAGAGAATGGGAATTTTTTTAAGGGCAGTGAATTCATTGATTGAAAGTGTTTATTGACCTTAGAACAGTTGCTGTAGACTCATAATGCAATGGGGGTAGAAACAGGTAGTTTGAGATGAAGATGTCTCCAAATGCCTACTGCCTTACCTAGATGTCCCACAACTCAACATGTTCAAAAGTACAGGCACCAACTTTCACTCAGTTTCCCATGTTTACAACTTTGAACTTACCTTTGACCCTTGTTTCTCTCTCACTTATCACTTAATCCACTTTCACAGTGCTTCTCTCTGGCTCATCACTCTATTCCCCCACAGTGCTATCTGAGTACAGACCCTCACTACAACCAGCTTCTACTACTACAGCCTCCAAAAAGATCATAGGATCACAGATTAGGGCTACAAAAGGCCTCAGAAATCATCTAATTTAATCTTTCATGATCAAGATGAAATAACTGGGGCTCACAGAGGTTAAGGGACATACCAAGGTCCCTCAGATAGTAAATGGCAGAGATGGGATTCAAACTCAGGCCCTGTTACCTCAAGTTGAGCATTTTTCTCACTGAAGCACAATACCTCAAAACTCTTTCACAATCCATTCTTCATAAAGATGCCAAAGCAATCTTTACTATGCATAGATCTAATTTTGCCAATCTTCTGCTTGAAAATTTTCACTATCTCCCTACTACTCATGAAATAATACTCAAAATTTTCTGCCTATCATTCAAAGTTCTCTACAATAGTGATGTCAAACTCAAATAGAAACAGGGGCCACTCATCTCTATGTAACAACTTCTGCTGCATATTGACTTAGTTTTAAAATGTGATATGTGTATAATTTATTATATTTTTTTTTTGTTAAATATTTTCCAAATAGATTTTAAGCTGTCTCAGCAGCAGTCAGGAATGTTATGGGCCACATGTGGCACTAGTATACCTTTCTAGCCTTATTGCATATTGTTTCTTGGTCCCCTCCCCCTTAATTTAGGCACAATGGGCTTATTACTATGTTTTCTGAATATTTCTTATGCTCTCATGCTTTCTTGCTTTTGCTCTTTCCATTCCCTATGCCTGAGGTGTTGGTCTCTCCTCCCTCTTTGCTTATTGAATTCCTGGCCACATTTTAATGCTCAACTCAAATTCCAAGTCATACATGAAAGCCTTTCCTGATATCCTCCACTTGCCAAGTCACTAACAACCTCCCACCTTGGACCTCATAAAACACTTGCTAATGTACTTATCATGAATTTTTTTTTAAGAAAAAATATTTACTGCAAAAAATTTATAATAGCATCCCCAGCTTGCGCCTTCTAATAAGTAATAAAGAGGATGGGAGGAAAAAAATTAAAATATACCATATACCTTCATGATGTCAAGTCGTTCTTCATCACAGCGTACAAAGACACTGGAAGATGATGAAAGAGGCAGTGATGTTGAAAGTGTCACAGCTTCCTGTGCAAGACGTCGGGCTCTTGCAGCACTATTTGCATCACTTGCATTTTTCACTTGTGACATGTAGTGATAATTTACTTTAAAACCCAATTTCCCATCATCATCTTCAGAAACCATTTCGAATGTATCTAGGACAGAAGAGAAAACAGCAGAAAATGTGAAGCAGTATACATTATAAAATAAACCCGAGACTTGAAAGTTATGAAATTAGTAAACAATTATTAAAACATATGCAATTTCTAGTTCCCAGTCTTACAAATGATGCTACTCTAGAGTGCAATAACAATGAATTTTTAATGAAATTAAAGAACTAATGAAGCTATTTCATCCTTTTTATGGGGGGGGGGGCCTAGCTGTTGTAGTGGACAAAAAACTAGCGTGAGATTCTGTTAGGATTATAATCCCAAAATCAAGTAAATCAAATTTGGAATAGCTCAACAATGATGCAAAGCAGTATATGATTAAATGCCAAGTTAATCAGCCTAGGCAAAAAAAAAAAAATAATAATACTATGAGCTTAAAGTAGAAATCAGTAACTGGGCTAATATGTAAACCTAAAAATTTGGATGCCACTATTTCTGCCACTGAAACCACCACCAATCTAATTTCTCGCATTTATAATCTTGGTGCTTAACTATTTTTCTTTGTTAACAAGAGTATAATTCCAGGTTAGAGGAAAACAACTAACGACTCATGCAAAACAGAAGATATCAAAAAAAACAATCCAGGGGAAACAAACGAATAAGATAGAAGACATAAATAATGGTTATAGCCCATAGTGCCTTTCCAAAATTGTTAAAATGAAAATTACTAATTATATATGACTTCTGAGAAGTAAAAATGACTCTTCACTAAGCAGTCATAATCAATGCATAACATTAATGAAGCTACATACAGAGGGAACGTTCCACAGAATATCAGATTTAGAGCTGTAAGGACCTAGTAATATATATGTAAATATGTAATCTATCCTATCATTGTCAATATTTTTTGTATTACTTTAAGAACAACTGATATAATTATTATATAATAATCTTTGTAATTATTAATTATAAAATTAATGTTGCATTATATTTTATATATAATATTATTTATATGTTATGGTATATCATATAATTATATATTATAATGATTATAATCAATATTAATTAAATATGTAATAATTATTATATAATTATAAGAATAAAGAATTCCCCCTCTTTACTACTAAGACACAATCCTATGTAATGAAAAATAGAAAGTGTGGGGGATGGGGTGGGGACAGCAACTGGCAAATCCAATGAGCACATCATCTGAGTCGGCCAGTGTGTGCAGTATGTTACACCCTCCCACCTCCAGTCCTTCTGCATAGGAGAGAGGTGCATTTTCTTGACTCTTCTCTGGTGTCAGCATTCGTGCTTATAATTACACAGCATTAGGGTTTTTATTTTGTTTTCTTTTTTGGTTCTTCCCATTTAAATTGTTTTCATTGTGTATACTGTTTTCTTTGTATTGTTTATTTCACTCGCTGTTCACGTCCTTCCATTTTTCTCCAAATTCTTCATGTCACTTCATATTTCATTTCATATGATTATTTACAATCTGTTTACAGCCATATGCTAATTGTGGGCATTTAGTTTGTTTCCAATCTTTGTCACCACAAAAAGTGCTACTATAACTTTATGCTGTACACAAGTACATCTCGGACCTCCTTAAGGTATAATGCTTAATAGTGGTTTTTCCAGGTCAAAGGGAATAGTCATTTTAGTAATTTTTAAGCCTAATTTCAAGTCTTTTCCTAAATGCTAACTCTGGTATTCTAAAGTGGAGGCAGCAGAGGCCTGAAGGGTTAAATGCCCAAAGTCATTCAGGTGGACATGTTGGGAATGAAGTTCAGATGCTCCAACAGTAATTGGATAGTTAAATAGAAGATTCTGGATTTGAAATCCACTGATCTTTCCACTGAAACACAGGGAACAGATAGGAAATGAAAAAGAAATTTAAACAATTAGACATAATGGCAGAACTGACATGAATTCACTCTAAAAAAGATCAACCCAAAGAAACACACTTACTAAACAATTATGGTAAAAATAATTTTCAGAAATCTTCTTTGCAGATTACAAAAAACTTTAGAAAACATAAAGTTTACTAAGTATAATAACAAAAAAAAAACCCTTAAAAATAAAAGTAAAAACTATTTGGTCCTTGGTATAACGTCTGGAGGTAATGGTCATCTTTGGTTTTAAAGTAAAACCAACTTTTTGGATTATCTACCTAGCCAAAAGGATCTGCTCATAAGCCAGTTCCTTTTGCTCTCTCTTATGCTGCACAAAGGTAAACTGGGAAAGTAATGGACATAGCCACAGAAGAAATATGAATATATATAGATGTGCTCATTTGAATATATAGCTAAACCTACAATATAAAGATGACAGAGTTGCTTATAGCTCTAAAATAGCTAAAAACTATCTATGGGTTAAAAACTATTATAGGGGGCAGCTAGGTGGCACACTGAATAGAGCACCAGCCTTGAAGTCAGGAGGACCCGAGTTCGAATCCGGACTCAGAACAAACACTTGACACTTATGAGCTGCGTGATGCTGGGCAAGTCACTTAACCCCAATTGCAAAAACCAAACCAAACAAAACAACAACAAAAAACAAACTATTATGGATTGTGGTTTGTATGAGGTAAGACTGCAACAAGGCCTTGGACCTTCTACACCCTTTCTTTTACTACAGATGGTGGTTTAATACATTTGTGGTGAAATAAATTTGTGGTCTTTGTGTTTATCAAATACTCTGCTACCATATTTGCTTTCTTCTGCATTTTGTATGGTATCCAGTTTGACTGAGATCTCTATTTTTTAACCCGTACCAGCTGTTTTAATAATTACAGTTTTGTACCTTAGTTTGAGTTCTGATAGTGACACCCACTTCCTTGCCATTTTTTTCATTATGATCCTTGGGATACTGACCTTTTGTTTTCCAATATAAATTTTAGTATTACTTTACCTAGCTCTATAAAATATTCCTTTGGTAGCCTGATGGACTGAAGCACTGAATAAGTAAATTAACTCAGGTAATATTGTCATTTTTTATTTTATTGGCTCAACCTGTCCATCAGCAATTAATGTTTCTTCACATATTTAAGTCCATCTTTATTTCTTCAGACCATTGTGATAGACTCCCAAATATTTTATACCTTCTGTAACTATTTTGAATTAGAATAGGTTTCATTAGTAATTTGTTTTTAGAAACTTTTTTTTTCCTGAGGTAGAAGTAATGTAAGAAACATAGAGATGTATTTTAGGATATCAAAGTAGGGAAATAATATAAATACTAAATAATATGACAGATCAGGAGAACAAATTAGGCATCTGTGAATCTTGAGAGACAAGTAAATGTTAAGGATTAGAGTTTATAATGACTCTCTAGAAGTAGGAAAACTGTGAAGCGAATCTCTAAGCCAGAACAAGCTCAAAATTGTGGAAGAAGCTGATGACAGCTGATGATAGTGCCTCATTGAACTAGGAACCAGGGAGAATATTGTTCCTAAATGATACTCTGGGGATTGAACAGAGTAGTCCAGTTGTTGTTTGACTAAAGTAGGGTACAATGATACTATTAATAATTTACTGCTGGCAGTTATACTTCTTTTTGAACTCCCTCTACATCTTGAGCTTTCAGAAACTTTGGCAGCTCAGTGGTGCAGTGGATAGAATGATGGACCTGGAATTAGGAAGTCCCGAGTTCAAATCTAACCTTTGACACTTACTGTGTGACTCTGGGCAAGTCACTTAGCCTCTATTTCCTTAGTTTCTTCACCTACAGAATGGGAATCATAAGAGCAGCTACCTCACGAAGTTGCTGTGAGGATCAAAGGAGATAATAATTGTGAAGAACTTAGCAGTGCCTGCTATGTAGTAAGTACTATCTAAATGCTATTATTATTATTTCTTCAAGGCTCAAGGTACACCTTCTTTGCAAAGCCATGACTGAATACTCCCGTTGTCAATGCTCCTTCCTGCTTCTGCAAACACTGTATTACACTTATTTGTGTACGTGGAGTATTTACCCCAGTGCACTGTAACCTCTCTGAAGGCCTATCTCTAGCAATGAGATAGTGTCTTGCACATATCAGTAATGTTTATTAATATGATGAATTACTAACACTAACGGTGGCATACAAAATGAGAAGGACAGGACTCATGCCACTAGTCCAATGGAAAATATTAACAAAATATAGAGAAATGCATTTCCAAGTTAGGTGGCAATTGCTGTTTCCATCTTCCACCAGAATTCTTAACCAAACCAAGAAATTCAAGGTCAAGGAAGGAAGCAAATGACTTATTCCTTTTCTGGTTATCTGTTTTTTAGGGTAAATTTTCTTGAACACTTCTTATTTTTCACAATTTCTTTATCCACTACTAAAGCTTCAGATCTCTAAAAGACTTTATTCATAGTTCCCTTTAAGCTGCTCTCCTCCCAATCAGGAGTTGCGACAGATAAAATTATGAACTATTTAAAAAATGAAGCTTTGGCATATCCCTTCTAAAGAGGTGCCTTCTCTTGATATACAAACTCCTTATCTATGAAAAAGGATATTCTTCTCACAATATGTAACTAATCATGAAGTATTGCAGAAATATACATATTACTGGTTTTTTCCCCCAGACTATACATTTAAAATCAAATATCATACAGAATCAAACTATAATCTTAAGAATTTAGTAGATCTCTCAACCATTTTTATAAGCAATGAATAATTTTAAAAACATATACTAAGATTTTAACTTACCAAACTGTAACTTTTTCATGAGAGCTACATACTTTTCTTCAAGTGATCTTAATACTGACAAAGGTTTTGGTTTCACAGCAGCCTTCTTGGAATATTCAGCCAATTTTTTTTCTGTTATTAATATTTTAAGAAAAATGATATCTGTTATGCATTTTGGTAAAATGATTATAACTAGAAAGACTTTGCTTTTACAGTTAAAGCTAATGAAAGTTAATAACATCAATAAACATCCATTATGTACTTGCTTTATAATTTTTGTATTTTATAATGTTTTTGTTTTGATAATTATTGGCAAAGCATTCATTCCCTTCCATTTTAAGCACATTTACAACAAGACTACATACTAAATCTTATAAGCCCTTACTGATTTTTAAAAAATAGTTATCAGAAAAGGTAACAACAAAATTGAACTTTTCTGGAGGTAATTTTTAAAAAATGTTAACTTAAATTACAATTTAACATCTTTCTCTACTAACTAAAACTTTTCTTTTAAATCAAAGATGCATGTATAAAAGATGATCAGATTTTTAGTATATGATTTTCAACCACTCAATTTTCTTAGAGTATCCATCTGATACTGAAATAAAATTCTGAAATAAGGTGCTAACCACTATCCATAACACATAACAAGAAACTGGTTTGGTTTTCAGTACATCAACGTGTTCAAAATTAATCAGTTAATAGAATATTAGAAGGTTATATATGGCAAATGAATTATTTTACCTTGATTTGCTTGCCGTAAACTCGTGGTAGCTGCATAAACTATTTCAGCAGTTTTTTGAATATCTGGAACCAAAAGAGTTAGTCCTTCAGGTTCCTGATCAGATGCATCTGGTTTTACTCCTGTTTTAGCTTTATCCTTTTTAGATCTGTATTTTTTAAAGGGACATATGAAGAGAAATATGATTGTAGAGCTTAAACATAACAATCAGCAACAGCAAGACTATTACTACTATTTAAGTATAAATGAATTTTGCATTTTACCTAACATGAAGTCAGTTTAATGTATACTATGAGAGGCATTTTAAGAAGTTGTTGCTTCTAATATGAAATTATTCAGTTTAGTTAATTAAAAATGTTTAAAGAAATTTTTTTTTCCAAATTAAAAAACACTGGTTTTTTAGGTGTCATCTTAAAATTACTCGGATACATGTCATGATGATTCCCCCTGCCCCACACTCTTAGTTTTGCATCATAACAGTAAATGAAGAAAAATGTTCTAATAACCTGTAAGCATGGTTAAAAAATTAACCAACCAACAAAATAAAAGACAAAACTCTACCATGTCTGGGTGTTTTCTGATAGAACGACTACCATGTCAGTGGCACAATACCTGAATTTAATGTAAATTCAGGGAATTTAGAGGGAGTAAATATAAGTTCAATAGTTTTTAGAAGAGCTGTTAAGTCCAACTGAAATTAAAGTATGCTTAAATACATGTATTTATATAACAAAATTCTTGAGGTCCACTTCAGGAAATCTTGTTATAAATAAGTTTTTTATGACAAAACACTCGTGATAATGTCAGGAACACTGAGGCAGTGAACAAAACAGAAAATGCACTTAATACCAAATTCAATTAAATAAGCAAGGAAACATAGTACGTGATTTTCCCCTAACAATATTTATATCCAGAAAATAAAACTTTAATTTTAATATTACCACAGTCTAGTAATAATGCAGTTTAAAACATTTAAAAACATCTCGCTATAAGTTCATAAATAATATTGCAAACTGTGCTTCCATTAACATTATTTCATTATAAAATAAGTTCTCATGTCTTTTTATAGTGTAATCTGTAAAGAAATCTACAAAAAGTTATGTTTTGCTGATCTTTATGTTTATAATTTAATTGTAGTAATCATTCAAGTTTCAAGTGAAGTAAATAATCTATCCCATTTTTAGTTTTTATTATCATATATTAATACAAAATATTCAAGCATATATAAACGACTATTTAATGCTTAAAAATGTATATATGGTGATCCATGAACCCAACTAAATGAAAATTATCCCCAAAATATAAGCATATTAACAAAAGTAAAGCTTATTTTTCCAAGTTAATACATTTTTCTTTATAATAGGATATTTGTTTATATTCAATTAATTCAAATAACCTGGCATGATGACTCATCAGTCTAGATATAGCCAGGAAACAGAGTAGTTAACCAAATGAAATTAATAATTTTAAAAATACAAGCTCAAACAATTAAATAAAATTCTAAAAAATTAATTTAATGTCAATAAAATGAATCTTTTCTTATAGAAAAAAAAATTAGACTTTCAGTTGAAAGAGGGTCCAGTTGAAACGCCTCCCTGGCCTCACTTCTAGATCTATTTTTCATCCTCACTGTGACCTTTGTCCTCCCACTGACCCTGTCCTTCTTGCCCATCCAATTCAAAAATAAGTCTGCTTTTGCTTCACTTTCTTTACAGTCTTGATACTATGGGTGACCAGTTCAACCCATCTTCCACATTTCAATCACTATCCCTCTTGTTCTATCATCATGCACGCAATGCCAATCCTCAAACCTGGTTGATCTAGGGCATGGAAAAGAAGTCATTATAGAACTGGGTCTGGTGTTAGAGGAGCTAAGTTCAGGTTCCAATTCTGCCATTTGTTAACAGTGTCATCATGGTCTAGTCACAACTTCTCTGACCTCAGTTTACTTATCTGTAAAATAAGGTTAGTGCTTTTTCATTTCTATATGTATGAAATCCCATAAACTACCTTCTTTATATCTCTCATCTGTCTGAACACAGCTTAAGAAGTTAACTAGGTTAACCATTTTAACTAGGTGCTATATGAATTCATGTTATCTAATCTTAACTGGTCACTCACTACTATAAAGTAAAGCTTTTATTGTTCCTTTACTGACTATATCACGCTCTCACAAGTTTCTATGCTCCAAACCTTCTTCTCTCTTAATCTCTTTATGCTCTCATGCTTTTATCTTCAGATATTTCATCCAGCTTAACTAAGAAAAAGCCTTCAGTTGTGGGGCCTTTGATGTTGCTTCCTGTTCCACATCTCAACAGCAATACCTGTCCTCTTCATTTTATTTGTTCCAATTTCTAATGAAAAGGAAGCCCTTCTTGTAAAAATTACCTCCTCTACTCATGGCCTTGTTCTAAGTCTCTCCTGCCTCTTCCAGATGTTCGCCTCTTAAGTCCCTACCTCTTTTGGAAAGCTTTTTTTTCAACTGGTTTCTTTTTGATGCTTAAAAACAAGGCCATCTCTCCTCTAACCTTAAAAAAAAAATCTTTGCCGCATTCTGCCATCTCAAACTATCATCCTGTGTATCTCCTCAAATTCAATGACAAAGTTCTAGCTAGAAACAGTTGCTTATGCTTGCTGTGTTCATTTATTCACTAATCATTCACTTCTCAAATCCTCAGAACCAGGCTTCTAACCCAACCACTCCAATCAAACTGTTCCCTTCAAAGTTACCATGATCTTTTTATTGATAATTACAATGCCTTTTCCTCAGTCCTCATATGCTCTTTGAGTTCTAACACAGATTAAGATCCTCACTTCTGCTTAACAGCCTACCCTTTCTTGCCTTTCTCCTGGCTACTGTGATAAGGCCCCCTTCTGGTTTCCTTCTTCCCAGTCTGATAGTTCCTTCTAAGTCTCCTTTGCTGGATGATCACCTTCCATTCCTGCATGGGTTTCCCTAAAGATTTTGTCTTAGGCCCTCTTCTTTTATACTCGCAGTGATCTCATCAGGTCTACAAATTTAATTACTATTTCTATGCAGATTAACTCAAATCTTGGTGCCTTCCCTAATCTTCCATTTTTAGAAATTCTAAAGTAGATACAGTTTCACATGGTCAGCTGGTGGTTGGATATCTCCAAGGAGGTCCAAAGTGGAATTAATTTTCTTTCCCCGCTAAACCTATTCCTCCTCCAAACTTTCCTGCCCCGGTGGAGGATGCTACAATGCCTGTAGCATAATAAACCCATGAGGTTATGTATAACGAGGATCAAATAAGATAATGTAAATAAGTCACAAACCTTAGAGTGCTAAATAAATTCCAGTTATATTATTATATGTTCATAATCTTGTGGTTATCTCCAGCTCTGTCCTTGCTCACTAATGTCCAATTATCAAATGCTATCATTTTTACCTTTTTAACATTCCATATCTGTTTTTCACTTTGTATTCTTACTAACCCTAGTACTATTCTTCATTACCCGCTACCTGAAAGATACTAATAGATTCTTTATAGGACTTCTTATCACTATCCTATCCCTTTTCCAACTTAACCTTCATACCTCTTCCTAAACCTTTCTTAAGCATGGATCTCTTGTTACTTCTTCATTAAAAAACCTAAACAAACAGACCCCTCCAAAAGTTCCCTATCTTTTGAGGAACATTTAAATTCCCATCTGCATTTAAGATCCTTCACAATCTGGCACTAACTTATCTTTCTCATCTTAATCTCATATTGGCGCTCTAGTATACTCAATATCCTAATAAACTGGATTATCTTCTGAGCAGAGAGGATAAAGTTTTCCCCATCTAAACCCCAAAGAATACTCTTCTTGGGGCAGGTAGGTGGTACAGTGGCTACAGCACCGGACCTAAAGTCAGGAGGACCTGAGTTCAAATCTGGCCTCAGACCAAACACTTGACACTTACTAGCTGTGTGACCCTGGGCAAGTCACTTAACCCCAATTTTCTTTAAAAAAAAAAAAAAAAGGAAAGAAAGAAAGAAAACTCTTCTTTCATCCACTTTAACTGTTGAATTCCTTCCTGTTCTTTAAAGCCTTTTTCAAATATTATTTCCTCCAGAAGGTAATTTCTGATCCTCATTATCTGTATTTTCCCCTTTAGTCTTTGCTCAGTGGTTTATCTCTTTTAAGAGATTCATCATGTAGTGCTGTATTTTATAGCTATCTGTATTAGTATTTTATTCATCTATAAGCTACATAAGGCCACATTCTAAACTTTCTACATTTGCTGCACAGTTTGCCTAGCACATAGTTGTCACTTAATAAAAGTTTACCATATAATACGATTCAAGTACTACATGAAGAAGGGGGAAATTTTCAGCACGTTGATGACAGGAGCTGTTCCATTTCTTTTTATCCCAGTGCCCAGCACAGCAACTACATAATGCTTGTTGACTAATTGTTTAAGAACACATGATCTTTCTAGGGACTGAAAAAGGGGATTGTCTCTCAGTTAATAAATACAGGGATCTTGTCAAATCACATCAACCTCGCCAGACAACTGCAACAAGAATTCTGACAGCACCTCATTATGTTTGGAAAGTTCTGTGGTATTAACCAATTGTTAGACAGGATGTAAAAGTTGTTCCTAAACATCAGGACACTAGCTAGCAACACCCAAACCAAAAGGTTTTAAAGAGAAGGAAAGGAAAAGTGTTATGATGCTAGTAACAGTACTATATGGAATCAGAAGATTTATGGAAATTATCAATCAAGTGGATCCACTGAACACTGAAATAGATCCACTTCAAAGAAAAATATCTTACTAGGCAGAAGGAGGAATACTAAAGTAAAATACTAATTTCAACATCTAGGGTGTTCTTCCCTTGAACAATCACATCTCTTTTTGGTTCAGGGGGAAGGGTTTAGATTTTGGTGGTCAACCACAGTAGCACAATATTATCATTACACTGACTCCTTTTAAAAAATATTCATAAGCAATTAACTAAACTTAATCCTAGTTCCTTTGAGAGCTGTAGAACTTCTTATTCCTGAATAAAACCAAGAATCTGCTCTAGAAAGACAATAGCTTACATCAGCATTTTTAGATCATATAATTGACACTCAGATGATTATACAGTGATCTCACAATAAAAGAAAATAGTAGGGTCATAAAACTAGTATTTCATAAGAGCCCTTTACTAGATCCAAGTAAGAACAATTTTCACTTGAACACTTCTCCTTATGATGTATACAGAAAAGAAAGAAGATTAAATTCCAGATGGTAAGAGCACTTCAAATACATGAAGAACATATACTATCTGTATAATGCTGACAGCAACTGGTCACTGACACTACTGTTATATCCAGTAGTGTCATATCTATATCTATATCTATATATATATACAGATATATATATAGATATATATAAAGTATTTAAGTCACTGTCAACCCATATGTAGGCCCAGCTCATGAAAAAAGGCCATACCTTGGCTCATATCCTGAAGTCTGTGTGAAAAGCTATTTGGGTTCAAGGCACCTAGCTGGAAGTAGATCTTTGTGACAGACAATGGATCCAACATGGTAAAAGCAATCAGCGACGGCCGCTACCATGGTATCCGCTGCTTTGTGCATACGTTGAATCTGGTTGTGATCACTGCCCTGAAGAAATACGAGGAAGCAACTGTAGTCGCTATTGCACAAAACATCTGCAAACATTTCCACTATGTTGTGAATTCCACGAACCAGCTAACAAAGTAAGCAAAATATATAACCTGAACTAGGACATGAGCAAAATGGGCAAATATTTCCTTAAAAGAAAAAATAAAGTTCAACTGAATGAACTGGTTTTGCCAATTAAAACAGATTATTTATAAATCTTTGGATTATTAATAATAGCTCTGGTTGGATCATTTGGTCAAAATTGGGAAGACATGTAAAAACACCTCAGCATTTAAAAATTCTTCTTCAAATTAATATACTAAAAATATCAATTTTTGGAGGGTGGACAATATATAGGACCAACCACTTCAGGACTCAACACCTCAACAGAAGTCTATATAGTCACAAAGATAATATACAATTCTGCCATTGCATAAGGAACTTGAAAGCTACATGCTGAGACACCTAGGTATAGAACTATTCAAAGCAGGTAGAGCTTAAGAGAGACATTCTGGAGGTTCAAGAGAGTAAACTTCTTATGATTATCTCCAAATTGAAAGAACAAACACAAAATTCCAATTACTCGCACATTCTTGAGCCATATGCCATAATGCAAAAAATTTTAAGAAGCAACTCACTAAAAATGAGTACAGATATATACAGACATTTACTTTGGATGATCTATGTATATTTTCTTATCAATTATAAAAGATTTGAATATATGCCTATGAAAAGTTTAGTGAATAGCAGAAAAAATCTCCTAGAAGAGGTTTTTAACTTGGAGTCTGTAAACTTATTTCTAATAATTTTATTTTAATATAATTAGCTTCCTCTGTAACCCTATGTTATATGCATTTAAAAACAGTTCTGAGAAGGGGTCCATAAACCTCATGAAAATGCCAAAAAGATTTAGTTAATAAGCCCTTTCTTAGAAATAAACATTTCAGTTTTTGTATATGTCATTTCACTTACTGATTATTTTAGTTATCTACTTGAATTCACTCTAAAAATTATGAAGGGTTGTATTTCATTTTTGTCCTAAATGAACAGAGGGTCAAATAAAAATGTCACCCTGTTTGGAAAGCATAAAGATAAGAGGTGGAAGAAATAAACAATTACATAAATTTAGGAGAAGTGTTTCAGAAAAAGGGTAGGTTTCCAATAATATAAAAACAAAGACTATTCTATGTAGTTTCTTAGAACAGAAAGGATGCTCAGAATAGAGAAACTTTCATAATTCATGATAAAAGTGGTAGATCAAATTGATAACTCTTGTTGCTAATAACGTAAGTAAAAAAAAAATTATGAGTGACTCCCACTATCCAATGCAAATTTGGGTTAAAATGCAGAGCCTCCTATATAGTACGGTATGAGGGGATCTATTAACTCCAAATCTATACTCTAATGCTCTACCACTGGATCTAAAATTTTCATCACTGTATTTATTTTTCTTGATTGAGTACTATTTAAAGAAGATCAATGTGAAAGCACAAATATTCTTGAGAGAGAGAGTAACAATTTAAGATCCATCAAAGTAGATTACTTTATAAAAGTAGCTCCCTGCCAGCTAATAGACAGAAGAACTGGATGGAAACAGGACTGGATTTAGTACACATGAAGGGGCCAGAGGCCTACAGTGGATAGTCTTAGCATGTTGAGGTGTAACCTGCATGTAATTTCCACTTTTGACACTAGTGGTGTGACTGTGGACAAATCATTTCACATCTTCTGATCTTAGTTGCCCCATGTGTATGAGGAGGATGTAGGACTAGATGACCTCTCAAGTCCCTTTCCTGTCAAGACCCAGGATCCCAAAAGACACAGCCTTTGTCTTTATTCTCAAACCCTGAAGGGAGCTAGTTTAAGGGAGAGTATTATAAGGATTTTATTATGTAATTTCACTCCTTGAGGGCAGAAGCAGCTTTGTTTCTGTCTTATATATATTTATACCTTTAATATTTGTTGAATTAAAAAACAGAAAATAAAAATTTACACTTAAGATGTTTAATTGGATAAATATAAAAGAGTAATAAATAAATGAAAAAATAAGAAAAATCTGGTAAAAATGTTATATTGATAGAAGACATTTCTTTGACAAAAGTTTAAGAAGTACATAAGGTCAATAAAACATTAAAAACTGGTTTTAAATCAATGACTAGACTCTCCAAAAAAATATCTTTTGCCAATAACTTTTAAGAAGCAAATCAAAGTACTTGGGGATTTCCTTAACTGGCAACAAAGAAAGTCAACTTTTGAGGGTAGGATCTGTGTCTTATTTAAAATTTTTATCTCCCCAAGGGTCAAGCTTGTTCTATATAGTAGGTGCTTAATAAATGTTTACTGCTGATGATTAACAAATTCAAAAAAAAATTTTTTAATGATAGTACAATAAATCTCCCTTTTAAAATTTTATTGCCATGGTCATCAAATCCATTATTTAAGAACAGTCTCTTGATATTAATGGAACCTTTACTTTAACAAGAGTAGTAAGCACAAAGGGCTATAGGATCAAAGTTCCTTCTTCTAAAAGTTGGGAACATTAAATATCTTACCTTTGATTCTTCATCATGGCCCTAGAAGTGACCCTAGGTTATCAAAAGCTATGTTGGCAGGGTCCAAATTCTGGTACATCACTGAGACAAGGAGTGAACCTATGAATTTTTTGTTTGCTAGAGGCAGCTCTAGGTCAGTCATTCAAAACACATTAAGTGCCTACTATATGCCAGGCACTATATCAGGTACTGGGCTACAAAGAAAGGTAAACATGGTCCTTGACTTCAAGGAATTTAGAATCCAATTGGGGATACAACATGCAACAAACCGAACAAACAAGATGAACTTCCTCTACCGATGCCATTCAATATTTTCTCTGCAACTTACAGTCTTAAAAAGTTGCCTGAGGGCACTAAGAGCCTATACCAAATTGAAAAGGTCTCTGTTATAGGCTTTGTGATGTGTCAGTTGTACAAGGACCAGACTGCCTAATCTCAATAAGCTTATTACTAGAGGGTTATGTTTATCAAATTAGTATAGTAAAAAGAGTCAAATCACTTAAACCTCTCCAAGTCTCAATCTGTAAAAAGATGGAGGTTAGATTAGATCATATGCAAGATTTAATCCACCTGTAATGTAATCACCTAAGTAATGCAGTTCTTGTGAAGACTATCTAAGCTCTGGAAGGGATATGATTTATAAAGATGAAATATCAACATCAATGAGAACAAGGATCCATTGAAGTGTAATTTATCTGAATGTTTCTGTAACAATTTCCTTGAATCTTGATTTCACTTCATTTAATCTACTTTATATATTTCTAGGAGAAAAAAAAGCACAATAAAAACTGCATGTAGAAAGAGGTCATTGGCTACTATAAATGTCTAGTAGACCAATTGTTAAATAAATCTAAATTTATTCTTCAGCTGCTTAACTAGCCAAATACTAATTAAGTTGTGATGCTTGCTGTTGGTGAGGTTAACATGCACAACACTTTATTTACTTCCTGACTGGCACAAAGCAGATGTTTAATACAAGCTTGTCCAGGAGGCGGCAGTGATTAACTGTAATATGTAATCAAACTGGAGCGTGCCAGAATAAATCAGAAAACCAAATATTATGTGCAAAATTAAGTGAAAGATGCAAAATACTTGAGCAAATCTATTTTTGTTACATGTGGAGGCTTTTTTGGTGCTATTTCATTTTTAAGGTCTTAGTTGTTGATAAAGTCAAGGTTGCCAGACTGGTATTGTTTCTGTATTTTTGTTCCAAAGAGAAAAGGAAGAAGGTATTAACTACTGCCAACACTTTCCTTTATTTAACTAAGAAATCTGTGAGTTTGGGAGTTACTGTGCTATTTTTTTGAAGGGGGTGGGGTTTGAGGATTATTATTGAAGATTATTAAAATCCTGACTGTAGAATTGTTTGTCACCAACATAACAAAGCACAGATACTATCAACAAGGAAACAATGGTTGTTAGGCAGAATGCTTCTAATTCCTTAAAACTAGTCTTAACACATACTTAGGAAGGTATGATATACCCAGGTCCAATTTAAGGAAACAAGGAGCTTACCATAAGACTTAAAAAAGTAAGCTTTACTGAAGGGATGTGTGTGTGTGTGTGTGTGTGTGTGTGTGTGTGTAAATGAAAGTGTGGTCAGGGAGAATAAACACAGGAATAGGCCACTTGGGAACCCAAGAGGGAACAGGCCACACTCTCTCCAATCAGTAAAATTGAGTGGGCTTTTACAGGGTTCTTTTCTGGGTCTAGTAGGAACAGGCATTGTTGGAAAGGAATGGGCGGAGTGAGGTGAAGTAGCAAGAAGAAATACAGTCAAGCTCTATCAAAATTCCTCTACAAAGATTTAGAAAATGTAGCAGACTAAGTCCTATCAGGAAATCCAAGAATAAATTTAATAAGTCATTTATCCAGCTCAGGTCAGTACAGGAAGAGCCAGGTTTGCAGACAGTGAGTACAGGTTTTGGTTAGGGATGTGCAACATAGAGCAGTCCACAAATGGGAACTAAAAGAAGAGCAAGGTTGTATGCAAACAGAGGTCCAAGATTGACAAAGGGGACCCTAATCTTGTAAGAATGGGTGCTAAATGGCAGCTCTCAAATCCAGGTCAGACTTAGGAGGGGACCTGACCTACAGGTGAGGCTCTAGGACAAGGTACAATTAAAGGCTATAGGCTATGTATTGGGCAAGGAATAAGTTCAGAATCAAAAAACATCCGTCTGGTTCTTTCCACAGGAGGGGACAGAGTCTCAGTTCCAGCCTTCAGACTAATCTGAAGCCTGCAGTGGAATAACCAGGGCAGGAATCCCAGACCAGAGGGGAACCTGCTGTTTTTTCACCATCAATCTGCAGCTGATTATGACAGCAACCGACTAATGGATTTCATCATGCAGGTTTACTTACAATTAAGTGAATTTCTGAAATATTCCCATGATGATCAATTGCTTCAAAAAGAAAAAAATGGGCTATTCTTCATATATATATATATATATATGTAGAGAGAGATATATAGGTATACATACACACATATACATATATATGTATATGAGAAAAATATCACTAAGGGTAGTACAGTACCTTTTTAAGGTGGAATATAAAATATTTAAATATATATATATATGTATATACTCAATGACTTAACTCATCAATTTGGAAGATCCTTCCAACTATGCAAATCAAAACTCATCCATGTCTGCTTTGCTTATATGACTCCTTCCATACTGCCTCATAATTTCAACTGAGGAGGACCATCCAAAGTGCTGAAGGTATTCTTGATTCCTCCTGACACAATACAGATACCAGCAGAGCACTTGAGGTGTCCACTATAGAAATACTAAAATTTGAAGGGACCAAAATAAACTGACACAGGACCGTATTTTAAGGCTTTGTAATCTTAGGTTTCTCTTCAAATTAGAGAGGTACAGTACAGGAAACCCTCCATATTCTCAGATTTGTGATCTGAAATCTCCACATACGGACTATATCAATATAAGTTCTCTTTACAAGCAGAAAGAAAGGTCTTTCAATGTCTGTATAGGTAAGGAAAAAAACTGGTGGATCACATACCTAACCAAAATATAGGAGATCCCAAAAGTCTTGATTCAGTTTCAAGCTAAGACGTTTGGGACACCCTATATTCATTCCAATCATTTTAACCCTTGGTTGACTGAAGGTTAGGGGAGAACGGCTGATTCAGGTTGGTTCAAAATAGTCACTCCTGCTTTTAAAAAGATCTACTACAAAACCGCAAATTAGATTTATTTAGGTTCAGAGCTCTTTTTGAAAATGCAAAACTTCATGGAAGAATTAAATCAAAGCAACTGGACTAGTAAGGGAAAAAATTTTTTGTATCAAATATCCTGTTAAAAATCTGATAGCTGGGGGCAGCTAGGTGGCACAGTGGATGGAGCACTGGACCTGAAGTCAGGAAGACCTGAGTTCAAATCCTGCCTCAGACCAAACACTTAACAGTAACTAGCTGTGTGACCCTGGGCAAGTCACTTAACCCCAACTGCCTTAAAAAAAAAAAGTTACCAATCACTAATGATGAAAAATAAAAATGAAAACAAACCTAACATTTTTGCCTAGGGCTTCTAAGGATGTCTGCTAAACAACTGAAAACTCTGGCCAAAACTCAACTTTGGTTTTGGAAAATATATCAGAACAAGTTTGAAAAATTGTAAACCATCACATTCCCCAACAACCCTATATCATGCTTATCCACTCACTAGCCAGTTGACCTAAACTTTTCTTTCCTACTGGTTCAAAGAGGAAAAGGAAGAGGAAAAAGGATTTTCCCTCAACAAGAGGTAGTAAGTACATGTGTTTCTCACCCTTTCCCTGTTTGTATTTAACAGTATGCCAGGATCTCCCTTCTGGCAAGCACCTTTAGGATTATTCCTGTCAAATCCAAACAATCTATTATATATAAATCTTGCAAAGATTTTGAAAAATTCACAAACATTTTCTTTAAGCTTTCTCACAGTTAGCAATGACAACAAATGCTAACAAGATATTGAGTTAGATTACATTCATTTTTAGGTTAACTTAAATTTAGGGTGATCTCTATAGGGCATAACATTTAGAAAACAAATCTATCGATGCAAATTCTTACCTGGCCTACAACAGCCATAGACATTAAAGATTGTGAAGTGAATGGCAGTTTCAGGAAAGGAGTTTGAGCACATACTTAAAGCTTTCTATTTCTCCCTTGATATAAGAATCTTAATATATCTCACACAGCAGAGTCCTATCTACTATACTAATACATACTCAGTCCCAATTAGTAAGAATAAATTTTCTGATGTAGTCAAATGATTCAAATTCACACTGCATTGGGCTCCACTGGAACCAGTTACCATATTTTACATAATTATAATTTGGGATAGGTTGAATAAACAATACCTGGCTGAAAGCTGTAGCATTCATCTGCCCATCTCTTGACTGGTAACAGATAAGAAGAATGGGGCTTAACTGGAAATTCCTAGGTATATTAAAAAAAAAAAAAACCCTACTCCAAGAACTGTTTCTATTACAGTGGCTGGTCTTTGCTTAACTCACTACTACCAAAGTACTTAACTATACACATTCTGAGTAACAGAAGTACTCCTGAACTAACAAATATAATTAACTTTTAATTTAAAATGAATAGTATAAACAGACAGAAGCAGGAAAGTGGTGTCCTATATAGGGGACAAAGTAGTTCAATGAAAAGATAATCAATGGAATGCCACAGGTAAGTTCCAGTAGCAACAATTTCCAATGCCAGGGGGGTTGAATTGGTGATGAGGAGGTTGTCTGCAACAGTAGTTATTGGTACATGAGTTATCTAAAAGCTTATAAAATGGGATTTGCTCGTAGTAAGATATTTTTGTTCCCTAAAACATCTAAATTTCCACAATATTTTCCACAATAAAACAATGTATATTGTTTTATAATGTTCTATAATGTAGAAAATCAGCAACAGCCAGTTTATATGTTAATTCCTCTAAGTCAATAAGCATTTATTAAGCACTTACTATGTACCAGGCCCTGAATTTAGTACTAAGAATATAGAGAAAAGTAAAAAACAGTCACTCACCTTAAAGGGTTCACATTGCACAAGGTGTGAAAAAATGCTAACGACTATGTACATACAAGATGTATACAGGGTAAACTGGAGGTAATATTAGAGGTAAGGTCCTAGTATTAAGGGGGAGAAGGAAAGTCTTCTATAGTACAAATTACTCTAAGAACTATGCAATAAAATATAGAAGCCTTTATCTGTCTTTCCAACATGATCACCTCAAAAATAAGTCTCAAGCCTGACAGTATGTATAGTGACTTCTAAGGTTTCTTTTATCTTAGAAAAGACAAAATTTAAGACTTTAAAACTAAATATAGTTTTGGGAACAGAATGGTTAGATTAAGCTCATCAAGGTTATTACAATTTTTAATTGTATACTTTCCCTTTAATTTTGAGTCAAATGTTTTGTTTTCATTTACTTATTTACAACCTATCAAGATCCACCATGAAGGATTTATGGAGAATAAAAAAAAACAAAACAAAAAACAACTGTACCGAAGGAGTGCTGTTGTCTACATCAATGGAGAAAGAATTCCCATTTGTGGTATCATGGATCCAATTAAGTCCTGAAATAGGTTTCATCTACATAGAAGACAATTGTCTATAATACACATTCAAAATATATGTTATTTTATGGAGCTGTGGAGATGAAAACCACCAGCCATTATCACCATCTGGGGTTCTTATGAAGAGCCTGAGGATGATTGCTTCCATTTCTCCAACTGAATCAAAATAACATAGTCTTTCCATAGGCTGCTGCTGGGATGTGTGTGCTACTCTCCTCTGCATCTAAATTGGAGAGCTTCCTTAAAAGATCAGCTAATATATCACCTGATGCAATCAGTTTCTAGTCCTCCCCCCCCCCCCCCCCCGGTTGCCTCTTAGTTCTGATGACAAACGTGATTCCAAGGCAGGTAAAGAAATGGAAATGTTTTCATTATTTGCACAGGCTTCCTGAGTTTACAGAAAATAAGAAAATGAACCCAAATAAAATAAATTACATAAAAACATAATTTGACAGCCAGAATTGATGTTTTGTTTACCTGCTTAATTCTGATAATGACATATTCTATTCACTCAACCTGCTTAGCAAAGGAGCTTGCTCAGCTTCTTCATCAAGACTCATATGTTTTAGATTTGTGGTTTTTTTTTTTTTTAAACATTCTGAGGCTATGTAACAGATCTGCCTTGTTTCTTAACATCTGAGAGCTCCAAACTCTACTATGGTAGGGCCCAGATATGAAGCAGGTAACTTATTGTGCACCTTTCCTAAGATGACACTCAATGGCTGTGTCCCACACCTGGAATGATCTTCCTCCTCACCTCTGCTTCTCAGCTTCCCTCAAGTCCTGGACAAAATCCCACCTTCTCCAGGAAGTCTTTCCTGGTCTCCTTAAACTCTAGTACCTTTCCTCTGCTGATTATTTCAAACTTATCCTGTATATAGCCTGTTTGTCCAAATCAATTCTATGTTTTCTTCCCCACTGGGATTGTTTTGCCTTCCTTTGTACTCCCAGCACAGTACTTAATAAATGTTTATTGAAAGACTGATCCTATTTTCTTTCAATGAGACAATTCATGGAGTCCTAAAGATCTATGAAAGAGAAAAATCAATGCCCTATTACAATTTTTAAAGGATATTAATTTTTGTCATTGTAGTTCTGTAAGATATTCCACTTCCCACCCCAAACCATGTCCCTCCAAAGTATGATTTGGTTATAATGAAAAGACTGTTAGAAATCACAGTTCTGAGTGAGGGGGGCTAGAAATGAATGAGATATAATCAACCATGAGTCATGGTAATGCATTAAACAGAGAAAATTACAAAATAATCCAGAAATCTGAATGGCCCACAAATACCTATTTAAATTGTAGAGTGAGGGGAAAAAAGCAGAAAGAGGTTGCTAAGAATTACGCAGTTTTAGATTAACTAAACACATAAACAAAGGAGTTAATATACTATGGAACCACACCAATATAGAGGTTCTCTAACTGTAAGATAAAAAGTCATTATTAAGTGAAAAAAAAATCAGGTTCTCCTTGAAGGACACATAATTTTATTACACAATTAGTCATTTTGCCTTGTATTGTACTCATACTAAACACAGGCAAAGGGAACACCAAGAAAAAAAAAACAAAACTATGATTTATATGTTAATCCTTGTTTGTTCCCTCATTTGGAAGAGGATCAATGATATCACAGGGTGATGTCTTTGTCTTGTGCATGAAGTGGATTTAAGTGAGGCAGAGTTGTACAAAGTCATCAGCCTCACTAGCTCTTCCAGAGTCATCAAAGTCGAGTGGTAAGACAATGATATCGCAAAGACTGAAGAAAGGGATCAATCTGTTACCAGTGACACTTGGTGGGATGAAAACCATAACTACAATATTGTTTTGGGGGAGTAAAAATTACTCAAAATAAACAAGATAGGCAATTCAGAAGGACAGTAGCACTGCATATTAGGAAGTGATATTCGTGTGAGAAAATAAAGGAAGCAAAGGTGGAGGAAGCATGGTGGAGTACCAAAATACCATTAGAACTTCAGCAAGAGTAGGTCATGCTAGACTAAACTTATTATTTCCTTTGATGAAAGGCATACCAGACAAGTAAATAAATGCTATGACAAATACAGTTTACTGAGGTTTTAGCAAAATATGTTACAAATTCTCCTATGTTATTTTTGTAAAAAGAGGGCTGTGAACTAGATAAGTCTGGAGAGGTGGTCTTAATACCTGACTGAATGGAGGGACTCATATATTAGTTATCAAAGGTTATATGTGGATCGAGGAGGTCTATAGAGGAGTAGCTAAGGGATCTACGCTTAACTCTGTGCTTTTTTATATTCTTATCAATGTCTTGGATTACGAAAAGGTTAAAATATGCTGTTCACCTTTCAGCCAATCATGGATCCAAGTATGTGTAGAAGGTTGTTCTCCTTCTATGTATCATTGCCCCCTTGCATGCCCAAGGTCCATTTGCCTGGCATTAACACATGGTGAAAACACTGGGAGGTGACGGAGTGTATCATCTTGTGGTTCTGAAATTTTTGTTTTTGCGTATTCTGATCCACACTCTGTAATCTCCTTCCCTCACAGCTGCTGGTATACTTAATTTTACTCAATGTAGCTCCTGACAGACATTATCTATCCATCCCCCAGACATTCTCCTTCTTTCCTCAGTGAACTCAGTATCTGGCTTATGATATCACCCTCTACCCAAACTTTGTCTTTATACTTGGGGAATTATACATAATACATAAGAATGTTCCCTCAACTATTCTTTCAAGTTCCTCACTCTACGGATGATCAAATCTTTGTTAAGTATTCAATTTCCATGGTCATGAACTTTGAAATTCTTTTATCTCATATTGTTCCTTTTCATATTATATATTTTATTGTGTATTCCTTTTTTCTTATGTCTTATGATGCCTGATGAGGATTTTCATCCTCATTGTAACCTCCATTTCTTCCACTTCTAAGATCTTCCCTAGCCTTTCACTCCTGCACTGGCCACACTGTCCTCCTTTCTCTATCTTGACCCCATAGTCAATTAATCTCTACACTAGCCACTATATGAGCCCCTTGCCCTCTTGTTTTATTGTCAATCACATCTTTTGGATAATCATCTGTCTCCTTTGCTCCTATTCATGAGCTGCTGATTGGATCTATCATCTCTTGGTGGTCAATCCCTCTACGGACACCCTTGAACTCATTCTCTCATCTTCTCTAGCAGACAGCCTCTACTATCAAGCCCACTTTCTCTCCTGTCTTCAATCTCCCCCTACTACACTGGCTTTTTCTTAACTGCCTACAAATAAACTTGTGTCTACTCCATCCTTAAAAAAATCCTCACTTGATCTGATCATTCCCAACACCTATTGTCCTAATCTCTCCTACCATTCTCAAGTAAACTTCTTGGGAAAGCAATATACATTAAGTACCTCCATTTCCTCTTCTCTTCTTCAAATCACTGCAATCTGGCTTCTGGTCTCATTTTTTCAACTAAAATTGCTGTCTCCAAAGTTACCAATGAGCTCTAAATAGCCAAATCTAATGACTTTTCCCTCCTTCATCCTTCCTAATCTCCCTGTAGCACTTGACACTGTTGATCACTTTCTCCTTTTAGATACTTTCCTCTCTAGATTTTCATGACATTGTTTTCTCCAGGTTCTCCTGCTATCTATCTGACTGTTCCTTCTAAGACTCCTTTGTTGAGTCTTCATCCATGGCATGCCTATTATTTGTGGATGTCCCCCAAGATTCGGTACTGGGACCTCTTCTTTTTTTTTCTCTATACTATTTCACTTGATAAGATCACCAGCTTCTACGGGTTCAACTATCATCTCCATGTAGATTATTCTCAGAACCATAAATCCAAACCTAGTTTTGCTCCTGAGTTCCAGTACCATATCACCAACTACCTATTAGACATTTTCACCTAGATGTGCCATAGATATCTTAAACTCAACATGTCCAAAACATCTTGCCTTCCAAACAATCCTTTCTTTCCAGCTTCTCTATTACTGTCAAGGACATTACCATTTCCCCAGTCACTCAGGCTTGCAACCTGTCATTCTCAACTTCTTACTTTCATTCAACTCATATGTTTGATTTCTTCCCAAATCTTATTATTTACACCTTGAAAACATCTTGCACACATCTATTTCATTCTACTCATAAAACCACAATCCTAGTTCAGGCCCTTATTGCCATTTAACTGGACAACTATATTAGCTTCCTAATGGGTCTTTCTGTCTCAAATCCATTCTTCCTTTAGCTGCCCAGGCAATTTTTCTAAAGTATATATAGGACCATGATTTCTCCCTTTGGCGAAGCTCTGGTGACTCCCTATTATGAACAGTATCAAATAAAAAGTCCTCTACTTATAATTTAAAGCTTTTTGCAATCTAACCCCTTCCTACTTTTCTAGTCTTATGGTTTATTCTACTGTATGTACTCTCCCCTCTATGTAATAACCTCTTCCTACTACTCTAGTCCTTTAGACATTACTCTCCTCTATGTACTCCTCTTTCTTCATACTAGGAATGCTGGACTACTTAAGTACTTCAGACAAAATATTCCATCTTTCACCTTGGTGCCTTTGCACTATCTATCTACCATATGTGAAAAGCTCTATCTCCTCACTTCTACCTCTTAGTCTCACTGACTTCCTTCAAAACAACTCAAAGTCCACTTTTTTGCAAGAAGCCTTTTCAAGATCCCCAACAGCTGATGCCTTTTCCTTTGAGGTTATCTCTCATTGCTTACATGTGAGCTCCCCCAATAGCATGTAACCTCTTTGAAGGCAGGGGATGTTTTGGCCTTCCTTTGTATTTCCAGTGCTTAGCAGAGTGAATGACACATAGTAAATGCTTAATTAATTTTTGTTGACTGAGTGGGTCAATTTACTGTCTCTGTGACTTAACAGTCACTCTCTCATTGGCCACCAACCTGATATATATATTAATTTCTTACTATCAAAATAAAAGTTCCCTTCTCTCATTTTTGTATTTTTATTGCCAATGATTAACAGAATGACTGGCATACTGTAAGAACTTAAGCGCCTAATTCAATCATTCAGAAATCAAGGAGGCATGCCAAATACTGAATGACAAAGTCAAGATCCAAAAAGGTCTTGAAAGGTTAGACTACAGGGCCAAATGCGTTAAGATTAAATTTATTAGCATTAAATGAAAAACATTTTTCACAAATATAAGATAAGAAAGTTTGACTATGCAATAGTTTTTTTTGGGTACTCTACAGAAGATCTTGTTATTGTTTATACTTCATTTTTGAACAGAATTAATGACATGAAGGTTTGATGTGTTGATTTGTGCGTGAATTGGACTCAAGTGAGGCAAAGTTGCACAAAGTTGTCAGCCTCACTCTCTCTTCCGGAGTCACAAAAGTCCAGATGACCAGCGATGGCCCAGCATGCAGTAGATGATTTTGTGTTTTCGATATCTGATCAAGCTCTAAGTGCTCCACAATGTCTGCTTCAGCTCCCTTCATGACCATTGGAACAAACTGTTCTCATCTACCTATTTCACAAGGGGAAGTCTTCACATGCTTGGGGTAGACATCCCCCTAACTTGCCAATGGGTTTGAGGCCTGTCAATTAACCTCAACCTGGTTTAGATCATCTGCCAAGATGGTTTTGCCAGGTATAGCTGCTACACATGTTACAGCTTCTTGGAGCTACAGATGAGAGTTGGGTGAAGATGAGCATAAAAGATATGAGGAGAGATGAAGCAGCACAGAGAAAAAAGAGAAGAGGGTCCAGGTCAGAGACTTGAGAATTATTCACCATAAATGTGCATGAGATGGATGCAAAATCAGTAAAGGAGTCTAAGGAGGAGTGGCCAGATAAGAGAAACACAACAGAACAGTGCTTAGTGAGGATAGAGTATCCAGAAGGAAAAAGTGGATCAACACTGTCAAATGCTGTAGGGAGGTCAAGAAGGAAGAGGTTGAAAAATGAGATTTGGTGGATAAGAGATAAAGGCTGCATGAATTCAAAACTTCTCTGATTACCAAAGTGAAGAATAAAACAGGAATACATAAATTAGCTAAAGGGTATTTACTTGTGTCATATAGGATGTCTTTTGCAAAGTTCAAATGGGAAATGGGATTTTCTACTGATGGTGAGGTCTTCTAGGTGCCTCTTTTTAATGATGACCTTGTATTGACATCATCAAGCCACAAAACAGTGCAAAGTTTTCTCAAGAGGATCCAAAACACATTGCCCTGACAATTCACATGAAGCAAAAAAGACTGATGAAGGCTGCATATTTCCCAACTCAGTTAATCTAATGAAATACACACACACACACACCCCTTGAATATGACACATTGAGGGTACAGACTACATCATGTTACCAATGACAATTCACACGTAAGAAGTATTACAAAAAGATACCAAAAACATATACAATGGAAAGGAGAGCATGTCAGTTTTTAGTAAAGAAGTTACAGCAAGCAGTTACAGCAAAAAAAAACATGGAAAATAAATGTTAATAAATAGACAGGCTGATTGTAGTATCAATACTCATGAAATGTTAAAGACAAAAGGAATGCTTCCATTGTTCTGGGTAGATCATGGATAGAAAGTTGTTGGAAAAACACAGACAGATATTATACAGGATGAGAATGCATTAGTGGGTTATCTGTAAACACTAATAACATCACAGGAATAAAGGGTCATGGATCTGGAGCTGGGAGGAAGGAATCCAAAGGCCATCTAGTTTAACCCCATCTTTTTACAGATGAAGACTTGTTCAACATCACAGTAATAAGTGGTTGAGGCAGGATTTGAATCCAGGTGTTTTTACTCTAGAATGTGTGCTCTTTGCACTGTACGATATTCTCTCCATTTTTTAAATATTAAAACTTCCATACTGCTGCAAATTTTGAAGTACTTCTATCTTGAAAACCCTGAATTGTATTAGTATGAAACTTACCATAATATAGTGCAAAGCAGGAATACTGGGCAAAATTCACCCAGTGTAGACATAGTATCTATAACTCTTAAAATTATACATACCCTATCTTTTGTTTGCATAAAATAAAATCAACTTTTATTTTCCTGGATATCATTTTCAAAATATATATGACATTCAACTAACCTTAATACACTACACTATTCTATTCCATGATCCTGATGATTCTCTATATTACCACAAGAAAATCACACATTATGGCCTCCATGGTACCACCATGACAAAAACTATTTTATATTTTACTTCAGTGTTATTCTAAACCCCTAGCCTTCCAGATCCCTAATCCTTGTTTACCATGTCCATTTAGGTTCACCTTTTGATTTCACCCTAATTTATATTCCTCAGTACTTGGCATTCAGTCACTGAAAGGAGATGACATCACTCTCAACCTACTAAACCAGGATAATCTAAGAAGCTTTTTCTCCCTGAAAGGAAAAACTAGCAAATAACTATTGTACATTTCTAGCAAGTGATCCTCTGTCATCATACACTTTACGTGGGTTTTTTTTAACTCCAGCTTGCTAGAAAAATAAGGCAGAAAACAGAGCAAATATAGGGGGGAAAAAGTGAAGCCAACTGGCAAGATGTCTTTTAAGAATACCAATGAAAAAACAACAAATGACCAGTCACAATGGAGCAAAATTTTTCTGGTAGAAAGCAAAAGCCTACAAATAGTGATTAAGCCTGCTAATTTTTTATTAAGTTGTAATTTTAATGAAATGTTAAGACCTGACTTAACGAAGAGATGATGAAAGAAAAGTACTGAATAATTATTTAGAGTGCTCTTAATTAGCTGATAAACAGATTATCATCATCCAAGCCAAGCATACCTGAAGAATATCATGTGGTATCACCGTAACAGAAATAAGCAAAAGAAAAAAAAAAAGAAAAAATAGATAATCCTTTCATGCATGACATAATTTAAGGGAAATTAAACTGTTTAACACACATACATGCACGTTTGGACCACTTCAAAGGCATGAACACATCATTATACCTCAAACGATTAGTGTAGGTATCCACACATGTCTTCATTTTTGCTAACAATGTCCCAACTGAAGCTTGGGATTCAGATTGCTCCTCCTCCTCTTCGCCATTTTCTGTAGAGAGAGGCAACAACAGGGGCACCATGGATGTGCACGAAGCAATGGCACGAAGCAACTCCAGCAGAGCTCGGTAGAGGGGAACATGTCTGGCCATATCAAGAACTATAACAAGTGGGAAAAAAGAAACACAAGGTAAATACACGTGCAGTATCAAAACAAGTTCAAAACAATGCTGCTTTTATCTCAATCTTAGAGGAATTAAAATATTTTCCTTTACTTACCTTCAGTAGCTGGAAACAGGTCATCATGATGTCAATGCCTGTGTACTACATTTAAGGGTAAAATTATCTCTTTCGTGTACCATGTGTGAATTAAGATAAAGATAATATACTAAAAACTCCAGTCTGAATAATTAACTTCATAGATAAAGGACATTTTCAGAATATAAAAAATTGAAATGATATCAATAAAAAGTGCAACACAATTTCAATTGGTGATTTAAATAAAATTTCAGAGTGATGTCATTTGTTATGTAAAAGGAAGAAATAAACTCAGACTGTCAAAAGACCATTATAAGGATAGCAAAAAAATACTTTTGAAGATTCTATTTCAAATACTTGCATTTTTGTTAAAATTACATTATCTTTTTTCTATATATATAATCTCATATTCTTTTTTCCCTTATCATCTAGAGTCAACCACTTACCAGGTTCTATGAATTCTCTCTGTTGAACATCAAGTTGTCTCACCATTTCCTGATCTATCTAGGATAAGTCTGTTTAAATATTCTTCATAATCTCTAAAATCTAACAGAGAATCTCCTAATTCAGGCTCATATATCATACTTGGAAGAATATCACCCTGTCACATAATGAGCATCTCTGCTTCTAGTCTTGTTCCCCTCCCTTAGTTCCATCCCAAACACTACTACAAGACTGCATATAGGTTAAAGGCCAATTTCCTTAGCAATTTCTCAATACATCTCCCCCCCCCCCCCCCCATCACACTTTCCTTTTCAGCCTTACCTTCACAAGTACTCCATTATAAGTTTCTTGTTTTAGCCAAACTGCTCCCCAAAAGTGATTCGTGCTATTCTGTCCCTACATTTTTGTTCACCTAATTCCTTTTTTACGTTCCTTTCTAATTATCTAACCCTTAAAATTTGGCTCAAATTCCATGTCTTTACTATGCCTTCCCATACAATGCTAACCTGAATTGACTTCCTTGTTCTTTAAATTGGTATAGTAGTTATTCATACAGGAATGACTGTCAACAAACCAGGTACTCCCTTGTGACAGCAGCGTGGTACAACAGAAAGAACACTGGCTCTGAAGTTAAAGGGCAACAGTTTGAATCCTAAGTGTCTGTGGACATGTCACTCTCCTTTCTTGGAGCTCAGTTTCCTCATCTATAAAATAAGGTGGTTGATTAGAGGATTCCTGGAGTCTCTTCCAACTCTGAACATATATAGTTAGAGTGGTGGGGCAAGGGACAGTTTTTGAAGCCAGGGGACCCACTATGTGATAGTGGTGAGACTACTTTGGGGCTCCTTTCTTTTTAAATATTTAAGTGAGGTCCAACTTAAATAGAAATGGATCTGTAGGTTGCATCTGACTAAGAAAAGCACAAATTAAGATGATCTATTTTGTACTGTATCTTTATTTTGTTAAACATTTCCCATTATGTTTTAACAAAGTTCCAGAAGCATGCAGGTGAGTGGGCCTGCGTGCAATACACAAGTTTGACACCACAAATATGGATATATACCACCTCACAGAAGTGTGGAGTAAAGTTAGCATCACTACAGTACTACATCATACTACACATAAAGGCAATTTATCACATGAGAACAAGTCCCAGCTCTCCTGCTTCAGAGTTGGGTCAATTTTGGTAAGTCAGTGTCCTGCTTTACAAATATGGGTAATAGGACGCATTCTGTGTAACTCAAGTAGCAATTAGGAATATCAAACGACACACTGAATCTGCCAGGAGTCTACTACAACATAACTACAGTCCATCTTTAACAACAATTTGGAAACTTGACCCTACTACTGTTAACCAAAGGTCACAACTCCACCAGACATGGGTAGTAACTTCATTACAAGAGAAAGGCACAAACATGTGGGAACTCCTTAAACTGATCCCACCTCATCCCCTAGCCTTGAATATTTATAGGTACAGCAAAAAGGGAGGTCTCATGGGAGGGGTGGACAATCCCCTCCAAAATGGGAGTGACAAAGTAGGAAGAAGGGAGCAGTAGGGGAGGCAGAGCAAAAGGGAGCAGGAAAGCTTGGGAACTTTGGACTGAGAGAGGATGTCCCAGCTGCACAAATAGTTTATCAGTCTGGGCAGACTGGGCATAGCCAGGCTTGTAGCTAACTTGGCTTCAAGGGCACTCAGAGTTAAATAGAGTTCATTTTAAAAAAGATCACTGTTTGTTGTGTTAGTTTGGCGGGGAGGGCTTCATCTCTGGGAAATAGGGCAACTCAAGAAAACAAGTTCAGAGGGCCCCTCCACACTACTGAGGGTGAAAATTTTCTATAAATTCCAAATCAAAGAACAATGTGAGAAAAACAGCAGTGTAACAGCTACAAGATTTTGTCCTTCAATGGAAACATATTTTTTATACCTCCTGCACTTTAAAAAAATTTCCTTGTAATGATTATGAATATGACAAGTAACTTCTCCATACCAAGAAAAAAAAGGGTGCTTATGAAACCCTGAATCTCCATGGTATGGTTAAAAAAATTTTTTTTTTTAAATTTAAAATGTTTTATTTTTAGTTCTGAATCATCTCTCTCCCTCTACTCTTCCCCTACACTGAGAAGGCAAGAAATGTAACACTATATACACATACACACATGTGATCTATATATAACTTTTAAAAATGTATACTTCAACTTTGTCTACTTCAACACTGCTCTGTTTAACTGTGCCCCCAATTCTGAACTTTAAAAAAAAAAATTCACGGAAATTTTTTCTTCTCTACCCTCCCCCATTCCCAGGTATCACTATGCACCTCCTTCCAATTCCCTTCCTTCTCCCCTCCAAATAAAAGCACTCATTGTATCAAATAAATAGTTAGGCAAAACAAATTCACACACTGGCGGTGTCTGAAAATATCCATTCTCTCTGCCAAGGAGTGGAAAATGTAATTCACCATCAGTTCTTTGGAGTCACAATGGATCATTGCATTGATGATATTTCTTACTAATTGTTGCACATGGAAAACACTTAAATGCTTCATTCAGTCTTAGTTGATTTCCTTTAAAATGCTGTAGTCACATAAAAATTGTTTTCTTGGTGCTGTTCACTAGCTATCTGTAATTCCGTACCTTTCATCATTCCTTATAGCATAATAAATATTCCATTATGTTCAAATACCATAATTTGTTTATCCATTCCCCAAATAACAGGAACTCACTGTTTCAAGTTCTTTGCCAAAACTGATTGGAGTTACTATAAATATTTGTGTACAAAAGAGTCTTCTCTCTCTTTTCTTCCTCTCAGTTTCTCCTTCTCCCTCCCTCTCTCTTTTTTTGGAGTATATGTCTATTATTAGTATTGCTAAACCTAAACCTAATTTAGTAACTTTTTGTGTGCTTTCCAGGTTGGTTGACTCAATTCATAGCCTTGAATTCACTGCAGCCTTGGTTCTGAACACACAGCATGCCCACTTTGCATTGCTTATGCCCTCAGGCATACAAAGCCAACTAAAGCTGCCCAAAAGAAAAGTGGAAAAAGGAAGCCCAGGCCTAGATAAACCTAGCCATTTGCTGCACTCACCAATGGGAGGGACAGGTAGGGGGCAGCCAGAATAAAGAGTAGAACCCTTCAAGGCATAGCCCTGAAGGAGTTTTTGGATCCAGTGAACTATCACTACCAGCTTTGTGTTATTTTGATAAATGGTCAAAGGACGCAAACAGGTAGTTTTCAGAAGAAGAAATCAAAGCTTTCAGTAGACACACGAAAAAATGCTTTAAATCATTACTGATTAAAGAAATGCAAATTAAACCACCTCACACCTATCAGATTGGCTAAAATGACAGAAAAGTAAAACAACTAATTCTGGAAGTGATGTGGAAAAACAGGGACATTAAAGCACTTTAGGTGGACTTATGAACAAGTCTAACCATTCTAGAGAACAATTTGGAACTACATGCAAAGGGTTATAAAACTGTGCCTGTACTTTGACCTAGCAATATCACTACTAGGTCTGTATCTCAAAGAGATGAAAGAAAAGAGAACCTATTTGGACCTATTTGTAGAAAAATTCTTGTAGCAGCTCTTTTTCTGGTGGCAAAGAATTGGAAATCAAGGGAATGACCATCAACTGGGGAATGGTTTAACAAGGTGCGCTATATGACTGTGATGGAATACTATTGTGCCATAAAAAATGATGAGCAGGATGGCTTCAGAAATACCTGATAAGAGTTATATAAACTGTTACAAAGAGATATGAACAGAACCAGGAAAACACTGTATATCCTAACAGCAACTTTATAAGAATAATCAATTGTGAAAGTTATTCTGATCAATACAATGATCCAATATAATTTCAAAGGACTCACAATGAAAAATGCTGTCTACTTTCAGAGAAAGAGAAAGAGAAAGTGAGAGAACTGATAAATTTTGAATGTAGGCTGAAACATAACCTTTTCATTTTCTTTGTTTCTTGCTTTTTATTGTTTGGGGTTTTTTTTTTGTAACATGGCTAATATGGAAATGTGTTTTGCATGACTTCACATACATAATAGATTTCATACTGTCTGCCTTCTCAATGGTGAAGGAGAGGAGAAGGGAATTTGAAATACAAAACTTTTTTTAAAAAAGTATGCCCCCAAGGGGGGCAGCTAGGTGTTGCAGTGGATGCAGCACTGGCCCTGGAATCAGAAGGATCTGAGTCCAAATCCTACCTCAGGATTTGAATCCTGTGTGACGTTGGGCAAGTCACTTAACCGCAATGCTATAAAAAAAAGTCCCTCAATTTAATTAATCAATCAATTAATTAATGGAGTGTTATTATTATTATTAAACACCAAGCCTATAAATCTGCTATGAGCTATTAATGTTCTAGGACCATAGGAAATAGATCAAATACCTCTATCTTAGAACATTATTTCAAATACTTGAAGAAAGCTATTGTCTTCTATCTAGGGTAAATGTCCTGAGTTTCCTTCAAACCAGTAAGAGGTCTTGTAATTATCTAAATGACGGGTTCTTAAACTGCACATGCATAACCTTCACAACAGGGTATGAGATTCCTTTTCAAGGGGGTGTGAGGAATATTTAGCAAATAACTATGTTTTTCTACCGAAATTAATCTATTTTTTATGTGCACCGACATGACAAACACAAGAATTCTCTTTGTTTAATAATAAATATGGACATGGGAAAGTTTCTTGAAAGTCACTAAGTACTGATCCCAACAGGTTAGGAACCCGGGTCCAAGTGGAAGAGATAAAGGCCTAAAGTAGGATGATGTCAGTATGAGGGGTCAGATGGACACAATATTGTGGAGGTTCAAGACAAGGGACTTGATAAACATGTATATATGCAAGTTGAACAAGAGAAAGACTCAAAGAAGCTGAGATATTGAACCTGGGGTGGTGTTTGTAGATATATTGGATCCATTCAATAAAAGAGAGAAATGAGGGGAAGGACAAAAATCTGGGGATGGAGAATGTGAGATAAATTTTTGACTACATTTGGGGTGGGTGGTGGTCCATTTAGGTTAAGATATCCAGTAAATACATAGTGATAAATAAAGAATTCAATCCCAGGGGAACTGTTAGGGGAATGGGGAGTGGAGAAATCTTCACTGGAAGTCATTAGAAATGGTCATTTAAGCCATGGAAGCAAATAAGAAGCTCAAGGGCAGAATTCAATGAGAAACCAATAGTTGGAAGATGAGCAAAGGAAAAAGTGAAGGAACAGTTCTCAAACCATGAAAATAAAGTGCCAAGAATACTAATAAAAATTATCAAGAAGTTTAGAGTGGCCATCTACAAATCAGTCAAGGAGAATGACAAAAAAAGGCCAGTATAGTCCTACCAGTTGCCTTACAAATATTCATAACAGACTAGAAATCTGGTAAAATCTAGGGAAAGTATTTTCCAAATGTCAAACCATTGTGTTTCAGATATCAGAAATACATTAATTATTTTGAGTTCTCATAAATTATTTACTTACTCATGATTTATTACATAGAAGTTTCTTTTCCAAAACTGCTGTGTATGTATACACACACATCAAAAATTATGAACTTCAAAAAAAGAGAAGTTACAAATCTATGAAATAGTTTCTGTCACCTAAAATTCAGTCTTTAAATTGCTTAAAATGCTAATTGAAATATATCAAAACAGACCAACTCAGGAAGAAATAATGAAACTAAGTATAATTCCTCCACTGAGGTAATCAATAAGTACTATCTTAGTTGAAATCTATGAAATGGAGTGAAAAGTCCTAGCTAACCAATTTCAAAATCAAAATGGTTTTTCCCAACAGCCAAAAGTTCTGTATTATAGGTTCATAATCTCTAAAGATTAAATTTAAAGTAGATATGCTCTTGACTAATGTGAAAATATGTTTAATAGGAATGTATATGTATAACCTACATCAGATTGCATGCGTCTTGGGGATGGATGGGGGAAAGAAGGGACAGAAAAATTCAAAACTCAAAACCTTATGGAAGTGATTGTTGATAAATCAAGATAAATTAGTAAAAAAGTAGATATGCTCTATTATTTCCTCTAGTAATACTCCATGATGACTAAACCGGCAAATTTAGTTTTAAAATGCATACTACTAAATATCAAAATTTAAAACAAATACTAGATAAAACACCACTTACTTTTATTAGGGCATGATTTTGGGGATCTGTGTACTACTAATAAGAAAACATACTACATTTTTTTCAATGTATTTTTTCAATGTTACTGTATCTAAAAAGTAAACAAAATTAAACTACATTTTTTCGAAGTGATATCATCTGGAAATATATTTTCACCTAATGAATTGAGGGAATAATGGGGGAAAAACGACATAGAAGAGAGGGTAATTCAAACTTTAATCATTGGTCCTGCAAAGTATAGGT
This sequence comes from Vombatus ursinus, assembly GCF_900497805.2. NCBI lineage: Eukaryota > Metazoa > Chordata > Mammalia > Diprotodontia > Vombatidae > Vombatus > Vombatus ursinus. The sequence goes on from NW_020948840.1 coordinate 12,927,693, forward strand.
ATTTTTTTTAAATCAGATTTAGTTTCTTATTACAATGTGTGCCTCCAGGGCACAGTTAGGTACTTGCAAAGACTGAATAAACTAAAGTGTGAGCTAATACCAAGGAAAGTTCAACATATGCCAGCTAAAAAGCAGTGGGGAAAACTTTTCCCCAAGGAACACGATTGCTCTTTCAATTCAGCACCCTGATTTCCTCCTCATCTAGCTCTATATCAATAATTTTAAGTTAACAGAAAACATTCGAAATTCCTTCAAAGCACGGATTCTGGATAATGTGCTGCAAACTCTTATTCAATTACATAACAAAGTTTAACTGTGTTATCGACTAACATATAATAAAGTCATTTTTTAGATTTTAACAAAGAAAACTAACATCACCATTATCACTATTATTATGCTCTTCTCACCATCACTTTATAATAAACACAGCCATCAGAAATACAATGACAAAAACCAAAATCATTCAGGTATCAATAGTTTCAATTGAATTGAGTGTTGCTAACTATACAAACAGGATCACTGCTTTTATTGACATTAGAGTCTTTCCAAAATGTTTTATTTTAGCCAGGAAAAAATGCATAATCTTAAATAATATAAAACAAACATACAATCAAGTCCCATCTGGTGACAAAGAAATATATGGTAAGTACTGAATGGCATAAATGTTTGGAAACAGTTTTCATTTTTAGTTCCATGCAGTGTCAACAGGAGAATGCCATCCCCCTGTATTACCTTCCAAATTTAATCAGCATTCCATCCTGAATTTAATCCAATGCTTAATTTTCTCAAATTATCTTGTACCTAACTTCTCTACATATACCTTGCATCTTCCAGAAGAATGTATGCTCCTGAGGACAGTGACTAGTCACTGAAATTTATTGAGTAGTGAGGTGAAACTGTCAGAGGAGTGCTTTAGGAAAATCATTTTGGTGGCTGAATGGAGGATGGATTAGAGGGAAGAGAGAAACCAATCAGCAGGCAACTGCAATATTCCAGGTGTGATGTAATGAGAGCCTGTATAAGAGTGGTGGGAATGTCAGAAGTGAGAAGGGACATATTCAAGAGATTGTACAAAGGTGAAAGTTGCAACAGATTGGATGTGGGGAGGGGAGAAGTAATAGATAGTGAGTACAAGACGACTCCTAGGTTTCAAGCTTAAGGGGACTGGGAGGATGGTGCTGCCCTTCACAGTAATAGGGAAGGACTGGAAGGAGAAGAGGTTTAGAGGGTAAGGTAATGAGCTCAGTTTTAGACATGTTGAGTTTAAAATGTCTACCAGACATCCAGTTTGAGATGTCTGAAAGGTAGTTGGAGATGCAAGATTGTAGGTCAGCTGAGAGCTTGGGGTAGTATAAATATATTTGAGAATCATCAGCATACAGATAGATGGCAGTAAAATCCACAGATGCTGATGAGATCACCAAGTGACATAGTACAGAGGGAAAAGAGAAGAGGGCCCAAGACAGAACTTGTAGGATGCCAACAGAGGGCATGATCTGGATAAGGATCTAGTAAAGGAGAACAAATAGTCGTCAGAAAAGTAGGAGGGTAACTAGGTGGGAGCAGTGTCCTGAAAACTTAAGAGATTGAAAATAAGTGACGGAGTAGGGATGGCATGGGGAACAATCTATTGGAGTAGACAAGATGGAAGGGGATTGCTTGAGCACATAGAGGGGTTAGCCTTTGTACAGAGTAAGTCTACCTCATCATGTGAGGAAATAGTGGCAGAAGGTATCTGACTGATAGGAGATGAGGAAGAGGGGAGAAGAGGGAATTCATGGTGAATAGCCTCATTTTTTTTCCTACAAAATATGAGGCAAGGCACTCAGCTGAGAAAGGAGAAGGGGGGAGCCAATGGAGGCTTGAAGAGAGATGAAAATGTTTGGAAGAGCTGCTGGCTGTGGAGAGTGGAATATTGAGTTGACGAGGCACATAATGGAGGACTGATTAGCAGCAGTGAAGAACTAGTTGAGATTGTATAACATAAATTTGTGATTTTTCTCTTTCTTTCAGCAGCACTATACCTGTAGGAGTAAAGGTAGTGAATGATGAGAAAGATACAAGGCTGACGCTTAGTAGGGTACATGAAATGATAAGGGGGCTAAGGATTCAAAAGCTGAATTGGTTTCCCAAGGAGTCAAGATGAGGAAGAGAGGAGAGTGGCTAGCACAGGAGATGGTCTGGGAGAGAACTGAGGGATCAAGCAATTGGAGGTCACTATGTGGACAAAGGGTGGGGTTTTATAAGGGAAGGCAGAGGGAGAAGTGAAAAACCCAATAGATAATTTGTCTTTTAGTACTTGAAGGTTTGTCCAACACAAGATGGATGTTGTTTGGCCCTAAGGAGCAATCTTGTCCCAAACCCTCCTTCAAGCAGCATTGTATATTATCCCCTCTCCCACACTCCAAAATCACAATATAAGATTCAATATTAATCCCTATTAAATATCACTTTCTTAGATTTAGTCAATGTTTGAACCTGTTAAGATGTTTCCAGATTTTGTCACTCAGTGTGTTTACTAATCCTCCTAGCTTCATGTCATGAACAAATCCAATGAGCATTTTATCTAAGGGCCTTTACACTTGCATGTTACAGCATCACCTCCCTGATGTCATGGTCCTCTTCGAGAAGGAAGGACAAATAACTCCAACAACACAAAGGCACTGATAAAAATGTTAACTAGCACATGGACAGTCACATATCTCGGGGGAATGTTATTGAAGGCTTCCTGCCAAAATGACGCTGAACTAAATATTTTTCAATTTGGCCATTAAACTGGTTCCATCAACCCATTATCTTTCCATCTTTTTTTTTTTTTTTGGCAAAAATATTGTGAGAAACATAATTAAATACTTGTGAAAATCTAGGTAAATTATACAAATAGTAACAAGTTTCAGATACAAAAATTTAGCCATGAAGTGAACACATACTATTATAGATTTAGAGCTAGCAGAGACTTGAAAGGCCATCAAATCCAATCTCCTCATTTGACAGATGAGGAAACTGAGGTACAGAGGTGTTAAGTGACTTCTTCAGAGTTACAAAGCCAATATGTATTAGACATAAGCTTTGAACTTAACATTTTTTTCCTGGCTTTGAAGTCAACTTTGTATCAATTATACCATGGAGCTACTTTATGGTAATGTGTATATATTTGTGTGTGTGTGTGTGTGTGTGTGTATGTGTGCGCGCACGCGCGCACACATATTTTTTAGGAAATGTCAAAATTTTATGAAAATGGAAAGTAGGTCCAAATGTAATATGCTTGAGAAAGGGACATCTAATTAGAATATTCAGATTTTCCCATTAAAATACTTATCTTGGGGCAGCTAGGTGGTACAGTGAAAAGGACCTGAGTTCAAATTGACCTCAGACGCCTGCCACTCTGACACTTACTAGCTTTGTGATCCTGGGCAAGTCACTTAACCCTAACTGCCTCACCAAAAAAGCAAAAACAAAAACAAAACTTGTCTTCCTGTACTAAAGTATGCATGTTTTGGACAATGAGTGAATAAAAAGGAAAGACAATCTTAATTCTATCAAGAAAAATTGTCTGTCAAGCAAAGCATAAAACAACAGAATCGCCGTTTCAAGCTTGAAATCCTTAATGTCAGCATTTGTCATATGCTTCATCTGAAAACCCTGAAGTATAGTTAACTCAGCTCCCTTCCACATGGCACTCTTCAGTGTTGTTACAGGATTAAAATGTGCCTGGCCTGACAATGAAATAGCAGAGCCATCACACATTGTTATGCAACTCACTGTCTGCAAGGGTAGCTTGTAGCTCTTTCTTTATTCAGCAAGTGCCAAGTGCATGTTTAATCAATGTCACAGCTCACTATAGTAAGAAACTGAAACCACTGTCCTTCTGTTGCTTGCATGTGCCTGGCTGCTAAATTATGCAATGCTTAAAGAATACTTTGGAATTGTCACAAAAGGCTGCAAATGCAGGTGTGTGACATTTTATAATTATGACAATAAAACTACTTTCCTGCTTTTCAGATGTCTGGACAAAAGCTAGGTAGTGTAATCAAATACTCAGCTTACTGCATTTGGAGCTACAGCATTTCAACGGGAGAAAGCTTCTTCAGATGGCTGGAAACGAGTACACTAGTTAAAAGGCTCGTCTGAAGGCAAAGCCGGACAGAAAAAAACGACAAACAAGAATAGCAACACTATTTTTCCCTGAGCATATGAAATTTGAATGACAGATATTGTTACCCTGATTCAGCAAATATGGGATTTAAAATAAAAAGAATTCTACCACTGAAAATGGAACATGTTTACAGTATGGACTGATAATGAAAATGAGGTTATCTTTTCTTACTGAAAGGCTACAATGAATTTCACAATGGATTACTGATGGATAAGGCCTATGCCTTTTAAGAGACTGAAAGCTTTCTATGTTTTTTTTCCACAATAAATTTGTTTACTAAGGAATTCCTTGCTGTATACACGTTTTCCTTTTCTCTGAACATAAAAAGCAGTTATCTATGAAGATAAAAGGTTGATTCATCACTACCATGGACTAAGGAACATGTCTGACGACATTTTATTCCTGATGCAATGTAGGGTAAGAATTGACAATTTTAAAATTACCATATTTAGGTTGGCAATTTAATTAGGCTTAAAAGATTCTATAATTTTTGGTCATAAAAATTGCCATAATTTTCACATATATTCTAATTGGTTAACAAAATGGATTTAATTTTCAAAGCTGCAATAAATAAAAATAATTCCAGTGGTAATGCTTCAAACCCAGGTTATTAAACCTGGGTTTTACATAGCAAACTATTCTTTCTAAGGTCAGGAAAAAAAGTGATTTTTTAGGCTAATAATCTCATACATTTAACTACTTAAGAGTTAATAAAATTATACTTGGAACAAATTATGCTAACTTAGCTTTTGCATGTACTGGGAAATAAAAATGTACATAAAGTTTCAAAAATGCAAACATTATGTACTACGGTTTTGTGATAAGTTCCTTGAAATTAAATGACCATTTACGTTGCTGTAGAACTTTTAAAATGAAAAGCATTTTGATGATTTAAAATAGTATTTACTTTAAAGTTAGAAGAAATAATGTACAAGATATTTAATGTGATCAACACAAAAATACAAAGAGAGCTGCACCCTGAGAAATTAAAATTAAGTTACTCTAATAAACCTACAGAAAAGCAATAACTGCAAATGCTAAATACGTTCTTATATTCCGAAAACTCAAAGTTACTTCTTTAGAGAACATTCATTTTCTCTTTCTTTTTCTCTAGCTAGCTGTCAAAATATTGGTGAAGATATTTGCTGGAAAAATGGGCACCTCTGCCATCACTACAGTAGAAGATGTAAAAAGGCAAGAGGAGAAAGAGGAAAAAGAAGAATCTATTTTAGCAATGTTAGGAATCATTGGGACAGTGCTTAACCTCTTTGTTATTGTTTTTGTGTACATATACACTACACTTTGATGGTATTTTCGAGTGATAGTTATATATTTGGGGAAAAAACAGCACTGAAAAGAATGTTTCTAATACTTCATTTAGAAAGCAGTGTCTCTGAAAGCTGTAAGGCACATTCCAGAGTAAGTGTCCCACTCAGGGCACAACATTACTGAGTGTGAAATGCATCTGGAAATCCAGTGATTGGAATCTAAGTATGACAAGATGGGCAGATAAGATTCAGTTTACACAGATAAAAGACTGGGGAGGCTGAAGCAACATAAATATGAATAATTTTGTCCTTTTCTGCTACAAAGCATGCAAGAAACTGCTCATGTAAACAAGACAATAGATGGCAATGGCACAGACACCTTGATCAGGGTACATATTACATATATATATATATATATATATGTATGTATGTATGTATGTATATACACACACACACACACACATATAAAATTTACAATCAAACTTGTATTAAAATCTTTTTTTCTTTGAGATCCTGAATATATACCTATATATATGGTTGAAAAGGTGATAATTCAGAGAGTATGGAAAGAACATTACTAATCAAATGTACTGTAAAATTACCAATACAATTTTAACCATAGGCTGTACTCTCTAGCATTATTTTGAACCTTTCTACATAATGATCAATATTTTCAGATGATGGAATTGCCTTTGGCTCTAGATAAAAAATCAAAGGTGTTGCATGCTTTACAAGCTATTAGGTTTTTTTAAAAAATAGTTTAGGTTACATAAAAATAAAGATATGACATAAAAGGAAAATTGTTTCCTTTTCGATAAAGGTTTAGCATATTTTGAAATATTGAACTGAAGAGATTATTATAAAGGCTAGAAATTTAATATTAAGCTAACAAATTTTTTAAAAATCTGACATCATAAATCTAATGGACTCAAAAACCAATAAAATTTCAGCTTTACTTTTAAATTAATTTAGGATTACAAATGAAAAATTCATCATTCCAGATTAAGTAGAATCTTAAATATTTTACTCAGCCATGACTTGGAAAAAGAATAATCATCTTGTTAGGCAGAATGTCATCACATCCTTATACCGTTTGGCATAAATTCATTAATTACACGGCTCACTTTCACTTTAGGTAGTAATTACCCTTTATTTATAATTCTCTGAAATCCGGATTCTTGTAGATGAGAGTTAAGTGAAAATCTTAATAAATTAGCACACAGTACCGGATTTTGTTCATTGGGCTAATCTCAGTCAAAATGTAGCTCAATCTCTGATGTATGAAATTAAAATTAAAACTGCACTGCTGTGAAGGAAAAATTATGTCATCTTCATTCAATGTGTCCAATAAACAACAGAAATGAAATATTATTCACAGAGCACATGTTTTACAAGTAGGATTTTTCACCTAAAATCATCATCTTAAATATCATCTTAAAAGGATTTGCCCAGTTAACACATAAGACTTTTGATACTGAAGTTTTACTAAAAAAAAAAAACAAAAAACTTAATAAACAGGATTTCTGTAATTATTCTGTTGCACATGAGAGTGGTAAAGACTATCTTTAGGTAATGACTTCTGTTCAAAGGCAGTTATTTTAAACACACTTTTTATGTCCTTCCTTTCCTTGTCCTTGTCCTTGAATGCAACCTTAAGCCAAACTCCAACAAGCAATTTCTGTTTAGGATTTCCCTGCTAATTCAATCCTAGAGCCTCAGAATTTTGGCTACAGCAGGCAGTCAGGCCAGAAATTAGCAGGAAATGTTAGAACTCATGGATGCCATGGATGTCAAAAGATTAAGATTTTTTGGCAGGGATTCATGGGTGAACTTTCTTCAAAGAAATCAGTGCCAACCCTTACTGACCAGTAAGAAGAATTATTATTTTTGGTCATAAAAATTGCTATAATTTTCATATATATTCTAATCGGTTAACAAAATGGATTTAATTTTCAAAGCTGCAATAAATAAAAATAATTCCAGTGGTAATGCTTCAAACCCAGGTTATTAAACCTGGGTTTTATATAGCAAACTATTCTTTCTAAGATCAGGAAAAAAAAGTGATTTTTTTAAGGCTAATAATCTCATACATTTAACTACTTAAGAGTTAACAAAATTATACTTGGAACAAATTATGCTAACTTAGCTTTTACATGTACTGGGAAATAAAAATGTACATAAAGTTTCAAAAATGCAAACATTACGTACTACAGTTTTGTGATAAGTTCCTTGAAATTAAATGACCATTTATGTTGCCGTAGAACTTTTGAAATGAAAAGCATTTTGATGATTTAAAATAGTATCTACTTTAAAGTTAGAAGAAATAATGTACAAGATATTTAATGCGATCAACACAAAAATACAAAGAGAGCTGCACACTGAGAAATTAAAATTAAGTTACTCTAATAAACCTACAGAAAAGCAATAACTGGAAGTCAGTGCCAACCCTTACTGACCAGTGAGAAGAATTATTATTTTATCATTACACTGGGCAGGGTATTGATACAATGCTTATTTTTATGCCATCACTATTTTCAGAAGTTTAGTTATAATTTATTTCATAATGAAATTTCTTTCACTTTGCACAAAGGATTATTTGTCTGCATGTGCTTGTGTATATTCATACTCATATAAATATATTCAAATAAAGCCAAATAATCACTTAAGCCTCATCTCCAAGAAACACGGGGAGAAAAAGGTTTTATATTTTTGGTACCCTAGTCACTAAATAAAACCTTACATTTTAATACAGTTCAAATAATGTTCAGTGAAATTTTTTTTCCTTTTGTGTTTGTCCATCTCAACCAAGCATCAAAATAAGGACTATACTGGATATGGAAATGCATTTTAGCCACATGTTCATTTTAAGCCACAGTATTCTAATTATCACTGGCAATAATGAATTTAGAGAACTGTTTTTATTTATCTTTTTTATCTTAAAACTACAGTGACATTGCATTACTGAGGTCTAAGACTCCAGATTAGCACTAGGCATTGATTACTAAAATATTTGAATGTATCTTTCATCTCATCAAAACTATTTAATTACTTTGGGCTTCATACTTCAAATTCTGGCATATGGTAGTGGGTAAAATGAGCAGATTAGGCACAGATGATGTGAAAAGTAGGTAAAATGAAGTTTGATTCTTTCATTTGTTTTTTTCTGTATCAAATATCAATATCAAAACTCAAATTACTTTTTATACCTGATAAATAAAAAAAAAACTTGCTATAAAACATAAGTATAAAGTAAGCTCACTTTGGAACACCACTAAACTAAGTATCAAAAAATAACATTATAACAGCCTTATAACTAAATTGAACTACAATTTTATTAGGTCATGGTTCAGATTATTTTATTTAAATAGCATTAAATGCATTTGCAAATTTAACAGAATTTTCAGCAAACTTATGTTAAAATATCTTAATATAATATTTATGTACACTAACTGGAAGTTTTACTGTTACCATAACAATTATGTCTATGAAACACCCAGAATAATATTTTTATTAAGTGGTCACAAAAATAGCTAAAGAGTTAAGTTGAACTGCCCACTTCAAAAGTTCAAGTCATAATACCAGAGACAATAAAATCTATACTATGATTACAACTAAATTCAAATGCAACACAAATTTTAGATAAGTCTTATTTAAGACTTCATTGTAACATAATTTGACTCATTTTATCAAGTCATAAAATGGCTTAGTAACTCTGTGAATTAATGAGAACTCATAGCTATTTTTAAACAATCACATTCTTCAACCAATATAATTAGCCACTAAGTATAATTCTATTTGAAATATTAGATTTCCACAATAATGATAGCCTCTGATTCTATTGTCTTAGTTTTAAGTTTACGTTTAATCAGTTCACGTTTGCCTCTTTGTCTTTACATCAACTTGCCATAAATCTTCTCTTTTGTCTTTGTGATGTCTAAAACCACTTTAAAAATCTGTATTAGGAAAAGACAGTTTATATGGGAGACGTGTGATGTGGTGCTGTGTGGTGTGATCAGTCTTGAGTTAGGAAGACCAGGGTTTTAAATTAAATCTTTGACGCATACTAGCTATGTGAATACAAGCAGGTTACTTAAGCTTTCAGAGTCACAGACAACTTTCTAAGGCTTTAAAACAGTTGTGGATCTGTATCAGTGAACACAGTTTTCACACTAGGAGTTCATTACATGAATAAAGTTACAACTTCATACACCTTTACATCACCCCAAAAAGTAACACAGCAACTAATCCAAACATGCACTTGATTATGAAACTAAAAATGTATAGTGGCATCTCAATGTTTAAAAAAAAAACACTGTCGACTTTTGATTATCCATTTAATTGATGGGTAATTAGCAAAATATTATTCAAAATGGATAATTCAAAACATTTAAAAGCTTAAATGATATTTGGCTCTGGAATGCACTATTTAATTCCTGAAGCATAATGTTTCTTTTGATTCAACAAACTAAAATAAATTTTGAACTTGGGTGATTGAGATGATGGCACCATTAACAAAAATGAAGTTAGGGGAAAATGAGGCTTTAAGACTTACTCAATGTGAGGGGCCTTTATGATATCTAAGTGAAGATGGCCAGCTGAAAATTAAGCGATATGTCAATGGAAATCAAGTAAAAGCTGGGACTGGGATCCATGTGCATAGAATAGTTCTTATTACTGTCAAGGGCAACACTTTTCTCCAAGTCCCACAAGCTCACACACCTCAACTCCTCACTATTTCTCATCCCCTCTTCTCAAGTCTTATACCTAGGTCTGTCCTCTCAATTTCCCTTTGCAACATTTCTCGAATATGTTCTCTTCTCTCCTTTGATAATGCCACTATCCTGGAACAACAATGTCCTCATCTTCACATGCCTGGATTACTGCAAATGCCTGCTGGTTGGTCTGCCTGCCTCAAGTCTCCAGTCCACTCTCCATTCAGCCACCAAAATGATTTTCCCCAATGGCAGGTTCAGCCATGTTGCCACAGTCCCTACTCAATAAGCTGCAAGTGACTTCCTATCACTTCCAGGATCAGATACAAAATCCTCTGGCATTCAAAGTTCTTCACAACTTAGAACCCTCCCCGTTCCACCTTTCCAAATTTCTTACACCTTACTACCACCACTCCACCCAGAGAGCCAGTAAAAACAACCTCCTTGCTGTTCCACAAACAAGGCACTGCAATCTCTTGGCTTTTGGCATTTTACATGCCTGCCCTTCATGCCTGGAATGCTCTCTCTTCTCAACTCTGCCTCCTACTTTCTCTTTGTTTTGGTCCTAGCTAAAATCTCAACTTCTATAGGAAGACTTTCCTAATCTTTTTTTACATTCTTTTTTTTTCTCTTTATTTATTTTTAGTTTTAAACATTTACTTTTATAAGATTTTGAGTTCCAAATTTTTCCTAATGTCTTCTTAATCTAGTGCCTTCACTCTGTTGATATTTATCGTGTATATAGCTTGTTTGTACATAGATTGTGAACTCTTTGAGGGCAGGGGCTGTCTTTTGCTAGGGGAGCACTCGAAATCACTGAACAATGTCTTTTGATCTAGTCTCAGAGGATGAAGAGGACTCAGTCTTGCCTAAACTAATTGATCTCCACAGGGGCCCTTGACAATTACTCTAGGAACTTGACACTTTGATCACACCTTCTGTCAACTTCAGCATCTCTCTCTCTCTCTCTCTCTGTGATTTACCCACTTCCTATAAACATTCTCAGGTCTCTTCTATCCATAAACAAACAAAATCCAAAAAACCTTTCTTGGTTCTTCCATGTCTTCAATTTATCATCCTAAAACTCATGACAGATTCAAGCTTCTCAGCAGGATGCATGTTTTTCTTTCTTTCTGTAAGCAACATCTACCAAGATTTGTTTTGATGCTTTATCATGGTATGTAGCTAAATCTGGGTTCTGTAAAAACAATGCAAGTGGTGTGTGAATTTAAAAGAAAAACTTTTAAGTACAGTCTCATAACTGACAGAATGTTACCTATGGACCAGCCCACCTACAATGAGAGAAGCTCCTGACCAGACTGGCAGTATTCTTTCTGGCCATTCTCAAAGATCAATTAAGTCATACAGGAATCACTACCTGTATCAGTCAAGGAGGAACTTGCAGAGATGAAATCAGATATCAATGAAATAGTAAGAACAGGGAGAAATTTTTTAAAAATTAAAAATTTATAATAATATTCATTATTTTCTTTTACAATATTGAGAATAAACGTACTAGTTTTGTTTTTTTTAAACCAAGAATGGTTCTTTTTTTTAAAATAAAAAAAAAGTACATTGATATGGTAAATGTTTATTTTAAATCATCCTCCCAACCCTTATACCTGACTCTCCTCCCCCATCTCAGTCTTCCTGAGACATGGGTTGTAGAATTGATACAGCATGTCTTTTTCAGAAAGCTGCAGTGACCAATACCGATATGTTGGACAGTGATTGAATGAGGAATCAAAACACTGCAAAACCTCTAACATAATTCCCTTTATTACTCAAAATGATGCATATAGGAAAGACTACCATAGGTGAAGAAAGTATATTGTCCAATTTATGAATTTTGCTGCACTGACAACATACAGAGATTTAGTGTCAAAATAAAGTTGTGTGCATGTTTTTCAGATATACTCTACATAAATGAAAAATAAAAGAATGAATGAACGAAGCATTTACTAAGTGCTTTCTATGAGCAAAGTACTGGGCTAAGCACTAAGGATACAAACAGAGAAGTAAGATAGTCCCTATTCTCAAGGAGCTCACATTCTAACGGCAGAGACAACAAATCTTGTAGGTTTCAGTTGTGAGACACAAAGGTCCTATAGTCTTTTGGACCCAGCAACAAAGCAGATGGTGATGCCTTTTCTTTAGTTATTTCCATCATTAAAATCATATCAGTTCAAGAATGGTTCTAATATCAGTTACGTATATTCACCAAGCTGTATAAGCTAAATGCAGTCATACATTTAAGAAAAAGGGAGCATTCTTTTGACTATGGATTTTGTTTGTCTGGAAAAATGTACAAGAAAAGGGAAAACATGGAAGTAGGAAGTGCTGTAATCAGCCTTAAATATCTGTCTTTATTACAAATATGTTAATCTAAGCAACATACAAAGCAAATGAACAGACACATGCTCCTACCTTCTAGGATGTGGATGAGAATGCATTCTTAAGACAAGAAATCAATACTGGCAACATTAACAAGATTTTGATGGCATTGCTTTTGAGGCATTTATTAGGAACAGCCTGGAAAGGTGGTTCAGAAGAATTGCTACTAATGGATAGAGAAGTCCCATTTTGAGGACTCAGAATTGTAAAACTGCTTCCACAACGTATTTTTTCCTCTAGTAAACAAAAGAGATGTAAAAGAACTTCCTAGCAGAAGCCAGCTTGTGTATAGCTTGACATTTTCTGGATAATATATACCAGCAATCCTGAGAATACAGTGCTCACTAAAGTTTGGAAATGACAAAAGTTATTTGCTAGAAAGACAAATATTTATTAGCTACATATGTAAAAAATTCTAAGGGATTTAGCTGTAGATATTTTTCCTACAAAATGTGTGAACATTTTGTGATCAGTTGATTTTTATTTCAAATAACACAGTGCCATTTCTTTAATAGCTTTATGAAGTGAGTTAGAACAATTATTCCTGACCATATGATTTGATGTCACCTGGATAAATTACAAAGAAAATTAAACTCATGTTTCAGTTTTCATTTGTAAAACAAGGGAGCTGATTAAAAATAAAGGATCAATAGAACAAAACAAAACAAAACAAACAATAAAATGAAGTGGTTGGATAGGATAACACCTAATAGCACTTTCTAATTCTAAAATTATCAAACACATACATATTGATGTAACTTTATGCCTAGAGCATAATAAAAAGGAATGAACAATTAGATAATTTCATTAACGTGAAAAGCAAAAAACAAACCCAAGAACTAATTTAGATTCACTATAATTAGAGCAATTAAAACAATTTATTAAAAAGTTTAAAAATTAAAATATTTAGAATAATTCTGTTATTTCTCAACATTTTTGATTTTGTTGCTGTTGCTGTCATTGTCCAACTCTTCATGACCCCACCGACCAATGGAGTTTTTGTGGCAATGAAACTACAGTGGTTTACCATTTCCTTCTCCAAAGGATCCTTTTGTCAGGCAACCAGTGGTTAAATGACTTGCCCAGTGTCACACAGCTAGGAAGTGTCTGACTCTGGATTTGAACTCCAGTCTTTCCTTACTCCAGGGCCACCTCTTTATCCACTGAGGCACCAGCTGCCTCACATGTTCTGATTAGCTAAAGTAAATACAAAGAGTAAGATTCCACTGATATAATACTACCTATAAACTTCATTCAGGGTCTTTACCTACTTACTCTATTCCCTCTCTCTCTTTTTTTGGTAGGGTTAAGTGACTTGCCCAGAGTCACTCAGCTAGTGACTGTGATGTGTCTGAGGCGGCATATGAATTCAGGTCCTCCTGACTCCAGGGCCAGTGCTCTATCCACTGCGCCACCTAGCTGCCCCTCTATTCTCTTTTAAAAGAAGCTTTAAAAATTCTCTCTATTAATTTGGTAAACCTAATATAAGTGTGTATAAGGTTTAATTTTAGCAAGAAAATTAATCATTAAATAAAATTTTTGAATGTGTCAGACTTCTAAAGTTAATAGTTTAAAAGAAAAAACTTCTAAATTATACAAACAAAAGTACTTTGAATTCCAATGAATATTTTAAATTATTTTAAATTTGTTTGCAGACAGACAACTTGATGGAACACAACACAACACAATACTTAACAGCAGAATGAATCAGAGATCTTTTACTGCAGTAACAATAAGATTTTCAAAAATAACCTATCTTGGGCAGATAGGTGGCACAGTGGATAGAACACTGGCCCTAGAGTCAGGAGGACCTGAGTTCAAATCTGATTTCAGACACATAACACTTACTAGCTGTGTCACCCTGAGCAAGTCAATTAAACCCATTGTCTAACCAAAAAACAAAAACAAAAATAACCTATCTCGAACTCTGTAATAAATAGTGAAGATGAATTTCATCATCACTATAGGAAACATTAAAAATTGAAACAGAATCATGGGATACTAGAACTGGAATATACCCTGGATATTTACCCACAAGCAAACTGGGCCAGAGAGACTAAATAGTTACAAAGCAAATAATGGACACACTAAAAGCCACGTCTCCTGATGCTATCTGATTCAAACCAGTATTTAGTGAGCTCAGGTGTCTTTTCACCACACCAGAATTGATTTCCAGCTTTGTTGTTAAGTCCAAAGCTTTTAAATAATCCTCAAAACATTAAAGAAAATGATTATCTAAGAAGTGCTAAGGAGTTGTGAGTGAAAAAAGTTAAAGAAGCCCTGAATTTCTAAGGAATCCATCTTAACTTATATTTGACACCTTGTACAGAGAGAAAGACTATTTAAGTGATTAACTGGTTACTATTCTAATATCTTAAGGGTGATTAAGATCACATTTTCCTTGATTGTTACCACTAGCCATTCTTTCATTGTAATGAACACAAATGGCTTACAAAGGTAATAATCAATGACTAAAAAAGTAGGGTATCAACTCTTACTTTATTAAAATTTTAAGAGGCAGTAACTGCAGAAGAAAGAACACTGAACCTGTGGTTCACCATTTGAGACATAGTCTCAAATCTTGATTCTGCAAATTCCTGGCTGTGTAACACTAGCAAATCCTATCATTCCAGTTTCTTAATTGTAAAAGAGGATGATACTTTCAGTATTTTATGGATATAGTCTATAACAAATATTTTAATATTATTTAAGTGTAAAATGCTGAAATTACCACCAGATTGTGGTAATGTTACTATACCATGGCTTATTGCTAAAGACAATGAGATCATTATCATATTATGACTAGCCAGGCAGATTAAAAAATCACTGAAACTTATAAACCATCAGAAAATGTGAGCTTTTACACAATTTCATTTAATTATGAAAATCTCTTTATAACATAAAGGTTACCAAGAATTTTTGAAGACTATGTAGGTGAAGTACAAGTTCTCGTAGATTTTAACAAGATGGAAAGATTGCATATGGTCTTGGTGACAGACAACCTCTGCTGGCCAAGGAGAAGCTCTGTTAAATACTGAGGCCAAACCCTGAGGTTTGGCTAATAGTTGAAGTATGGTGAACTATGAAAGAAAAATACAAACTGGTATTCAAGCTTTCATGGATAAATAGTGGTAGAAGAAAGGGCAGGGAGTACTAGGAAACAACTTTTAGATCCTCTACAAACACTGATTTAACTCTTTCTATTCTAAATGTGGGATCACTGACTGAAAAATAAGCTGAAATAATATTGCAAGAATATTATTTTATTATTTCATGATTATTGACATTCTATCTATAAACAAAAACAACAAAAGAATGATGCTTCCTAAAATCTCCTTTGACTTAGCCTCATCTTCTACCTAAGGGAAAAAAGTAACATTATTTCATGAGACACTTACAAGCCAAAATATCACAATGATGATAATTGTCACTTACATACTAACTATTCATTGTAGAGGAATGAAAAAAGGAGACATTCTACTAAGAACGCAACACCAAACTAAGTAAAGGTATATTCATATTAAATGCCATTAAGGTGAAGATGGAGAAAATGGTGCTAAATAATAAATAGTTCAGGGTTAAAAAACTGAAGAGGTCAAAAGTTGGTAGATGAGTAAGAAGTCTCACACACCTGCAAATCATTAGTACTTTCTTTAAGAAAAAGAATGGGGAGGCAACCAACATGAAATTGATTTTTCTCTTAACACACTGATAGTAGCTGGTTTGCAGCATAGGATATATTTGTGAATTAATTGAATGTGTACCTAGTCTACTAATCAAAGTTAAGACCAAAGTTAAAATTCAGTTCTAAAGTGAAAGAAGAGATAAAGAAAACTATACTGTTTCCAATAACATCCGGACCTGTTAAATGTCTCAGACACACAAAGACAGAGAGAGAGTGTGAGTGTGTGTGAGAGAGAGAGACAGAGAGAGAGAGAAAGAGAGAGTGAGAGAGGGAGCGCCACAGACATGGCCCATTTCTTACTCCTAAAGGGCGATCAACACAATAAAGAGGCCACAAACTGCCTTAGCCAGCAAACACCTCATCTCCTTTTTAAGCTGAGAAAGAGATATGAAAGCCAAGGGCAACACTGATTAAGTAAATAAATTCATTTGGAAAAAATTACGGAGGAGGTGGGTGGAAAATTTTAAGTAGCACAGTCATATGAAGCAGTAAAGAATGCAGAAGTGAAAGCTAGCTGGCAAAAGCTTTAGTGTATGGAAAAACAACTAAACCAGATCTTCCTAAGAGCATTTCAAGATAAAATTAGAAATGGGGCAGCTAGGTTGCGCAGTAGTTAGAACTCTGGCCTTGGAGTATGGAGGAACTGAACTCAAATCAGACCTCAGACACTTGACACTTAACCCCGATTGCCTCACCAAAAAGCAAAAAAAAGGGATAAAATTAGAAAGAGGACAACCAAGAGATGAACGATGTTAGCCTTTTTATAAATGACCAATCAATAAATTTGCATTTATTTATTAAGGCAGTATTATAGGTACTTGGGATACAAGAAAAAAATGAAACTCTCCCTAAACCCCAAGAGATTACATTCTATCAAGGAAAACTACATGTGCATAGCTAATTGAATACAAAATTTATGCCAAGTAATATAAAGCAAATGATGGCAGTGGGGACTACAGAGGGGAAGATAAGGAAAGGAGTAGGAGGCAGCATCTAATAGAATTTTGAAGGAGGCTAGAAATTCTAAAATGCAACAATGAGAGAGAGAGAAAAAAAGCACTCCAGATAGCAAAAACACAGAAATGGGAAGTGGAATATTTTGTATGAGAAAGAACAAGTAGGTTAATGTGTTTTGTATAAAGTGGACAAAAGTAGAACTTCCACATTTGGAAACTATGATTTTAGTCACCGATGAACCAGATGAGGTATTGGAAATAGCAGGTAAGTCACAGAAAAAGAGAAAAACCATACCAAGTATACAAAGAATAAATCCAAGCAGTAGATGACAATTTTTTTTAAAGCAATGAAAGATTAATTCTTAAAATGTCTGAAAGAGGTAAAGATCTCCAAATTACAGAGACATTATACTGTACAAACCAAGAAGCTGACAAGAATAAATACCTACTCACTCCTACTCTCTCACCCCAAAATTCGTGTTTTGAAAACATGAGAAGAGAATAGGTAGACAGCTAAAAAGATTTTCTATAAAAGACTGTACCTGCTGTCACATAAGAAATTGTAAAAAGTTGAAAATATAAGATCTACTGTGTTAGGGTGCCTCAGAAGAGTAGTATAGTTTTATGGACTTCCCTCTATCAAGGCTCCCATGACTATTAATCTACAGGATGCCTTGAGAGATATAATTACTGAAAATATTGATGAATGATCTTCTGCTTATGAATTTCTAAAAAGATGGAGATAGGTTCACAAAAGGTGAACTCTCCAGACAGATGATCTGCACAAATTCCGAAAGGACAAGAGATCCTCAGGTTGTGGATGACATTTTGCAATTGGTTTCAAGTTCCATAATAACATATATATTCACTGAGGTCCAGAGTCACTAAAAAGAAGTAAAGACTGGAAATCCAAATAGGAAAAAAAGGAAAGTTTATGATGCATACATATTGCTGAAATTATGATATGAAACTTTATGGGAGGCCCACTCTGTTAATCAATTGCAGATAGATTTTTAGACAGATGCTCCAAAAAGACAATGAAGTCACCTCAAAGCAAATAGCACGAACGCATATGGGAAGTAAAGTGTAAAAACAGAGGAAGGTTAGGAAGGAATCATCAATTGGAATATTTCTATATAGGACAAAACAGCACAAAGGTTTGAGTTGGTTGGGCCAAGAAACAAACTGGAGATGAGCTAGACAGCATTCAGAAAGTATGCCTGCCAGACAGTTTTTGAAGAAATGAAAATGTATCTTAGATATAAGTTGTAGTAAGCGGACTACAACAGAAAACGATGTAACCATCAGGGAAATAAATAAATGAAAGAGAAGATGGACAGGCCAAGTGTCAAAAGTTAGCACACAGACAACCTCAGTACACCAATGGTATACCTTTGGTATCAGTGGGAAAGCAAGGTGAGTTTTCCACTTTGCTGCCTTGATTTCTTGTAGTGAATTTGTAGGAAGATAAGGACAAGTGCCAGACAGTTCTGCATCACGAGAGAGAAAACCCAAATTGATAAGATCACAGATCCATCCATAGGTTACCCTGGCTGTTTTAAGGGTTCTAATATAACACCTAATGTCAAAACATCATACATAATAAAGGCAAGTTTCTTATTTGTCAACTATAAAAGATACAATGAACTCCAACAGACTCAGTATTCCAAATAGTTTTGCTAAAACAAACTATTGGCTGGGATGTGAGATTTATGTCGTACAATATTTTAAACATCTCATTAACTGGGAATGATTCTGTGGTGTGCTTCACCAAGGTGAAAAGAAAAGGTTTGATAACAAGCATGCGTATGCATGACTTTTGGTGGGCATTTTCATTTTCATGACTCCCAATCACACATTTAATTAAGAATTTTCTTTAAGGTGAGGTGTGAGCAGATATAAATATCTGGAAAATAATTTTAAATGACCAATATGAAGAGGAAAAGTTAAATGTGAGCCTAAGAACTGTATCTGTGTTAGAATCTATCCAGAATGCAGAAAGCTCAAAATCCATCTCCCTATATCTTCTGAGTAGTTTAAATAGTTCTAATAGGTTAGTCACCTTTTCTTATTGGGTATAATCCATCAACTCACTGACTTTGAAAACAGAAGACTCATTATGGGTTTAGACTAGTTATTTCACCTAGTCATGAAACCTAGTTTTATGAACTTCAAAATGCTTAGTCTCAACACAGAATCTGTTAGAAGTCAGGTGAGCCTTTGGTCTAGACTTTAGACCTTTCTTAAAGAGTTAGAAATCATTTTTCTACCCAGGCATTTTTCCCTTTGAGGGCTCTGGGAAGGAACAAGAGGAAAAGTCCACTGGCTAGACTAATTTAGGGCATCAGTTTCTGGTATTCAACATGATCTGGAACTTGGAGACAGCTTCCTAGAGTACAGAATTTAGTTCCCTGTGTTTGAGGCACAGGAAACTATCCAGTTTTTCTACTTGCTGTGACCTGGGTTAATACTCAAAGAAACATGTTTAGTAGCATTAGAATGACACCTTGGTGCTAAGAGATTTTTTCCCCCTAGCATTATGTTAAGGCTTTATAAAATATGAAAAAAAATATAGAGATCCTGAGAATGAGTCAATTAACAGGTATCCCTGTTACTGGCTGAAGTGTCACAAGGTAATCTGAACTTTGAGAGGTACCACTCTTAACTGTCCCTCACTGTCTTGTGGGATCTGCTTGTTATTCCGTTCTCTTCTGAAAAGCCAGAAAACATCTTTTGCTTATTTTAAAGAAGTCAAGAAGGCTAGATGAACTTTGATGCAGCTTTCTGCTTTAGCAAAAGCAAACTATGCCTCAGGAGAATTCAAGGTTACATTGCATAACTTCAATTGGGCCCTCACATGGCTGCAAGGCAATGCTTTTACGCCTATGAGCTGGTATTTCACTCGCCGCTGCTGTTCTTCCAAAACTTTAAAGCCCTCCTCAGGCTTCCTGTGGCTCCCACTCCCCTCATTCTCTCAGCTGAGAACCACATCTCATATTTTACTGAACAAAGTTGAGGCCATTTGCCAAGACCTTCCTTTCCTTATCTCACATCATCCTTCTGCCACTATCTCCTCCTTCACATGAAGACAGGTCTTTCTAACCAAGGCCAACTCCTCTAAATGTAAGACTGAACCTATTCCCATCTTGCTTCCTCCAACAGATTGCCCCTGCTATTCAAAAGGATCTGTAATACCTTGGGAAAGGTTCCCCACCCCTGCCTTGGGGTTTTGTTATAATCAGAAAAATGTGAACAGTAAACTGGATTGTGTGGAGGACATGAGCAACCACAGGTAATCTGTCCTTGATCTGGATCTCCAGGGAGTCTATTATTACTGATGTTACATCTTTCAAGGAACACTGAATAATCCTGGTGCATAGAAGGGACATAACAGCTGTAAAAGAATTTGGGAGATGGTATTTTGTTAAACTGAATCAAATTCTTTTTCATAATCAGCAAATAACCAAAACCATTAATTATAAAATGGTAAAGAAGTATCCACAGTTGAATCTGGCTTGCAAAAGCCTATTCCTTACTAATACCCTCACTATGGATACCTTCAATATGAATATTAAGACAAAGCCCATATAAATTTTGCATAGATGTGAAAGAAGGTACAGATGTCAGTAGTTATTGATGTCCTCTCGGTCAATTTCTTTAAAAAAAAAATTTTTTTTTGGTGGTATCATAAGTTTGAGCTATTTTCCATGTTTTTGGTAACTTCCCCTCCCTTAGCTATCTGGTCAATTGGTCCTAAAACATCTTTCTTTTGTTTGTTCTTGTTAGCGAAAATCTGAGTAAACACCTAAGGGACTGGGAGCTTAGGGTCTAAGTATAATAATTCCACAAGCCTTGGTGGAAAAAAAGTTTGTTATAATAGTTTTTGCAAATCACTTCCATTTTTCCTTTCGTAGTTTCCTTTTGGTTTTTATCTTTCAATGTCCTTGGATGACTTTGCTTAGCTGGTTGTCTTTCAAAGCTTTCTTTAGACTGTTTTTATCCTAAATTTAAATGGTCTCTCTCTGCTTTATGAGATGATACTGCTCATACCTGTCCATCATCCTTCTTAAAAACTCTGTTTTCTGAAGGTGAAACATTTGACAGTGCCAAGGACTTTGGTGGAAAGAATTTCTTTTTTGGAAATTCAGTAGCTGTAGTTGCTGAGGAGGCAGTGGCTACAGCACCTGCAGAAGCAGTTGCTAGGTTGTACCTTTTTTTTTGTTTTTGGCGAGGCAATGGGGGTTAAGTGACTTGCCTAGGGTCACACAACTAGTGAGTATCATGTGTCTGAGGCTGGATTTGAACTCAGGTCCTCCTGACTCCAGGGACGGTGCTCTATCTACTGCACCACCTAGCTGCCCCTGCTGCTGGGTTGTATCTTGACAGGTGGTGCTTTCCTAGATAGTGGCTATGAGGGTGGGGCTAAAGTAGAGTCAGGAGTGAGGGTAGCATTGCTATTACTAGGGTTCGTGGGCTCAGGGTCTTGAACTAACTCCATAATTTTCTTACTATGGTACCTCGCACATAATAAGCACTTGACATATACTTCTTGATTTATTTCTAAGGAAAGACAGTGGTCAACTTGCCTGGCACAATCTGCCTCCTGTTTTTCCCTCAAGGTACCTTGCTGCTATAAGTAGATTAGTTTACTTGCCCTCTACGTAGCAGCTGGTGTTCACTTTCTTTTAGAACTTCATTTACATTGGTTTCACTTCCGGATGAAATTATGATGCCACCATGAACATTCCCAAATAGGTTTACAGACAAAATGGTTTTTAAGCTAAGTATCAAAATATTTTCAGGGTAATTCAAAAAGCATTTGTAAGACTGCTTCAGAATCATAATTTATCACTCAATTACCAGACCTAACATTTTTAAACAGAAGTGAAAATAATTTTAGTACAATAGTTTGATCCTGAGAGATTTCAAAACAAATTGAATGAATTTCCATTTAAAGTGTATATACATTGGAAAAATTCCCAGAATTTATGTGCAAGAGGCATTGTTGATTCAAAGGGCCAGTTCCAAATTCACTCTTATCAAACTGAACACATAATGTGAAATGTCTTAGGTAAAGAGTATGTCATTATGGGCAGCATTTCTCATTTCCTTGCAGGAAATTGCCCTACTCTAAGAATACAACAACCATGAAATATGAACTGAAGAGTTTATCACATACACTCTAAAAATTAGTAGTTCAATTTTTCAAATAATCATATAAAGAAAACCTGAGAATTATACATTTAAAGCAAATTTCTTAGTTGGGTTCTGCTTACAGAAAACAATATATCCAATTCTGAAACAAGTGTTCTGATCTGATTTTAAGACAAAACGAGCAATAAAGAGCAAAAGGTCATATGTTAATATAATAGGTGGGAAAAATTATTTCTTGTATCTGCTTACCTATTTAGGAATTAATTATCATGAAAAAACCTTTTTCTAAGCCACTTGTCTTACTAATTAAATGAAAATTTAAATACTTCAAATGATGCAGAAAATGAAAATATAGCAAGTTTATGCTGTCAAGGCTTAAGTACTGTTCTTGACTGTTCACTATGTCTCATATTCTGTATCCAATTTGTTACCAAGGTCTGTCAATTTTAACTTTACATCATTTCTCAAATATCCACCTTTCTCTCCCCAGATATTGCCACCACCCTGATAGAGGCCTTCATCTACTCATGCATGCAATAGGTCTTTCAGTCACAAGTCTCTCCCCACTCCAGTCCATCCTTCACTCAACCACCAAAATGATTTTACTAAAGTGCAGGGTCAAAACAATGTCACTCTCATATTCAAAAAAGTATACCTCCAAGATCAAATCCAAATCATCTGCTTAGTGCTGAAAGCACTTCATAACAACCCTCCTACACACACATAAACACTCTCACTCTCTGTGTCTCTCTCTCTCTATCAGCCTTCTTACACTTCAGTCCCACCCATTTTCTCTTTAATCCAGTGACCTTAGCCTCCCTGCTGTTTCACCAATAAGACACTCCATGTCTTGGCTCTAGGCATTTCCCCTGGCTCTCCCCATGCCTGGAATGCTATCCCTCTTCATTAATGCCTCCAGCTTCCTTGGGTTCCCTCTAGCCCAACTACAATTTTACCTTCTACAGATGTCTTTCACAATCTCTATTAATTTCAGTGCCTCCTCTGTTGAAGATTTCTTATTTATCCTTTATATATATAGCTTGTTTGTACATAGCTGTTTGCATGCTGAGTCCCCCATTATAGTGTAAGGTCCTTGAGGGCAAGGACTAGTCTTTGCCTCTCTTTGCATTCCCAGCACTTAGGACAGTGACTGGCACATAGTAGGTGTTTAACAATTGCTTACTAATGACTATCTATGCCCTATGCAATTCCTCATCAATATATCCAAAGTATTTGCATTTTTTTCTAACAAAACTCATTTGGATCTGACAAATGAAACAGAAGTGCTATTAACTCCTTTTCCGATGTAGGTATGTATAACATATATATACACAAACATAATTTAATGAGACTTGTGGATGAAATATGCTTGTTGAAATGAATGAAAATTGAATATTATCACCTACTGTTAACCTCAAATAGCTCACCAGCTTCTCAAACTGAATGAAGAGAAAAGACAATAAAGAAGGAATGTTTCTCAACATTAAGAAAAAAAAATCCCAATGCTAAGCTACATAATACACTCATCACTTGGTTTCTTTTAAAAAATGTGAAAGTGTAGTACAAAGGTTTGTATTTCCACCTATTTATTCTTCCAATATGAAGATAATAGAATATGGAAGGGAGTAACCAGTAAAAAGTAAAGTCGATGCAATATTTCACAGAAATCTAGATGGGAGAAAGATGGGAAATGAGTCCAAATACTTAATAGCAACAGTATAATACTTTTTAAAAGTGTTTGAGGTAGGAAAGTTATGAAAAGGAAGACCAGTTGTAAGACTTGGGTTTTTGGGGTAGAAGGAAATAGGGGAAGTGTAAAACATCATTATAACAAACTCTGTAGTAACAAGGGAAACTGATAGCATGAATAAAATATACAATTGCTAACCTTCAGTACTTTTTTAAAAAAAAATCAACTTTTCCTTCCACAAAATTTTTCTGATGCTAACGTATAACTGCTAATATGTAACAAAATAAGCTGTTTTACTTTCTTTACTTTGTACCAATATTTCATTACTATTTGTTCATCTTATGGCTACCCTAATTAGAATGACAAAAAACAAAATGCAAAAAACCAGGGAAGAAAGGAAAAGTTTAAAAGATTAAATAATCAGGTCACATACATCTGGTTATGGTAGTATGTTTTGAAAAGTACTTTTTCTGGGGACAGCTAGGTGGTGCAGTGGGTAGAGCACCGGCCCTTAGGTCAGAAGGATGTGAGTTCAAATCCAGCCTCAGACCAAACTCTTGACATTTACTAGCTGTGTGACCCTGGGCAGGTCACTTAACACCAACTGCCTTAAAAAAAAA
Source organism: Vombatus ursinus (assembly GCF_900497805.2). Lineage (NCBI taxonomy): Eukaryota > Metazoa > Chordata > Mammalia > Diprotodontia > Vombatidae > Vombatus > Vombatus ursinus. Next base: position 12,952,328 of record NW_020948840.1, read on the forward strand.
AGTACTTTTTCTGGCATATTTATGTTCCTGGGGGATAACCTTATCATATCAAGTAAGCATATAAGATATTTAGCAAAATGAAATAATATTGTTAACAAATCAGCTAATGAGTTAATTAGATCAGCTAAATAATTTCAAACATTTTCTCTTTGACATTTAATCAAAAAGAGAATGCAAGATTACTATGAGAGCTCTAGCTTCCCTATATCATTCACTTACAGAAAGAATTTCTAAAGAAATCCACTTTGTGTGGATTTTGTGAACTAATGCTAAGAACTAACAAAAATTAAGAACAAATACAATTTAGCTCTTGCCATTGACATAATTTTTAAGAATGTTATCCAACTAAAATAGCCCAGAATCAAAGCATTTTCAACAAATAAAAAGTAAATCTATCAAATTGGCAGGAAAAGCTACTGTATGTAGCCTAAAATTTCATTATAACTAAACTTCTTAATTTAAACTAACCTTGTAATAACAAGTTAAACTGTTTTCCCACAAAGGCATGGTTCAGTAGATTAATTACAATATGATCTAGAAGAGTTACCAGAATCATTTCGGAGATAGGAGGACATTGCTGGGATGAGGCAGGACTGACTAAGGAGTTCTAGAAGAACAGATGGAAGGGCATTACTGTTCTGTCCTCTCCCCTCAGGAGTAGACTGTGGTTCCCCATTTGTTGAGCTGCCCGCAGGATTTATATAACTTGCAAGAACCTGAAAATGAAAAATCACTGACATAAAAAAGTGTTTTTAGCTGCCTAGAAGGAAGTCACTGGCTTTATCCAAAAGATTAATTTACTGTTTGCTAGTAGTTATTTCATTTATTGGCAGAAAAGTGCCATAGAGAACTAAAAAGAGGAGCTACTTCGTCCCCTGTTGTGTAATTAAACTAAAAGTTACAAATATTTATTTATAGTACAACAAACAAAATATTATTCCTTTGTTTTAATTTAAGCAGAAGTTTTTAGCTATGAATCACAAAAAAGTACTCTCTTCACTAGAAAAATGTCTTATAGAGAACAATAAATAATATTATAAAGCTAATAATTTATCAGATATTATTATTATCAGTATCAGATAAAATTAAAAACAATTACAAAGGTTGAGGGTGAGAAAAATCCTATAAGTCAAAGCTGGATGGAGTCAAGTATTTCCATTCTGATCAAAAAGTTTAGGACCATAGAACATAAGATCCCAAAGTAAGTCAATGGGAAAAATAATGATTTACTCTCTTTTCTTTCTCCACTTTACCTTCTTCAACTCACTCTATGGTGAGGTGGCTTTCAAACCTATAAAGGTTACTCAAATTAACCTGTTTCAAACCAGTTTTGGAGTTTGTGGCACACAGAAATCAAGAAAAACGCAAAAGGTTAAAAAAATTTCAGATTCAACAATAAGAATTATGTATATAGCAAGGATGACTAGTACTATATGCTATATGCTATGGCATCTCCTCCTGCCAACCACCAAGAAGTGAAGTCACAAGGAGGGAAAGAAACTGATGTTTGGAAGCAGAAGTATTTCAAGTAGTTTAAAAGTTATGACACAATGATCAACGTAGTTAGTGTGCCCTAAAGCTTCAATGAAAATATTATATAATGATTCCAAATGTGAAGCAATCACTTTAAAAAAAACCCACTAATTATGAATAACTACTCATTTCACCCTCGTGAGAAACAAAAATACCTGCAGGAGACAGGTGACGTGTTCCTCCTCCAGTCTTTGTTTAGTTAAAGCCTGTTCCACATCCCATCCAGAAGCTGTAGAACCTGTTCCAAAGCCTGTCCCCTTGGCCCAGTAAAGCTGTTGCTCTTCTGTTGATGTACTGTTATGTGTACTTGACACTGGGGGCTTAAAAAAAACGATTATTTATACAGTAGTTTTGCTAACAATTCTCTAAATCTTGACCAAAATAAGGAGGAAAAAGCTAAGGGTACATGCAGGAAATACTGGTAAATGGCAGAACTTCTCTTTATACTACAAGGTCCTTTTTGCTTTCTTTTCAAGATATTTTGTGTTTTTGTTATACCAGCATTGTTCAGAGAAACAAATGTTATAGATTAAAACATTTACTAAATAACCTTTGCTACACAAATCATAAATTTATATTCATTCCCCTACTCAACCATCTTCAGGGGTTCCCTATGGTCTCTGGGGTAAATTATAAACTCCTGAGCCTGACACTGAATGTCTTCTACCATACAGTTATCAAATACTTTCTCAACTGTATTTCATATTACTAACTTTCATGCCAAAATTACTTGTAGCCAAAGTAAACTTGTAACTTGAACTCAATAAGCTATCTCCTTTCTCTGTGCCTCTGCACAAGGTGTCCTCCATGCCAGTAAAAAAATAACTTTCTTGTCTCTGCCCCTTAGCATTCATAGGTTCATTCAAGGCTCATCTACTCCATAAAGCTTTTCCTGATATGTGTCCCTCTCCTACTCCTCCAAGTGTTAGTTCTTTTTCTTCCTGAAATAACTTTAGTTACTTATCTGCGTATGTATTATATCATTCCAATAGAACATAAGCTTCTTGAGAGAAGGAACCATTTCATTTTTGTTTTTGTATTTACTATGTCTGAAGTGCGTATATTTTTAAATTGTATCAGGTTTGGATTCTGTTGTTTTAGCCTTCCTATGGTCAAAGATAGGAATTCAAAAGATTAGTCCTTGCTGGGTTTCCGAAAGGAGAGCTAAATGATGGAGTGAAACAGGCTCTCTTTTGTCCACTCAAGTTCTAATATACCATTTATACGTTTGTTATTAAAGAGTGTTTAAAGTGATATTTTCTTCTATATCTGTGTTGTAACAATAAAATTATATTTAAAATAGAACCTTAAACTACTCACTATATTACAATCATTTGTACTATGATTCCATAATTAAAAAAACTGAGATCCAACATACCTCTGATTGATTGAGATTAGAGTTAGGAACTCTTGGAGCATGATGGCTTAGGGCAGAGAGGCAAGCAAGGATCAGGTGTACGGCTCCAATTTCCAGTGCCATTCTCCTTAGTAGTACACCATCATCAGTAGTCAATGGTGTGGAGCTAAACAAACTGCGCAGCACATGGAATGGAAGGGTTGGAAGCACATTGGCTGAAGGAGACTGCAGGATATGACCTGGGTTAGGGAGAGAGAAATAAGGATTACTAGATTATTTAAAATGGTATTTATGCATAATGAGGTCAAATTTACAATGATAATAAAATGCCAAAGCAAATTACTAATAATTTCACCTTCACCTGCAAACTCAAAATGTTTCTTACATTCCTCAGATGATATTAAGATTACCAAATACTATCCCTATCAACTACATATACAATATGAAAATTCTAAATGCTGACAGGATTTGGTGTATTTTGTTTAAATAAAAGTAAGTTTGCTGTGTTCTATCAAATGCATTATATTTTACAATGCACTCACATATCTGACTGAATCTGATGTTCACTGTGAGGTAGATAGATGAAACATTAGTTTCATGTTTACTTTTTTAAGGAAAATTTAACACTTAAAATACAAAGAACACAAAAGAGCATTTTAAATTAAACTTTGAAACTGCATTTCATATTGCTTGCTTTAAAAATATATGTATAGCATTCTTCATAACAAAATATGTCTTGCCTGTGCTTTCCAGAAGTTATCTTCCGTACATTTTTAAAAATGTTTCAATATGCCTCTTCTTTTTGTGTGGCATGACTTTGCTACTTTGCCCCCCAGACCATCCCTCACCCCTGGATTAACAAAGAGAAAGAGGCAAAAAACTCTTTTCAGAAATATAGGGTGTCCCAAAAGTCTTTAAAGTATCTAGCCTATAGACAAAATTAGAAAAATTCTAATCAACCAGGTTGGAAATTAGTCAGATTTAAGGAATCCTGAAAGTATTCTTTGATTATCTTTAAACTGCAGAACAAAACAAAACAAAACAAAACAAAACAAACAAACAAAAAACTCTGAAAAACATTTGTGGGATAAGCAACTATCAAATAAAAGCCTTTTTATATTCTTCTGTTTTAGGATCCAAAAACACTAGGGAGCATTAGGCCACAAAGAACAAAGGCAGACCAAAACACTAGCCATTTTCTGTCAAGTTTCTCTTCTTTAACTAGCTGTTGACTCATTATCAGATATGTTCAAATCAAGCATATTAGTTGAATTAATCAAATAAAATAATCAAGAGATAACACTTACTTCCTTCTCCATCATCCGTTACTCCTAATACCAATCGAAGTAGACACTGGGCATGTTTTCTCTCTTTTAACAGCACCTCAGCATAACCAGGCAGACGGAGAAACAATCCAAAGGCAGCTAAAGAATGAGCAGGTATGGGAGACATTGTCTGTACTGTTGATTTAATTGGTGGAGGTTCGGCAGCAATGGTTTCTGGAGCTTCATACACCAATTCTCCTGACTGTTCAATGGTTACCCATTCAAACTGATCGCTGTCCTTTGGCTTTTCTTGAGTGGTAGATGTAACTACTGGGGCACTAACCTAAGAAAGAATAAAGTTTTACTATTTTAGCTATACTCATGTTAATATCAAATTATTTCTGCTTTTGCAGGAAAATATTTCCACTATCTTAATTAAATGAAGGCAAAAATAATCTATAGAAAACAACTAAAAATTCAGATTCAGACAAGCCAAGTGACAAGTGCCTACAGTCACAAAGATGGTAAGCTGAAGTGGCAAGACTCAACTATAGGGCCCAATTTCAAATTCATAGTTCTTTCAACTTTACTATATTGTACATAATTTTGTACTACACTAGTATAATGGATAGAAACTTAGAATGACTGGGTCTTCTGACATGATGGCTGTGTGATCTTGGGCAGGTCAGTGAACTGCTCAGTGTCCATAGGCAACTCTCTCAGACAATGTTTTGCTGGGCAGGTGCTAATCTACACTGACGTAGAAAATTTCCCCAGAAAGGAATGAATTGCAATTCTGGACCAAAACAAAAACATTTGACTATATTCACTGCATAGACCTCTAACTAGATTATAAACACCAAGGGCAACATCAATATCTTAACTAAATCTGTGTCTCAACCAACAACTAGAGTAAACATTTGATGTATTTGTTGGATTTAATAGATAATACTCATTTTATCCTCAGAACAACCCAGGAAGTAGGTGCTATATATTTTATGGATGAGAAAACTGTGGGAGACAGAGGTTGAATGACCTACAAAGAATAAAAATGCTAGTAACTTTATGAAGCTGGATTAAATATATTTTGAATAAAAATGTTTCATATTTTCTTGTCCATGAAGAACAACATGAATTATGAAGATTTAAAACAACAGAAATCAAACAATGAAAATGAGGAAGTCTTATTATAAAGAACATGCTTGAGTGAAATGGAACATCATCATATTCCTAAAATGTGACTGTTAATACAACTCTACAATGATCTTTTGTATGGCAAAGTGAATAAAGAGGTCTTCCTGACATTTCCCCTGGATAGTTATCTGAATGATGTATCCCCTTGGGTTAGGGCAAAGCCAAAAGAAATAATCTTATATGTACACCTAATAGTAGATCCAAATCTCTGAATTGGTCCCAGAATTTTTGCTCTCCAGATCTTCAGAAGCAGGTATTTAAAGATGAAACAGATCCAAGTTTTCCAGGGGTAGAAAATAAGGAAAGGAATCAATGGTAATATCCTAAGAATTTATCTAATTCCATTAACTTTATTGAAAGTTATATGGTGGGTACTATTAAGGGGACAATAAATCATTCTCATATTCTACACAATCATACCCAGAAACAATGAGTCTAGCAATGGTGTATATTTATAGTTGCAGCTAAATTACTATACATTTTACACACCAATGAAAAGAGAATATTTGAAATAGCCTAACTTAGAGAGAATAGTTATCATTCAGATATTTTATAAGATAACCAACCTAGAACTGAAGAGGGAACAAATCTAGATGTCTTACTTTCCAAAAACAAAAAGAACTTCTGATTATAAGAAGACTTTGAAGTAGATAAAAAAATATATAACCACTTAGTTAAAAACTATAAGAGTGCAAGGCTAAGTTGTAATATATAATACAGTCACAGGCAAAAGAAAATTTCATATAATCAGAAACGTGTGTATATTTTTAAATTGTATCAGGTTTAGATTCTGTTGTCTTAGCCTTCCTACGGTCAAAGATAGGAGTTCAAAAGATTAGTCCTCACTGGGTTTCCGACAGCAGAGATGGAATGAAATAGGCTCCTTTTTGTCTACTCAAGTTCTAACATACCATTTATACCTTTGTTTGAAAACTAAGTTTAATGAAAAGCAGAGAAATGATAGCCATATTTAAGAAACAAAAAAGTCACCTTGTGCCAGACACTTATAAATTGAGATGGCCCTACTGCCTTCTTGATTTCCATTTGGCTAAATCTATATTTCAGCATCATATATAAAATATTATTAATTTTCTAAGAGCTTTTGCATTTGGCATGGATATCTTTTCATTTAAATTTCCCAGAATAACAAACAACTTTTTGGACACAGTTTTCAAATAGTATGTTTCTTAAACTATTTTTTTCTTAGTGTACCTAATCTTAACATGTTCCACAATTAATCATAATGAAGTCATCAGTCAACATTTGCTTTTGGCCTGGAATTGTGATTTTATAGGTGTGAGATATCCTGGAACATAAAACTCCCACACTTACAATGTATATCTACAACTTACAGTTTTAGAGAGTTACTTAGGGCACAGAGAGGGAAAATGCCTTTTTCCTGGTCCCACTGCCAGTATGAGTAAAAGGCAGGCTATAAATTCAGGTTACCATGGTACCTCTCAAGTTAAGATACTGGTGATTAAAGGGATGGTATAGCTACGATCACAATGTTGTATGTGATAAGAAAGTAATGTTCTAATTCAAGGAAGATATTTTGAATAGAAGTGTTGGTATGGAAATGCCTGTGTACAATATTTTATCTATAGTGTTGATTAATTCATCATCATCAATTTAGAGCTTAAAGAGACTTCAAAGGCCATCTATTTCAAACTTCTTATCTGAAAAGATGAGGAAATGGAATTCTATTTCTGAGTTATAAAATAATGCTACATATTCAATATTTATTAAGGGGAGAAAATGGGAATGATGTTTTAACTTGAAGATTTTGGTTAATTATAAAATAAAATGATACGATTACAAATTGCACACAAGGAAATAGTACATGACATTAAGATTTTTTAAAATCTCTTTTGGATGTCTTTTGTGAATAGGTAAACACAGAAATTTAAAGTCTTCCTCAGGACTCCATACAACCAGAAGAATGTAGCCATGTTAATTATGTTAAGAATGTTGGAACAGAATTAAAATAGTAAAGGTGTTAATTTTATTAATATTTTTAAACACTTAGAATGTCTCATTCGGCTAAGCTCTCTTTCCTGACCCTTTTATCTGATCTTGAGCTGTTTAGCTACAGACATAGAAATAAAGAGGAAGACACTAAGAAATACATGAATCTACTTTAATTTAAAATTAGGAAGAAGGAAAACAGAAGAGATAAATGATTAAAACAGAAAGGGTCTGAACAATGGCATTAATTAGATGGATAACATTTGTATATTAAGAGAAATTTTAGTTGTATTACTTGAAGCAACGAGAAACTACAGTCAGATATATCTGAATGATCAAATAGGTTTAGCTAGCATTAAGAGTTTTTAATGTGCTTATTTTTTGTTGTATAGTTGTTTTTCAGTTGTGTCCAACTCATCACGTCCGTTTTTGGAGTTTTCTTGGCAAAGACACTGGAGTGATCTACCATTTTCTTCTCCAGCTTGTTTTACAGATGAGGAAACTGTGACAGACAGGGTTAAGTGACTTGCCCAGAGTCACACAGCTAATAAGTGTCGGGCCGGATTTGAACTCAGGTCTTCCTGGTTCCAGGCCCTGCACTCTATTCACTATACCACCTAGCTGTTCATACTTATGAACAATTTCAAAATCTCTAAAGCCTTATTCTAATACCTCTTGTGGAATGGAAGGGATTTGGGGTTTCCTACCAAAATCTGTAAAATTCTTACCAATCTGGAAAGGATTTATTATGTGGCCAATAACAGAATGTACACTTCTTTTCAAAGAACCAGTCTGACTAAACACAAAGAGGTTCATTTATAGGAAAGCCATAAAGTGATGGAATTTTTTGAACATAGCAAGTCTTAATATGTATATGGAATATGAACTATACCAGTAAGGGGAGTAACTATAAGGTTGAAATTACAGAGCCCTAGATGATTACAGTATGAACTTCAAGGGCTAGGTGCTGATTTTTCTTTTTGTAGAGAGACTGGACCTGAGGTTTAATAGTTGCAGAGGAATTACTCCTCAGTTTCACTTATGGAAACTCGATCTAAAAATGTATGTCAAGCACCTACTCTGCAAAAGACAATCTTAGAGGCAGCCACAGAGAGAATAAGGAACTTGCCCAGCAACACACATCAAATAAATGTCAAGAGACCAGTCTTGAGCTCACATTTTCCTCACACTAAAGGCCAGCTTCCTCTTCTCTATAAAACAGTGACTCTCAGGTCCTCAACAAAAGATGAAAATGGGAGGTGGAGTCAATGTGGCAGAGTAAGAGGAAGCACTATAGCTTAGCTTTCCACTATACTTTCTTCTCAATGATGTAGAAAAAGTACCAGAATGAATTATAATCAGGAAAATAAAGAAAATAAAGAAAATCCCACTGAGTTATTTTTACAGCCAAGATAGGTTTAGGGAGACAGACATCTGTGGAGCATTTCAGTATCCAGGGACTGAAGTGGAAAAGGACCAAGACAGGGAAGCAGGGGAAGAAAACACAAGGGCATAAAGCGGCAGCTTTGTTGCCCAATACTGGTTTCGGGTCAGATTCAGAGTGGAGGTGCAGTTGGCCCTAGATCTATACTGAGCAAGGAACAAGTACAGGAAAAGAACAGTGTGGCACTGATCCTAGAAGCAGAAAAGTGATTCAGTGTTAGCCTTCAGATCAGCATATAAGCCTGCAATGGAATAACCAGGGCAGGAATCTCAGACCAAAGGGGAGTGAGCAATCCAATAGCTCTGAAAGTGCAGAGTCTCCCAGTTTATTCCACTGAATACAAATAAATTTTGGAACATTAATTCTTTATAATTTGAGGACCTGTTATTCAACTCATTAGTGCATGTGTATTATAGGTTGGTTGCTAATAGAAACTGCATTCTAAATAAAATACATTTGAAAATGTACTAGAGAGGCTTATGACTTAAGACAAATAAATTTGAACAGAAAATTATTAATCCTGGATTTACCTTTTTATAAATGATAATTCTCAATTATTAGGCTTCCTTAATGTGGAGCATAATTTTTATTTATTAGTCCAGGAGGCTCAGTGTCCAGGGGCAGCTTACTGAAATTCCCAACTAAAAAAAGATGACAAACCCAATCCTTGGTCAGGAAATTGCAAAGCTTAGACCAGGAGGGCAGTGGCCAGATCTCATACTGGTTCATACAATATCAGGAGCACTTAAAAATTTGCTGTCCCCCAACCTGAGCTGTGAAAACAAAAGTATGTAAGAGGATAGAAGCTCAGACTAACATCTCAGGCTAACATCAATATGCATAGCCCAGAACTAATATAAAGTTCAAACCTAAGACGCAGGCTGGAAAAATGATCAAACAAAAATCCCAGCACAAAGAACTATTCAGATGACAGGGAAATTCAAGACACAAACAGAAAGGAAGACAATGACTTGAAAACATCTACAAGCAAAGCTTCAAAGAAAAACACAACTTAGAGACAAGTCCAACAAGAATTCCCACACAAGGTTTGCCTGTTTGAAAGAACTCAAAAACTATTTTAAAAATCAAATGAGAACAGTGAAGGGAAAAAAAATCAGAAAAGAAACAAGAGCTTGGGAATAAAGATACAAAGAGGACTAACAGCTGGAAAAAGAAGTACAAAACTTGACTAAAGAAAGTAATTCCTTGAAAATAAGAATTAGCCAAATGAAAATTAAGGACTCTATGAGACATGAAGAAATAACAAATGCTAAAAATGCTGCTAACTTCTAGTGTATTAAAGTGGTAGAGGAGTAAAAGCAGCCATACTGTCAGTATGTAACCTGGAAACCATATAAAAAGAGAAGCACCCCACATTTAGGAAGCCTAATAAATGAGAATTAAGATTTATGAAAAGATAAATCCAAGACTAATACATTTCTATTCAAATGAATTCTACTAAATCATAAGCCTCTCCAGGGCATTTTCAAATGATTTTATTTAAAATACAATTTCTTTTAGCAACAAACCTAACACACACACTGCTGAATTGAATAACAAGTCCTCAAATTGCAAAGGGCTAATATTCCAAAATTTGTGTGAAAATTGGAAATAGTTTTCCCTGACTTTAAAGTTATCTTATCTTCATAGATTTGGGGCTGTAAGGGACTTCAAAGGTTATCTAGATGAACTCACTCATCATCGTAACTAGCATTTACATAACGTTTTTAAGTTTCGGAAAGCCCTTTATATATGTGTTCTTTATGGTCAGAGAAATGATAAATAGCAGAGCTAGGATTTAAAACCCTATATTGTTTTGCTAGGTTTTTTTTTGAGAATTGTGAGAATAGTTAAATTTCAGAGCAAACATTCTGACATAAAACATTTAAATAGTTTTTCTGAATTTGTTGTTCAGACGTTTTAGTCTTGTCTGACTGCATTTTGGGGTTTTCCTGGTAAAGATACTAGAGTGGTTTGCCAGCTCATTTTATAGTTGAGGAAACTGAGGTAAACAGGGTTAAGTGACTTGCTCAGGGTCACAGAGCTAGTAAGTGACTATGGCCAGATTTGAACTCATGAAAGGGAGTCTTTCTGATTCCAAGCCCAGTGTTCTATCCACGGCAACACCGAGTTGAAAAGCATATAGCTAAAAGGCATGAAAGCATACACACCTCCACCCACTGTCATATAACCTTAAAGGATTCCAGTTGTGTGAGGCCTTTAAATCAGTAATAATCTACATTAAGAATGTTAACACAAAAGAACCACAGCATTTTCTGATATATTTTTATAGGCTATTCTTCCAAAGCTTTGAATCTTTATGAATATTTACAGCTTTTCTGAAGCATGTGAAAAGTATAACAATGACAAGAACACTAAATATTAACTAATTAATTAAATAAAAATTCAAGGGCCTTGTGTAAATAACTTGATGAATCTGGAATCTCAATCTCGTGAGCAGTCCCTTCAAACATCACCCATGCTTTCTTACTCTCTGGTCTTTGTCCATATCTTCCTGAAAATCCCCTACAAAGGATTCATACAATACTATGGGACCCATCAATCAATCAATCTCTTAACATTGTGTGGATATAATTATTATTATAATTGTTTTGCACAGTGAGGTAGACTTCCAAATACCATGATTACATAGACTGGCAGGAAAAGAGGATATTTAACAGGTTTATAAATATTCTGGTTTCTTCTGAATGCTTAAGGCTTAAGATTTTTCTTTCATTCCTCAAAACAAACAAATCCATAATCAACAACCCATGCTATCTCTGAAAAACAGATGTTAGTTTATATTAGAAAAATAGCACTGTATTTTATCTTGACAGAACAAGGAGACACTCTGATTAACCAAATCAGATTCTAAGACCATAAAGCTAATTGACATTCATATACCTGCATTTTCTATGCAAAAAATACAATTCATAGAAAAGAAGGCATACAATTAGTAATTACTTTCCTTGCTTCCACTTAAGATAGAAAAATAATAGTATTCTAACTCAACTAACATGCCTCTTGTTTAGGGAAAACTTTTTCAGTATGGCTCTATTTTTCTTCAAACTTTTTTCCATATATTGGCATTTCCTATGTCTCTTCTTTAGCAGCTGCTATTTTTACCTTTTTAAAAATGTATTTTAGAGGAATTACTTATTTTGGCAAATTTATCCTATTCTACTATAATTATTATACTATATCATTCTACTATAATATTCATCCTATTCTATAAAATTCTATATGTATGAAACTATGCACACCTTAATGATAAAATCTAGATAGCAACTAATATAAGGAACTTACATAATTAAGTAAAATACTATTCAGTGATCTATAGATTCTAGACCCCAAAGCTTCGAACTTTGAATATCTATAGACAAGTCAATTTTTGATATTCAGCCCTTCCAACCCAAATCCCTAACTACTAAGCAAGGCTTGAGATTATTATGTAAACTGGGTTACATACCCGATTTATGGTAACATTAAGTAGGAGCTTTTTGTGCAAGAAAATCCATTCATACTACCCCCCACACTGATTTAATCAAGTCTCAACCTTTGCCCTTCCCTTTTTACTTGAAATCTCTATTTTCAACTTGATTAAAATGAAGGCCTGAGAGAAGCCTAACAAGGGAAAAAGGGAAGAAGGGAAAAGAAAATTTAAGGGAGTCAATGGAGCTGAACAGTTCACAGGAAGATGATACTTGTAACTCCTTAAAAATTGCACCACTAATAGTAGAGCTAGAAGGAACATATATAGAGAGGGTATGGCTATAAGGTGAATTGAGGGAATGATATAAAAAAAACATAATTAAGGAATGAGAAAGAGGAACATAATGAGTACAAAAGGAAGAGAGAGGTAGAATGGGTTAAATTATTTCACATGAAGAGGCATGAAAAACCCATTACAGTGGAGAGGAAAAGGGAAGGATGGACAATGGGCATTAATTGAACCACACTCTCATCAACAGTGGTTCAAACAGGGAATGATATACACAATCAGCTGAATACAGAAATCTATCTTACCAAACGGGGAAGTAGGAGAGGAGGAAAGAAAGGGCAGGGAAGATGGATGGACTGACAGAAGGAAGGGTGGATCCAGGGAAGTGGCAGACATAAGAAAAACACTAGTGAGGAGGGAAAGGGTCAAAGGAGGGGACAAACAGGAAGAAAAATAGGATGGAGGGAAATACAAAGTTAGTAATCATAACTGTGAATATAAATGAGATGAACTGTCCCATAAAATGGAAGTGGATTGCAGAGTGGATCAAAAACCAGAATCCTACAATATGTTGCTTACAAGAAACACACTTGAGGGGGTGGAGCCAAGATGGCAGAGTAAAAGCAGTGACTTGCTTAAGTTCTCCCCCAAACCCTCCAAATATCTATAAAAAATGGCTGTAAACAAATTCTAAAGCAGCAGAACCCACAAAAAGACATAGTGAAACAAATTTCCAGCTCAAGACAACCTGGATAGGATTGTTGATGGGAAAGGTATATTGCGCTTGGCAGGGAGAGGAGTGCAGTTCGGCATGGGCACACAGGCCGCAGCGAACCTGGAGCAGGCATCAGAGGACTGAATCACAGTCAGAAACAGCAACAGCAATGGTCATTTACAACTGAAGACTCATGGCAGAGCCAAGATGGCGGAGTAAAAGAAGTGACTTGCTTGAGCTTTCCCCCATACCCCTCCAAATACCTATAAAAATGGGTCTAAACAAATTCTAGTGCAGCAGAACCCACAAAAAGACAGAGTGAAACAAATTTCCAACCCAAGACAACCTGGATGGTTGATTGGAAAACTTTGTGGCACCCAGCAGGGAGAGGAGCACAATTCAGTGTGGGCCCCACAGGCCTCAGGGGACTGAATCACAGGCAGTAGTGGCGGTTTCCTAACTTCTCAACTCACAAATGCCAAAGAAAACTTAGAAGGTCAGTGGGAAAAGTCTGTTTCTGCAGTGAGAGAGAAGCTTGGTCTCAGCCCCAGTTCCCTAGTGTGGCCCTGGGGTGGTGATTGCCTCCTGAGCTTCTGGCACACCAACTGAGGGGGAATCGGGTGGCTGATCAGAGAAGGATTGCAGGAATCTCTTTGCCAGTGCTGAGGCAGGAATCTCTTGCTTTGCCCCTGCTTGGATCTGGGTCACAGTTCTGAGGGGTGGTCCTGGGGTGAGAAGGAATGCTGGTGTGGTGGAGCTTGCAGTGGCAGTAGAGAGGAAACACCTCGCCCCTTATCATAGCACCTTGGAAGAACTGAAAATTTACAGGTCCCTAGAAGTAGCTCTGAAAACAGCTGTACAAACCACCAAAGCTTGGGACAGTACATTCTCCACATTGAAAGCTGACCCCTACCATAATAAAGAGTTTATAACTCAAGTAATTGGCTGGGATCACGAGCAAACCTCGCAAGAAGTGTCAGACCATAGGATTTTTTTTTTGATAACAAAGAAGATTAAAACATACAACCAGAAGAAGACAACAAAATCAAAGCTCCTACATCCAAAGCCTCCAAGAAAAATATGAATCAATCCCAGGCCTTGGAAGAGCTCAAAAGGAATTTTGAGAAGCAAGTAAGAGAAATAGAGGAAAAACTGAGAGTGATGCAAGAAGATCATGAAAAACAAATCGACAGCTTGCTAAAGGAGACCCCCAAAAAACTGCCTAATCCAAATGGCAAAAGAGGTCCAAAAAGCCAATGAGGAGAAGAATGCCCTAAAAAGCAAAACTGGACAAATGGAAAAGGAAGTCCAAAAGATTACTGAAGAAAATACTTCCTTAAAAATTAGAATAGAGCAATTGGAAGCTAGTGACTTTATGAGAAATCAAGACACTGTAAAACAAATCCAAAAGAATGAAAAATTAGAAAACAATGTGAAATATCTCTTTGGAAAAACAACTGACCTGGAAAATAGATCCAGGAGAGAGAATTTAAAAATTATTGGACTATCTGAAAGCCATGATCAAACAAAGAGCCTAGATATCATCTTTCAAGAAATTATCCAGGAAAACTGCCCTGATATTTTAGAACCAGAGGGCAAAATAAAAATTGAAAGAATCCACCGATAACCTCCTGAAAGAGATCCCCAAAGGAAAACTCCTAGGAATATTGTAGCCAAATTCCAGAGTTCCCAGGTCAAGGAGAAAATATTGCAAGCAGCCAGAAAGAAAGAAGTCAAATATTGTGAAAACACAATCTGAGTAACACAAAATTTAGCAGCTTCTACATTAAGGGACCAGAGGGCATGGGATATAATATTCCAGAGAGCAAAGGAGATAGGATTACAACCAAGAATCACCTACCCAGCAAAACTGAGTATAATCCTGCAGGGGAAAAAATGGTCATTGAGTGAAATAGAGGACTTTCAAGCATTCTTGATGAAAAGACCAGGGCTGAATAGAAAATCTGACTTTCAAATACAAGACACAAGTGGAACGTGAAGAGATAAACAGGAAAGAGAAATCATAAGAGACTTATTAAGGTTGAACTGTTTACATTCCTGCATGAAAAGATGATATTTACAACTCATGAGACCTTTGTCAGTATTAGGGTAGTTGGAGGGAAAAAATTATATGTATGTATGTATATATAGATAGATATAAATATATATATACATATATAGATATAGATAGATAGATAGATAGATAGATAGGTAGATAGATAGATAGATAGAGGGCACAGGGTGAGTTGAAGATGAAAGGGTGATATCTGGAGAATAAAATTAAAGGGTGAGAGAGGATCATCCTGGGAGAAGGAGAAAGGGAGAGGTAGAATGGGGTAAATTATCTCACAAAAAACAGAAAAGAAAAGGCTCTAGCATTGGAGGGGAAACAGGGAAAGGTGAGAGGGAATGAGTGAATCTTATTCTCATAGGATTAGGCTTAAGGAGGGAATAACATACACACTCAACTGGGTATGGAAATCTGTCTTACCCTACAGGAAAATAGAGGGAGAAGGGGATAAGAGAGGAAGGGAATAATAGAGAGGAGGGCAGATTGGGAAAGGGGGTAATCAGAAGCAAACACTTCTGAGGAGGGACAGGGTCAAAGGAAAGAATAGAGTAAATGGGGGGGGTAGGATTAAGGGAAATAGAGTCAGTTTCTCACATGACTACTATGGAAGTGTTTTGCATAACTGCACATGTATAACCTATATTGAGTTGCTTGCCTTTTCAATGAGGGTGGGTGGGGAGGGAGGAAGGGAGAAAATTTCGAACCCAAAGTTTTAAAAACACATGTTTTAAAAAAAAATACATTTGAAGCAGAGAGACACTACAGAGTAAAGATAAGGGACTGGAGAAGAAACTATTATGCTCCATCTGAAGTTAAAAAAAGCAGGGGATAGCAACCCTGATCTTAGACAAAGCAAAAACAGACCTAATTAAAAGAGATAAGGAAATTACATCTTGCTAAAAGGTAAAGTAGACAATGAAGCAATACCAATATTAAACACATATGTACCAAGTGGTAAAGCATCCAAATTCTTAAAGGAGAAGTTAAGTGAGTCACAGGCAGAAATAGACAGCAAAATTGTATTAGTGAGGGACCTCAACTGTCCCCTCTAAGAATTTGACAAACCCAATCAAAAAAGAAAAAAAAAAAACTAAGGAGGTGAATAGATTAGAAAAGTTAGATGTAACAGACCTTTGGAGAAAACTGAATGGGAAATCAAACTTTTTCTCAGCAGCACATGGCACCTACACAAAAACTGACCACGTAATAATAGGGAATAAAAATGTCAAAATCAAATGTAGAAAGGAAGAAATAATAAATGTATTCTTTTCCAATCATAATGCAATAAAAATTACATTCAACAAAGGACAGTGGAAAGAGAGATTAAAAATTAATTGGAAATTGATTAATCCTAAAGAATAACTGGGTCAACATATATACAAAAATATTTATAGCAGCTCTTTTTGTGATGGCCAAGAATTGGAAATTGAAGGCATGCCCATCAACTGGGGAATGGCTGAACCAGCTGTGGTATATGAATGTAATGGAATACTACTGTTCTACAAGAAATGATGAGCAGGCGTGACTTCAGAAAAATCTGGAAAGACTTATATGAACTAATAATGAGTAAAGTGAGCAGAACCTGGAGAACATTGTACACAGTAATAGCTACATTGTGTGATGACTAACTGATAGACTTATCTCTTCGCAGCAATACAAGGATCTAAGACAACTCCAAAAGACTCAAGATGGAATATGCTATCCACATTCAGAGAAAGAACTATGGAGTCTGAAAGCAAATCAAAGCATACTATTTGTTCTTTCTTTTTTTTTTTGTTTTTGTTTCGTTTCTTCGGTCTTGTGGTTCTTCCCATTTGTTCCAATTCTTCTTTACAACATGACTAATGTGAAAATATGTTTATTAAGAATATATATGTAGAGTCTGTGTCAGATTGCATGCCATCTTGGAGAGGGTGGACGGGAGAGAGGCAGAAAAACTTTGAAACTCAAAAGTTTAAAAACTGAAAATAAATAAATAAAATTTAAAATTAAAGAAAAAAAAAACCCAGTCATAATATAAAAAAAAAGATCACATAAAAAGAATAAGTGGGTCAAACAACAAATCATAGAAACAATCAATAGTTTCATTAAAGAGAATGACAACAATGAAACAACAGCCCAAAATTTATGAGGTGCAGCCAAAGTAGTACTTAGGGGAAAATTTATTTCTCTAAATTCTGACATCAATAAAGTAGAGAAAAAGCAGATCAATAAGTTGGGCGTGCTACTGAAAAAAATTAGAACAAATTAAAAATCCCCAATTAAGCAGGAAATTAGAAATTCTGAAAATCAAAGGTAAGATTCATAAAATTGATAGTAAAAAATACTATTGATCTAATAAATAAAACTAGGAACCGGTTTTATGAAAAAAAAAACAAAAAAAAACAAAAACCCATTAAGATAGATAAGCCATTGGTTGATACGATTAAAGAAAAAAAGAAAATCAAATATCTAGTATCAAAAATGAAAATGATGAAATCACTACCCATGAAGAAATTAAAGCAAAATATTTTGCTGAATTATATGCCAATAAATCTGACAATCTGAGTGAAATCAACGAATATTTACAAAAACATAAATTATCTATATTAACAGATGAGGAAACAGAATGGCTAAATAACCCTTTCGTAGAAAAAGAAATTGAAAAATCCATTAATAACCCTAAGAAAAAATCCCCAGGGCTAGATGGGTTCACAAGTGAATTCTACCAAACATTTTAAGAAGAATTAATCCCAATACTATAGAAACTATTTGGAAAAATAGTCAAAGAAGGAGTCCTATCAAACTCCTTTTATGACACAAATATGGTGCTGATAACTAAACCAAGAGCTAAAAATGAGAAAGAAAATTATAGACCAATTTCTCTAATGAATATCGATGTAAAAATTTTGAACAAAATATTAGCAAGGCGATTACAGCAATATATCACAAGAATTAGACACCATTATATAACAGGTAGGATTTATACCAGGAATGCAGAATTGGTTCAATATCAGGAAAACTATCAACATAATCAACCACATCAATAACTAAACCAACAGAAATCACATGATAATCTCAATAGATGTTGAAAAAGCTTGACAAAATATAGCACCCATTCCTATTAAAAACACTATGGAGCTTAGGAATATCTCTTAAAATGACAAGCATTATCTATCTAAAACCATCAGCAAGCATTATCTGTTATACAGATAAGCTAGAAGCCTTCCCAATAAGATCAGGAGTGAAGCAAGGATGCCCATCACTACCACAATTATTCAATATAGTACTAGAAATATTAGCTATAGTAGTAAGAGAAGAAAATGAAATTGAAGGAATTAGAATAGGCAATGAGGAAATAAAGCTATTACTTTTTGCAGACAATATGATAGTATACTTAGAGAAATAATTAACAACTTTAGCAAAGTTGCAGGACATAAGACAAACCCACATAAATCATCAGCATTTCTTTATATAACCAACAAAGCCCAGGAGCAAGAGACAGAGAAATTCCACTTAAAATAACTGCAAACAATATGAAATGCTTGGTAGTCTACCTGCTAAGACAAATCCAGGAACTATATGAGCACAATTTCAAAACACTTTTCACAGAAATAAAGTCAGATCTAAACAACTGCAAAAATATCAATTGCTTAGGGGTAGGCCGAACTAATATAATAAAAATGACAATTCTACCTAAGGTAATTTACTTATACAGTGCCATACCAATCAAACTACCAAAAAATTATTTTACAGGGCTAGAAAAAATAACAAAATTCATTTGGAAGAACAAAATGCCAAGAATATCAAGGGAATTAATGGGAAAAAATGCAAAGGAAAGTTGTCTAGTAATATCAGATCTCAAATTATATTATAAAGCAGTAATCATCAAAACTACCCTGTACTAGGCTAAGAAACAGAGTGGTATGACAGTAGAACAGATTAGGTACACAAGACATAGAAGTAAATGACCATAGTAACATAGTGCTTATAAACTCAAAGATCCCAGCTTTGGGGATAATAACTCACTATTTGACAAAAATTGCTGGGAAAACTAGAAAACAATAGGGTACAAACTAGGTATAATCTGACATTTCACACCATATACCAAGATAAGATCAAAATGGGCACATGATTTAGATATAAAGAGTGACAGCATAAGCAAATTAGAAGAGCAAGAAATAGTCAACCTGTTAGCTCTATGGAGAAGGGAAGAATTCATCACTAAATAAGAGATAGAGAGCATTACAAAATGTAAAACAGATAATTTTGACTATACTAAATTAAAAAACTTTTGCACAAACAAAACCAATTCCACCAAGATTAGAAGGAAAGCAAAAAGATGGGAAACAATCTTTACAGAAAGTGTATCTGCTAAGGGCCTCATTTTTCAAATATATAGAGAGCTAAGTCAAATTTAAGAGAATACAAACCATTCCCCAACTGATAAATGGTCAAAGAATATGAACAGATAGTTTTGAAGAAATCAAAGCTATCTATAGGCATATGAAGAAGTGCTCTAAATCACTGATGATTAGAAAAATGCAAATTAAAACACTTCTGAGTGTTTTAAAACACCTACCAAATTAGCTAATAGGACAAAAGAAGGAAAATGATAAATGTTGGAGAGGACATGGAAAAGTTGGGACAATAATGCACTATTGGTAGAGTTATGAATTGATCCAACTGCTCTGGAGAACAATCTGGAACTATGCCCAAGGGCAGCCAAACTGTGCATACCTCTTGATCAAGCAATACCACTTCTAGGTCTTCATCCAAAGCAGATCACAAAAAAGGGGAAATGACCTATGTGTGTAATAATATTTATAGCAAGCCTTCTTGTGGTGGCAAAATATTGGAAATTGAGGGGATACCCATCAATTGGGGAATAGTTGAACAGCTGTGGTACGTGAATGCAATGGAATACTATTGTGCTATAAGAAATGATGAACAAGCAGATTTCAGAAAAACCTAGAAAGACGTGTACGAACTGATACAAAGTGAAATGAGCAGAACCAGGAAAACATTGTACACAGTATCAGGAAGACTGTCATGATCAACTAGGAATGATGCAGCTCTTCTCAGCAACAGAGATCCAAGACAAAGGACTCATGAAGGAAAATGCTTTCCACATCAAGATACAGAAATAATAGACCCTGAATGCAAATTGAAGCATTTTTTTTCACTTACTTTATTCTTTTTTGTGGTTTTTTTTTTTCCTTTTGCTATATTTCTTCTTTCAAAACTGTGACTAATATGGAAATATGTTTTACATGATAGCTCATGTACAACCAAATTGCCTACCATTTAAGTAAGACAGGAGGGAACTGGAGGGAGGAAGAAAATTATGTAACTCAAAATCTTGTAAAAATGAATGCTGAAAATTGTCTTGACAAGTAATTGGGGAAGAAATAAAATATTAAAGAGAAAAAGAAAGAAAAAAGCATACATGCATAAAAAAAAGTGTTAGATGGTCTAAATAAAAATCCAACTCAAATACTACTTTTTTTCCCAGGAAACACTCTATAATGCCACTCAATTGGTATTGATCGTTCCTTTCTCACCCAAATGACCTGACATAACACTTTGTCTCACTGGGTAACATTGTGTATTACAGTTATCTAAATTGTTTTACTCTCCTTAAAGCATATTAATGTAGACTTCTTATCTATAATCTCTATCTCTCAATACTTGAAAAAAGAATGGTTTTAATAAATGTCTGCACAAAGAAAAAAATTAATAGATTTGCTCTATCATTGTCATCCCAAAGGGCAAGGTGATTCTTTTTTTTTTCTTTTTTTTTCTTTTTTTTTTTAAAAGGCAATCAGGGTTAAGTGACTTGCCCAGGGTCACAAAGCTAGGAAGTGTCTGAGGCCAGATTTGAACTCAGGTCCTCCTGACTACAGGGCTGGTGCTCTATCCACTACACCACCTAGCTGCCCTAAGGCAAGGTGATTCTTAACCAGTTTTGGAGTACAGGTCCTAAGAAAAATGGGTGGTGTCCAACTCTACAACATACTCACTGTGAACAACAACTCAGAGATTGACTGAAGGTATAGAGGGGTATTTTAAAAATATATATATTACGCAGGAAAGTAATAAAGAGAGTATTACATATAAAAAAGTAAAATGGACTCATAGAGGGTTGATCTTAGTGTCAGGAAGAACTGAGGTCATGTCCTGCTGCTGGCACATACTAGCTGTGTGGCGGTGGCCAACTGTCCAAGAGTCTAAATTATAAACAGGTAATCTGTACTAATGAAGCAAACTTCCATTTCAGGAAGTTTCCCATACTGAAGAAATCACATCTCTGATCAGAGATACAGATACATGTACCTACACACACACACACACACACACACACACACACACACACACACACCCCATGATGAAGGAAGATTTTTAAACAGTTTTAAAGAAAATTTTCACACAAACCAGAAATGGAAACGTTAGACAAAAATAACTTATGGTATTATTATACTGTATTACATGTAAATAACAAATTCAACTTACTTGTTGAATTACATCTGGATATAGCATGGGCAATCTCTCTGCAATAAGAGCCAATCCACCCATTCCTGCAAAAACTTGCAATGGCGATTGAATAGGGCAGGTTTCAAGAAAAGATTCATCCAACACTGCTTCCATACATTCATCATTTGCAGCGATAATTTCATCTTCTGGACAGCTCCCAAGTAAGTCAACATGATCTGTAGTGATGAAATGAAAAGAAAGAAAGATATAAAAAGGAAGGTATAGCATTACTGTATTTATCGCATTTAGTTCATTTAAAAAAAATCAGACACGGCTATCTTGTTTATTTAAAAAGTCTTACTTAACTTTTTCCTGAATATAAGAATAGAAGCATTACAAAAGTTTCTCAGGCTTATTCAATGAATTTGAGGACTACGAGTGAAGATAAAAATATTAGTGGCTTCATGTCCTATCAGATTCCAAAAATGGATCTGAAAATAACCTCTCCAGCTGAAATGTGTCCTATTAGAGAAGTGAAACCAATAAACCTAGAGATTATCTTAAAAGGGAAATCATAAAGATACAAGATATTTCACCCTAATCTCCAATTCTTTTACCTCCTCGGCGTCTTTGCTTTTTGTCCCCTACAACTCTAAAGTAGGAAACACAAATTTTAAGTAATAAAACTATAACTAGTTACTGAGAAAAGTAGTAATATGCAAAAAATATGGATTAAATCTACCAATTCTAATCAGTCAAGAAAAACTACAGCCACTTAAATAAAAAAATCTCACTTTATGATTTTCCATACTCTAAAAAAATAAGAACTGCCTTATACCTAATATATCCTAATGAGAAGACAACTAGATTGCAAATTTGGGTGTTGAATGCACTACATTTTTTCCACTAAGAGCAAGAATTTGGCAAATCTGTACATTTTCTATCTCAGTCTCACTGCATAATGATGATATTAATGCCTGCTACTGTCTCACAGGACTATTGCATAAATTAATGGAACATCTATAAAACACTTCAAACTTCTTGTATTCGAGGAATTTTTTATTTATAAATTTTCTATCAGTTTTTCCTTTTTAAAAGTAATATAATCATTTGTCTTAATTACTCAATACTACAGCCCAGGCAGATACATTAGTGATATTTCCCCATAACTGCTGGTGAAAGAGGTACAAAGAAATAAAGTTGTTTTAGTACTATAACATGGTTTGAATTATATATCAGTGCTCCTGAAGCAAACTAATTGAAATTACCCTCCCAAACAACAGATTCTATAGCAAGTACAATCATATACATACCCTTCTCAGTATGGAGTCTTTTAAAAGAATCTGTTTTTGAAAGACTTGGGTCTGAGATAACTTTAGAGCCCAATTTAACAGTCAAATCAATTGAACGGTATCCTTGAGGGAGCTTCCGGTCATATAACAGAGTTAAAAGCTGGGCAAGGGTCATCTCAGCAGGCAGTGGTTGGCCTAAGAACAATGTAACCAAGACACTTATGTAAAAGTTAGAAAGATATTTTGGTTAGTATTGTTTAATTAAACACACTAAATAGCAAAGTGGAAAAAGACCCCTAAAGTCATAACTATAGAATACAATTAATTAATCAATTAGGGTCTCTTAAGTTTGGAGGAAAATGAACATTTACCAACAATTAACAGTCCTTTAAGGGAAATGATCAGAAAAATGTCTTCTTTTAAAGCCCTACCAAAACCCACTTAATTTTAGGTTTGAGGATGAGGGGAGGACAGTAGAGTAGTTAAATATTATCCTCCAAATTTGGATGGTCACCTGCTTCAAATGTTAAAGATATAAATGCTTGCAAACCAGGATCAGTGCTACTTACATCTATTCTAAGTTTTTTGTTAGGTTTAGAATATCCTGTTTAACTTGAAGCAGTGGGGCTAAGAATTTCTTGACCAAGATAATACTTACAAACAAATTCTTCCCAATCACTGCTTTCTTTTCTATCACAGACCTCAATATCCCTCCTAATCGCAATTTTAATAGCGCTAAATTTACATAAAGAAAGTAAGTACCACTTAAAATGTGTCACACTTTGGAACTTTATTCTTCTGAGTGGAAAGAATGCCCATTAACAGTCCAGAGTAGAAAAGGGGGACTAGACAGGTATAAAAATTCAATTATTTGTTTAATTAGGAATTCAAAGAATACACTGAAATTAATTCTAAAAGACTAAGGAGAAACCAGAATACTCATTCAAAATAACAAAAACAAGCATTTATGTAGCATTTAAGGTTTGCAAAGTGCTTGGCATACAAGATATCTCTTTGTGTGGTTTTAACTTGTATACAAAGCTATTAAAGTTTTAAGTAGTTGCAGCTCAAAACCATAAAGACTTTTGGAACACTATCAGATTATGTCATTTGATCCTTACATTGGAAGGCAGGTGGTATTATTATCTACACTTTACAGATCAGATAAAACTGAGGGAGAGGTTAAGTGACTTGCCCAAAATCACACAGCTAGTACATGTCTGAGGCAGAATATGAACTCATCTCTTCTGATTCCAGATCCAATACTAACACTGTGCCTTCTAGCCACGAAATAAGTTTCAGAGGTGATGAAAGGAATCACACTAAAACTAGTTGGTTGCTTCTCCATGACTATGAGAAAATTAAGCACAATGGTTTGAAAATTTAACATTGAAATAGCTCCTAGAAAGTGACACTTCTGGGAATTAATAAATTAAAGATTGCATATAAACCAATTACTACATCAACAACTAAAATAATTTGTGTTTTCAAGTTGAAAGCAAGATAGCCCAATCATAGAAATTTTATGTAATCAATCTTTCATCTAAACTAAGCATCCATATCGAGTTAGTACATGCACATTGTACTGAAAAAGAAATGATGAAAAAATTAAAAAAATATTTTAGAAATGAAACATAAGGAACAATTTATTTAGATAAAAAAATAGAACACCCAGTAAATTATTGACATGTCTTGCTAATCAATCAACATATATTAAGAATGTACTAGCTAGACAAAGGGAAATAAGTACAAAAAATGGAACAATATCTACTTGCCCTGAACTTTCATTATAACTGGGGAGAGAAACACATATAATAGTACATACAGTGTGTGTACATACATATATAACACATATATGTATATACGGTTATTGTGTATACAAGCATATATATTCATGTGCCCACACCACATTAGTCAATAGGGAAACAAATACATTCTAATGGGGGAACACGACAAGCACATATGTAAGGATATACAGAATATAAAGAACATAAATACAAATAAATACAAAGTTTTTAAATATGAGTTTGTTTGAGATAGGAGGGTACTAGCATTTGGAGAGCTAAGGAAAGGACTCATAGAGCAAACTGTGTTCCAGAGGAAAGATAGGGAGTATTATGAGTAAAGAACAGAGAGAAGGATGGTCTTGGCTAGATCACAAGGTGGTAGGAGGAACAATTACTAATGATACTAGAAACTATGGTTGGAGCAAGTTATGGACTAATCAGTCATCTACATAGAGATGGATAATTAAAACCATGGGATCTTATAAGATTATCCAGAAATTATTGAGAAAGATGAACACCTGTGACCAATCTTGAGCAAGAACCACAACTAGGGGAGAGGCCATGAAGGATAGGCCAACAAAGGAAATAGAGAAGTAAAGCTCAGACAGTAACTGAATATACAGAAAGGAGAAGGTATCCAGAAAAGGGGTGTTCAACAGGGGTAAATGTGGTAGAGAAGGATGAGGACAGAGAAATGACTATCAGATTTGCAATTAAGAGATCAATGAGGGGTAGAGCCAAGATGGCGGAGGGAAAGCAGTGACTTGTTTGAGTACTCCCCCCAAACCCTTCCAAATACCTATAAAAAATGGCTCTAAACAAATTCTAAAGCAGCAGAACCCACAAAAAAACGGAGTGAAACAAATTTCCAGTCAAAGACAGCCTGGATGGTTGATTGGAAAGGTATATTGCGCTGAGAGAGGAGAGAAGCGCAGTTCGGCATGGGCGCGCAGGCCGCAGAGACCCTGGAGCAGGCCTCAGAGGACTGAATGGCAGGCAGCTGTGGTGGTTTCCAGACTTCTCAACCCACGAACGCCAAAGACAACTTAGAAGGTCAGTGGGAAAAGTCTGTAACTGCGGTGAGAGAAGGAGATAGGTCTCAGTCGCAAGTCTCGCGCAGCCTCTGGGGCCACGGCTGTTTCCTAAGCTTTCCGCCCACAGACTGAGGGGGAATCAAGTGGACGATCAGAGATCAGCAAAGATCTCTTTGTCAGTGCTGAGGCAGGAATCTCTTGCTCTACCAGTGCTTGGATCTGGGTCACAGTTCCGAGGGGCGGTCCTGGGGCAAGGAAAAACGCTGGTGTGATGGAGCTTCGCGTGGCGGTGGAGAGAAAACACCTAGCCCCTTATCATAGCACCTTGGAAGAACTGAAAATTTTCAGGTCCCTAGAAGTAGCTCTGAAAACAGCTGTACAAACCACCAAAGCTTGGGACAGTACATTCTCCACATTGGAAGCAGACTTTTACCTTAACAAAGAGTTTAAAACTCAAGTAATTGGCTGGGATCATGAGTGAGCAGTGCAAAAATAGTCAGACTATATTATCTTACTTTGATGACAAAGAAGTTCAAAACATACAACCAGAAGAAGACAATGAAGCCAAAGCTCCTAAATCCAAAGCCTCCAAGAAAAATATGAATTAGTCCCAGGTCTTAGACGAGCTCAAAAGGGATTCTGAGAAGCAAGTAAGAGAAGTAGAGGAAAAACTGAGAGTTTTGCAAGAAAATCATGAAAAACAAGTCAACAGCTTGCTAAAGGAGACCCAAAAAAATACTGAAGAAAATAACACCTTTAAAAAATAGCCTAACCCAAATGGCAAAAGAGGTCCAAAAAGCCAATGAGGAGAAGAATGCCCTAAAAAGCAAAACTGGACAAATGGAAAAGGAAGTCCAAAAGATTACTGAAGAAAATACGTCCTTAAAAATTAGAATAGAGCAATTGGAAGCTAGTGACTTTATGAGAAATCCAAGACACTGTAAAACAAATCCAAAAGAATGAAAAATTAGAAAACAATGTGAAATATCTCTTTGGAAAAACAACTGACCTGGAAAATAGATCCAGGAGAGAGAATTTAAAAATTATTGGACTATCTGAAAGCCATGATCAAAAAAAGAGCCTAGATATCATCTTTCAAGAAATTATCCAGGAAAACTGCCCTGATATTTTAGAACCAGAGGGCAAAACAGAAATTGAAAGAACCCACCGATCGCCTCCTGAAAGAGATCCCCAAAGGAAAACTCCTAGGAATATTGTAGCCAAATTCCAGAGTTCCCAGGTCAAGGAGAAAATATTACAAGCAGCCAGAAAGAAACAATTCAAGTATTGTGGAAACACAATCAGGATAACACAAGATTTAACTGCTTCTACATTAAGGGGCTCCAGGGCATGGAATATAATATTCCAGCGGGCAAAAGAGATAGGATTACAACCAAGAATCACCTACCCAGCAAAACTGAGTATAATCTTGCAGGGGAAAAAATGGTCATTCAGTGAAATAGAGGACTTTCAAGCATTCTTGATGAAAAGACCAGAGCTGAATAGAAAATTTGATTTTCAAATACAAGACTCAAGTGGAACATGAAGAGGTAAACAGGAAAGAGGAAATCCTAAGAGACTTATTATGGTTGAACTGTTTACATTCCTGCATGGAAAGATGATATTTGTAACTCGTGAGACCTTTGTTAATATTAGGGTAGTTGGAGGGGAAAAAATTATATGTACGTATATATAGATATAGATAGATAGATAGATAGATAGACAGACAGACAGATAGATAGATAGAGGGCACAGGGTGAGTTGAAAAGAGATCAATGATAACTTTGGAGAGCATAGTTTCATTTAAGTGATAAAGTCAAAAGAATGAATGCATAAAGTTAAGGAATGAGAAGAAAAGAAATGAAGGCAAATATCTATAGCTCTTATGAAGGGGTCTAGTGAAGACTTTTTTTTTTAAACAGAGATGACCTACTTATGGAAGTAGGAAAGGAACCAAGAGATGGAGAGAGGTTGAAAATTAGAAAGAGAAGATGATTGAGGTTGTAATCTTTTGGAGCAGATGGGAAGGAATGACATTAAGGGCACAGAAAACGTCCACTTCATTTTCAGAAACTGAAAGAAAGCAAGTTAGAATCAAGGATGATGTCGAAGAGTTTTATGATGAATAAAAGGAAAGAAGAGGGAGTGCACATTGAACATCCTCAATTTTCACAGAAAAGTAAGAAGTTAGGTCCTCATCTGAGAGACAGTGAGGAGACCTGAGGAGAGATAAGAAGGCTGAAAAACTTTTGTAGGGAATGAGAGAGGAAATCTATTAAGGAGGAATGAAAAGACTGCCTGGTTATCATGAATTTACAATGTACACAGTCAGCATGGCTTTATGTCTTCCTCCAGCTTGGTTTAGCAGCATATGTATAGCAACAAAGAAAGTAAATAAGGGAGGGGGGGGGGCGGAAGTAAGGCTGGGTACTTCAGAGCTAAGGTTTGGCAAGTAAGGAATGGTGAAAAGACAAAGGGACAAGGGATTTCAGAGTGGAAGTCAGTCTACAGTTGAATTAGCTAACTACAAAATCAAAATTAGTGACAGGGATATGGAGTCAAAGCAGCAGTAATGCTCTGAGAGAGTACTGAGGAGTGGAGAGATTAATGTTCTCAATAAAAGTGAAGAATATTTTAAGAAAAGTGAGGCACTGGGAGAACTTAAATCAAATTTCTCTTTTAAATAATGACATGCAGCATTTACAAATTCCTCTAAGTAAACTGGAGGCCAAAATACATTGTGAATGCTGCTGCTGCTACTAATCTATAGAGCTAAAATAAACTGAAATAATTATTTAGCTATTCTATCATTCTGGAAATTACCTGGCAAATGTTTGTGGTACAGATGAAAAACTGGAACAGTAATGGTTTTGCTGGAAGACTCTGCTCCTGATGAAGAACTACCTACTTTATCTGGCATTGTTCTTCCTCTCCTCGATGGGGGACGAGGTGGTGTGGATGATACAGCTCGTTTAGACTGGGATTTCAAGCCTAAGAAAAAAATGAAACAAATCATAGATTTTAAGTTGTTGTTGATGTTGTTTGATAAAAAGAAATGATTTCATGACAGAAAAGAAAAAGAAATGTCATATTAATCCAGCATTACATCCCCTGAAGGGAACAATTATGGACACCTGAGAGGAAGATATAGTATATATGTATGTGTTACATATATCTATGTGTCAGTACATGTGTAGGTATGTTGACTAGTGCACTAACATTTATTGAATAATAAATATGCTTGGGCCTGTGTTGGTCAATAATGAGGAGCTGATGATGCTGAGTCTCGAAGCAAATTTGTCTTTCAGAATTCAACCCAATTTTGGCAAAAACAAGAACCACAACAACAACAACAACAAAAACAATTTTAGATTATACATACTGTCATTTATTAAACAAAGTGAAACAAGTGAGAAGCAATAAAAATGGCCAACATGTGACTTCTATTACCCCTCATAACCAAACAACAGTTGGATAAACTAGATTAGAAAGGAAAAAGGAAAAGGAAAGAGGTAAAAGAAGAGATCAAGAGAAGAGGCACAAAGACTAACTAGAGTACGGAAAAAAAAAAAGAAAAATCCTCATGATTTGCCTAACATCACATAATATTAAGAGTTTGCACTTTATAGTGCTTTCAAATTTATAAAGCTCACTACACAAGATTTCATTTGAACATTTTACCTTGTGCAACAACATTATAACATCTTAAGCTGTAACACGTATGCTAGGTAATTCCTCTCCCATTAATAATTCAACATTTATCATCTACCACATGACTACTCAAGATTCTCCAATTATATACTTCCACGTTAGAAATTAGAAGGAAAAATTCCATTCATCTTTACTCAAGGTAACTTTTCAGTTGACTTTTCCTTGCTTAGAGACTATGGTAATTTTGGTCACAAATCAATAAGATTAGAGTATCTCAAACACACACACTACACACACACATACACCCCTCTTTAGCATCCAGCCATCCATGAATCTATCCGAGCTCTCCTTGAAAATACATAAGATTTTGGAAATCTTGGAAAATACAAGTTGCTGATACAAAATGAAGGTTAAAAAAAATTTTTATGTTTTATTCGACATTCAAATACACCTATCATAGATATAATGATCTAGGCACACAAGTCCTCACTCATTTCTGAGAAGCAACTTCACAAAACAGACCAACTGAGATCTTAATTGAGAAATATCTCAAACTGAAAATATATGAATTAAATTTTCTTTTTTACCCTTAGTCATTTTCAGGGTTATCTGAATTGCTGAAAAGGAATGGGATGCATAAAAATTCTTTAGGTTCATGGGTGGACTAACAAATAACTCCCTCCTAGTCTACGTACACTTTAAATATTCATGCATAATCTGATTTTCCTGTGTTGTATTCAACATTTTGCATATAAAAATAACTGACTTCATTAAATGATTTAACTGTTCACTTATTTTACATAATCAACAACAAAAAATGAAATTGAGATGGAAAAAGAAAAATAAAAACATACCAGAGGCAACAACAACACTATAATTGTCCTGAAATCCATTCTCTGCCTTAACTTTTTCTTTCTCTTCATGGTTTTTCTTTTCTTTGTCATCTTTCTGTTCATTAATTAGTTTAGCAGTGATACTTGGGGTGTCTGCAGAAGAGTACATAATTTATTTAAAACACATTTCTTATCAAAAATGCAGGCTAGGAGGCAATAAACAATACTGTAAAGACAAACAACTCTGAAAGACTTAGGAACTATGATCAACACAACGGAATAAAACAGTTCCAGAGAATTCATGATGAAACAAGTTATCTATCTCCAGATAGAGAAATGATGAACTCCAAGTATACACTGAAGCACATTTTTTTTAGACAAGGCTAATGGGGGAATTTGTTTTTTTTTTTAAATAAACATATTTGTTACTAGGTTTTTGTTTTTGTTTTTACTTTTTCAATGGGTGAGTAAAAGGTAGGTGAATGGAAGAAATCAGAACTGAAAATAAAATTTAATTTTAAAAAAGTTATACCTGTTCAAAAAAATAGGAGAATTGAGTGTTTTTATAGAAAATATTTCAGTAAGTAGAAAGTACTTGGACCAGATCTCTAAGGTCCCTTCAAAACTCAAGATTCAATTATCATTGACAATTATATAAGCAATAATCTAATGAGATTTGGAAACATTAAAAGAAACAGAAAATAAATCAATGTACCCAGCTCTGAGCTGGATGTTGAAGCAATAAGATTCAAACTAAATGAAGTTATATTTCTGTAGGGCAAACAAGTCAAAAGAACACTAACAAATTATAACCAGAAGCTTCATTGCTAATGGACTTTAGATTCTTGTTGAAATTTTTACTGTAGATTTCATCGGTTCCAAAGATGAACATTTCTTTCTTTATATAACAAAAGGGAAAAAAAAGTTTTGAAGCCCCATAGTGTTCATTTTCACTGCGACTTTTCTTCATATATGAAAAGATACTAAATGTATAATGTAGATGACTTCATAGCTGGTGGTGTGCTGGAAATAGCATTCATTCATTTCAGAGTTTGATGACATACTTGAATATCAACTCTTCTGCGATATTAGACAAATCACATAATTTTTCTGGGCATCAGGTTCCTCCTGTGTAAAATGACATTGGATGATCTCGAAGTTCTCATTCAGCTCTAACTCCTACAATCTTGTGATTAAAAATGTCCAAAACAGAGTAAGGGAAAAATTTATATATACTTTAAAATTGTTGGCTTTAGAGATGTTTAAAATATAATTAGATTTACATTACTGGGCTGATATTCTAAAGAAATTAAAGACAGGAGCAAAGGTTCAACATATACATCAAAATATTTATGGCAACACTGTATATAGTAGCCACAACCTGGAAAGAAAATGAGCATACCACTGCTTGGGAGAATGGAGGGAAATATTATTATATATAAATGTGATAGAATACTATTGTACAGCAAGAAAGGATGAATATGAAAAATTCAGAAAAGAGGTAAGATTTGCACAAAGAGAAACAAAGCCAAAATAAACAAAACCAAGAGAACAAAGGTTCTTTTGTTGCAAGGACTACAACAATGAAATGAAAGTTAATCTCTCATTTACAGAAAAACAAACTAAGGAGCACACAAGAAAAATCCTGGAGACAAGGAAACAACTTATTCCTCACATGGAAAAGTCAGGGGACTATTCAGACAAAATATTGTATACACTGCCCCATAAGGTTTATGTATTGAATATTTAGGCTTCTACAACACAGAACTTATGTTGTGGCAACAAAGAAGACCTGGTTTTGTTGAGTCCTAGTTTAGCTACTTTTTTCCTTGGCCAAGTCATAACTTTTGTTGACACAACTTTTCATTTCTATAAAAGTGAAGAGGCTGGAATCATATTATCTATAAAATTCCATCTGGCTCTAAATTCTATACTCTTTTGAAAAGAGCAAATAATCAGATCCTAATTAGAAGATTATTAAGAATGGAAAGGTAAGGGAGAAAAGGAGTTTAAGAGTTCACTTTATTTCAGATTAGATACAAAATGAAGTACAATAACAAAGGGAAAAGTAGGAAATTACAAAAAACTTAAGAACATAAGACCACACCTTATGGGAACAGGCTTGTGGAGTTACCCATGCAAACTAATCAAAGATGATAATCTTCATTGTCAAAGCAAAAACCCACAGATAAAAATAGGTCCAGACTTTGTTGATGTGAACAAGAACCCAGAAACAATACTGAACATGACATGACTCTTCTGCATCTAGTGGACAATCCAAAAATTGTAGATGCCAACCTAATACTTTCTCAGTTTAAAACAGAAAATTAACAAGAAACAGTATAATCTCAGATTAACTCAAATTTGTGATGTCCAGAGAACAGATCTCAAGACAGATCTCCAAATACCTTCTTTAAAGGTTCAAAGGTAAAACTGATTATAACTGACTATCCTATTACCTGAGAAATAAGTAAGTCAAGCAGAAACCATGGTTAACAAATATACTTTTTGTTGATCATGTCCATTCCCTTTTATTCCAATCTTCACTGCCTTAACTTGGGAAGTCTAATCCAATTCTGTGCAAATGAATGGCAGCAAAAGTCTGGAGATACTACAAATTGATCCATACTGTGTGCAAGCGGTCATATAGAGGTCATGTATAACGTCCTGGTTTTACAAATAAAGAACCTAGGGCTCTGAGAGTTTAAATCAGTTGTAGGAGGAGGAAGAGCTGGAATTAGAACCCAGATCCTCTTTTTTTCAGAAGCAGCACTTTGAGGCAGCTAGGTGGAGCAGTGGATAGAGCGCCAGCCCTGGATTCAGAAGGACCTGAATTCAAATCTGGCCTCAGACACATAACACTTACTAGCTGTGTGACCATAGGCAAGTCACTTAAAACCACTGCCTTGACCCCCCCCCCCAAAAAAACCAACCAACCAAACAACAACAACAACAAAAAAAAAACAGAAGCAGCACTTTTTCTACTCTACCACCCTCTCAATATTTAATTAGAAGAGGGGTTTCAACACACTGACGTCTGAGATTATAAGGCTATCTCACTTTCACTAAATGCATTTCATTGATTGTTTTCATGGTTCCAATACTATAATTTTTATAACAATCCTCTTCCTTTACATTAACAAGGCAAAGGTTTTGTGCTATGTTCTAAGTAAGGGATAATGAAGAATAGCACTACACTATATTAATTCACAACTAGGTTTAAATATACAATAAATTTCAATTCTTCTATCATAAATGACTTTAACTATAAACATTAGTGAAGATTTTTTTTTTCATTTTTCTTTTTGTCCAGACTCATGATTGTACCTTGTTGGATGGGGGAGCTCCCAAGGGAGATAACTCTGCAACTTCCCTACAACTTACAGTCAGAGAGTTGCTTCGGACGCTGAGAGTATTAAGAGTCAATGAAATCTGAGTAATTTATGCTTTATTTTTTCTATGCAACATTTGACATACCTCATAATCTGTAAAAATTGTATTTAAGAATTTTTTAAACAAGACCAAAACAGAACCTATGAAGAGATTTCTCAAAAATTAAGCTATAATGAGGAAGATTATTTGAATCACCTTTTTTCACTCATACAATAATAGTATTCTGGTATTTTTTGGAGTAACTAAATGTAGGTATTAATTGCCCATTTATGCAAGCACATAACACGCTACTGTCAACTTGCTACATAATCAGTTCTTGTCAATTTATAAGCAATGTTTTCCATATTTATTCCAATGCTCAAGAATTCTGGAATAGATGTAAAAGCTAGAGCAAAGTAACACTCCATCTATGTAATGTTTAAAAAAAAATGTTTATTTTCTCTAGTTGTCACTACTGTCTTGGGCAAATAACCATCACAGTTTTCACTATAATTTCTTTTTAAAATGGGGAGATTATAAAGAAGATTTGTAATTAATACTCATATATGCATTAGAGGCAGCTAGTAGTGAGGTAGATAAGAGTACTGCCCTTGAAATCAAGATCTGAGATCAAATTTGGCATCAGATACTTACTACCTATGTGACCCTAAGAAAGATGCTTAATCTTTGTTTGCCTCAGCTTCCTCAACTCTAAAATGGGAATAATAATAATAATGATATTTATACCTACCTTGCAGGGTTATAAGCATCAGATGAATATTTTTAAAAAATCACTTAGTACAGTGCCTAGCACAGAAGAGGTGCTATATAAATGCTTATTACCTTCTGTTGTACCCTACCCCAACTCATTACTCCCCCTTGCAGGGGGAAATTAGAAATAACTTGAAGGTTTGGGGTTATTCGTGAGTGGAACTGTATAGCTATGTAGGAAGCTCCCAACAAAGAACTTCCTTGATAGAACCTGCTTTACAACTTTTACAGCATTTAGAGAAGTAGTTGAGAATACTGAGAGGTTAACTGACTCAACAGAGTTATACTTGTATACAGTATTTTTTCGAAGTCTTAAACCCAGGTGTTTCAGACTCTGAAGCCAACTCTCTATCCATCCATCTCATAAAGTAATACTTAAAAGAACTAGAAATAATTTTTAATGGAAAATTTTAATATGCTCAGAAGCAGATGGATATCATTGAATCAGAACTTTAAATAAATGTATCTTAGATGCTTACTATACTACTACAGTAGTATAGAGTCAAAGAAAAATGGACAAAATCTCAAAGCCAATTTAGTCCAACTAGTCCCTGAATAACAATATCCCCAATGTCTCTGTCCAATTATGGGTAAAATAAATTTAAAATCCCACGCACAGTTTAAGATACATCGATGTTATATTTAAGCCAATCAGCAAGCATTTATCTGTATCTTCTGTGCTGTGCACTGTTTTAGACACTAGAGGCACAAACAAAAATGAAATAGTCCCTAACTATTGCCTCTGTCCTGAAGCCAAACATGAAGGTAATTTTCAGGAAATTTAAGGGAAAAATCACTTGAAGACAGACCAACCTGATACTCTATCAAGAACTTCTGCTAAGGTTGTTGAAATAGGCAGATGAAGAGTACGAAACTTGTGTCCTGCTCCATACATTGGATGCTGGATCACATGGCTCGTAGCATTTATTCTTCCTTTGTACAACTGAAAAATAAATCAAAAGAGCGACCTTACATTCTGCTTTGCAGACAGAATTTCAAAGCCCAGAAGTTTAAAAGTACAAAAATTATTCAAAATATTTAAATCTAATAAGCAACATTCATATTTTAAGATATATTTTTAAGTTTAATAGAATGATGAATGAGTCTGTTTCCTTATTTTTATCATAATTACTTGGGATATTTTCCCCCTATACTCTGAGAAGACTGCAAAAACTAAAATTTCAAAAACTGTACTATCAACAAAAAGATTGGAATTTAAGAGTTCCTCAAAGGACCAATCTGTATCAAATGATACAGTATATTTTTTTTAAAAATCCATATAGCAATGAAAATAGAGATAAGTAGGGGGAGAAAGTTTATACCAAAGTCAAATTTTTGTGGCAATTGACATAACTGATCTTTTTAGTGTTAAAACTACCCAAAATGGCAAAGCACATATATTTCAATAAATTGTGAGCAAAAAAGGTTTTAAAAACACAGACTGACAAATAACAATGTAGCATAGATAATAAGTATGAAGAAAACGTATGAAGAAAAAAGAAATCATATCAAGAAGTTATAAAGACATTTCTTACTGAGAACTGTGTGTGTGTGTGTGTGTGTGTGTGTGTGTGTGTGTGTGTGTGTGTAGATACTGGAAAAGCAATCCTTCCCTGTGAAGGGAGATAGATTGACAAAATCCTGTACTCAGCATATCTTAGGAGAGTGCTCTAATGGTTATGAGGGTTAAAACAACAGGATACAGTAGATTCACAGTAAAATAAGTAACTCTTTTTGGAGAAGTCTATGGGAAGGACTGTAAAATAATCAGCATGTGGGATCTAAGTATGAGGTCCCTTTCAACTATTCATTTTTTCTGTAGCAAATCCAGATGATACGGAATAGCGGCAGACTCCTTTCATAGGTTTTAATAATTACTTTTGACTCAGGTAAACACTAATAATGGAAATGATTTGGGCAAACAAAATATACTCACTGGGCATGGTGACTGAAGAAACATTGTCACTTTCTCATCCTCTAGCATCAACTGCAAAAAGAGGCGTCGTATAAACCCTGAAATGTTTCCAGATGTTGGAAGATTCCCTCTTTGAGGGGATGACTGGAAAAGTTCACAAAGAACCTGGGAAGTCAAGACATTAAAATTGTTAAATGTGACTTATTAAATCTCTATATTTGTTTTTCTTACAAGTTATAAGAGAAAACCTTTTTAAAAAAATCAATGCAAAAAAAATAAAAAAATAAAAAAAAATCAATGCAGTCTAAACACTACATTTAAGACTCAATACCTTGCAATAATTAAATGGAAGCACATATGGGGGAATGAAGGAACCACTGGATTTGGAGTCACTATGTCTTCACTATGTCTATGATCCTATGATTCACACAATAACAATTATACGACAGTCACAACCAAGAAATTAAATCTTCTAATATCAAGCAAATAATCTAATTATAGCAATATTGAAATAAGCCTCTCTTTAAAACAAAAATTTCCAAGTCCCAGGAGACTGAATGCTTTGTTGAAAGCACAGATCTATACAGCCAAGTTTCAATACCACAAATACATTTTAGCAATTTTCTAAATCCTAGAAAAGGTAGAAGGAGATAGGACAGAACAATGAGTGGTAATATATTTTTTAAGATTAATCCCATGCTACGCCAATTATCATGAGAAACTGTTTCATAATCATGGACTAATAGATTAAAATTCTATAATGTGGGCTCATTTTAAATGCTTACAAATGCTATGATGATTCTCCTAATAAATGTTCAAGCTGCTCTAATAGTTTCCCTGCAAAACAACGCACTCATTAGCAATGGATGTAGACAAAAAAGATTGATGGAGTAATTATCTTTTTTTAAAATCTTAATTCCATAGTTCAAATCCCTGTCAATCTACTTTATCACCTCTCATTTGTATTGCAATAGCCTCCAGTCTCAAGCCTCTCCCCTTTCCACTTCACCCCCTTCCTAAAGGACAGATCAGTTGATGTCACTTCTCTGTTCAAGAAGTCCCAAAGCCTCCCTATTGTCTCTAGGATCAAACATTGACCTTTCTATCCAGCTTTATTGTCTGGTTCCCATTATCTTTTTCCAGGCACACTATAAATTATTCCCCTTTACTTTTAGTAATGTTCCAAGCACACTATCATACTAATAGTTTCTTAATAAATACCTATTTTTCCATCTTTTATTTTTATGCCTTTGTTCAGCTTGTCTCACAGGCCTGAATTGCACCCCCTTCTCCACTCTGCCTCTCAGAGTCCTTACTTCTTTCAAGAAGTTCACCTCCAGTGCCATCAAAAAGAAATTCTGGATCTACCTTAAGTGCTATCACTTTCTCCCTACACACCAAGAAGTCCAATGGAAATTACTTAATATTTACTTTGTACATTTATCTTCTTACCTGAGCCATCAGCCTCTGGTTACTAGGGTGACAAGAAATGCACTGTAAAAAGAATGCCACCGTGGCATTCTCAATTGCAGTTCTCTGCTGAGTAGTTAATCCTGTTCCAGAAGCTGCGGAGAGCAAAGTAGACCTTGCACTAGTTTGTGGCATCCCTGAACTGTGTCCTCCTGAAGTGGCACCAGAATGACATAGTAAGAACAGAAGGGCTGTCCACAAAGGGTTGACTTCAGAACCACCAAGGTAATCTTTCATAATGTGGCTACTGCCAACTTCTGTCAAGAACCTGAGAACAGGTGCAACCAGGTCTGCTGTGATGGGCATCTTATTAAAGTGCTGTGGAACATGGTGTCTCCTGAGTTTGTCCTGGGTAATATCCACTGATGGAGAAGTGCAATCAGAGCTTGATATGTGGTTAAAACAGAAACTAGCCAGGCTCCTTACAAGAAGTGAGGGTAATCCTGAGTCTAATAACTGTTTGATAGCCTCTGGAGATTGAGAGGAGGCAGCAAGAGTTGCCAAGTGAGACTCAGTTAGTGCAAGAGGTGCTTGTGCGTTTTTAGAGTCATCTGTTAAAGATGAACTGAGGTCCTGTTTTTTACTATCATCAGTCATGGAAAGTCTATGGTGACACTGTAATGGAGGAGGAGTAATTCCCATCCAGGCCATAAGCAAGGAAAAATAATTTGGGTGTATATGACACATTGAGCAAAGAAGACTGTCAACAGCTTTCTTCAAAACCATGTTGCAAGGAAGAGACATAGACCAATTAAAAAGTGACCTGGAAAAGCCAAAGAAAATTGTATATAAATGTTAATTTTTTATTAAAAAAACAAAACACTTATATTCTGAAACAATCTATTATATGGTTTTTAAAAATGCAGTTTATCTATTAGAAAATGACAATAAGGTTCACTTAAACTACACATTGCTTTCAGGGTGAAAAATGTGAAGATTTATACTTTATCCTCTCATCCAAATTTATATATTAATTTGCCGGACAATTTATTCCATATCTACAATATGCCTCCTAAATTTCTACAACAAAATGGCAAAATTCAAAATAAAAAAATTTCCATGAAAAGCTAAAATGTAAAATAAAAGCATTTTAATATCTACATGTAATTCAGAAAACAGTAATGAATTCTACTCTCATCTTTCAAACCGATAGGTCGATACCTGCTTAAAACCAGTTAGTACAATTGTTGAAGCAATTAAAAAAGGTGGCAGAACAGAAGATGTTTAGCTTTACTAAGCCCACGAAATACACTAAAAAGCTCAGCTGTCACCACCATTAAAGAAAGGTACAGAAAGAGTAATAGAATAAAGATTCAAGTGGAAATAATGGCAAACCTTTGTAGCACTAGCTTCATATTGATCAAAAGTGTCTCCTACCTATCAAAATAACTACCTCTCATTAAAAAGGCTACAAAAATTAATTTGTCTATTTTCAAACATGAAAGAAATCTGCTTTAAAAATCATTAATTTTGCAGTTATCCACAACAGGTTATTTTGATTTTTAATGAGTTGAAACAATATACAAGAGTGACAGTCAATTATTTATCCTCTTTAAAACAAGATAACCAAATTAAGGTAGTTAAAGATATACCAGAACTCCCCAGGATTATAACTGATTATATTCAATATATTTGATAACACATTCCCATTTAAATACAGAATGTGGATTGTGAAGTACATTTCATCATATACACAAGTTTGTAACAGAATTATGAAAACAAGATTGCATATACTGTACTTACTCAAAGAGCTCCCTGTTTAGCAGTGCTGGTAAATCATATTCTACAAGCAGCTCATAGCTATGCCATAAAATTGCTGCAACACAGTGCAAATGAGAGGGAGATGGCATCAAAAGACCATACTCTCTTGTTGACGTGCTGGGACAGACGTAGCTCATACTTCCACTTCTTTTCATAGCAGCTACTCTTGCAGAGTCACTGACCCACTTCAACAAAGCCTGAATTCTTCAAGGAAGAAGCACAAAGAGCTATTAAGACTGGAAGCTCAATGAGGAAAGGAATCTTACCTCACTTATATTTTATATTCCTTCCAGTGTAATAAAAAACTATATTTAAAATGTGTATGCATACTCACTAGTGGGCATGTGGAATTGTGTAAGTAATTATGTGGGACAGATATTTTCACTTTCTTTTCAAAATATTGGGTGAGACATTTAAAGGGTGAAAAAAAATGAAATAAACATTCTTTAACTGAAGGCACTTTTGGGGGCATTACATGTAAAAATGACATTATAAACGAAATTGTCTTCTGTAACTATGGTCTCAAAATTACAAATACATTTCACTCAATAACTACTTAAAATCCAAAATACTGCTCACCTTGACAAAAATCATGGTATTACAAAAAACTGGTGGCATTACAAACTATTCTAATGCCTCACTGTGATACAGAGGTAAATTTAGGTTCTGGGTAAGAAATAACTTGTATAATTAGAGCTACCCAAAAGTATAACGGGTTTTCTTTGGAAAACATCAGTTCTTTCTCACTGCAAGCCTTCAAGCAAAGACAGGATGAGTCCCTCCAGGGTTTGCCTTAGAAGGGGTTCTTATTCAGATCTGGATGGAACTAGATGGGTTCTTAATAACTTCCATTCCTGGAATTTCATGTTTTTCCAACATAAGTTGTATGTTTGTGAGCAAGTAATCTATAAAAATATTTGTACTATATGCCCATAAGAATTTCTGTAACTACAGTACTATATACATCTTGAAGTATACTACCAAACAAGTGACTGGACCAGATTATGTTTTCTAAAACAAGCTACTTATTATGGGAAATAATTTCTGACATATCCCCAAGAAAGGTGGTTGCAAAGGGAATTGGCAACAATAAGAGGAAAAGAGTACCTGACTGAGAGACTAGAAAACCTGGACTGTGAGCAAAGAACATTTGTAGACAGCATAGATTCAACGAACGGCTAACACTAACTTTGTTACATATTTTTTTCTTTTTACCACATTCCTTCTGGTCCCTCCAGATTTGATATCTCACAGTCATCAATAAGACACTAATATCCCATGCCCTTATCTAATCGGTGGCATACTATCTCTCATAGTCACACACATTTCTCTATTTACATGGACACAGCTCTAGCCTCTTGTCATCTCTTGCTGGGATCATTGCAAATGGTTCCTAATCAGTCTCTCTGGTTCCAGGCTTTCTTTTCAATCTATCCTCCACACAAATGCTAAATTCGTAAAACTGACCACGTCACTTCTCAGCTTGAGAAGTGACTCAGGTCATTCTTTAGATTCAATGGCTCTCTGTTGCCTCTAGAGTACAACACAAACTCTTCTGTTTGGTATGTCACAATACACTCACAATTGCATTCCTATATCTTTCCAGGAAGATCTCACATTACTCTTTCTCAATTACTTTTCTTCCACTTTGTGGAACCTGTAGAATCCTTCTACCCTCAAGCCAAATGCCACTTCCAATGAGCAGATTATGATTCTGTTAAGCTCTTCTGATGGATGGTGCTCCCTCTTAGAAAAATTGCCTTTTATGTATTTTGAAAATATTTTATATTTGAGAAGGATTGTGGTATGGGAGATAAGAAAGTGGTCTTGGAGTCAGGAAGACCTGCATGCAAAGATGCAACTTCTGAAATATACACTTAACTTCAGTGCCCAACGTTACTGTAAATTTTGAAGTTGTAGAAAAATTATAGATCTCGAGTGAGAGAGAATTTCCTATCAGGGAACTCTGTACACTAATGAAATCATAAGTCTAAACCAAAGAAAGACAGCAAAAGAACCCTGAATATTGATTGAACTCCTTTCTGTCCCCTTTTGTAATACCCAGGAAGAATATAAATACTGACAGAGACCATGTCATTCTTATCTTTGCATACCCACTACTTAGCACACAGAAGGCCCTTAGTGAAATGCATCTTTCTGGGAGGATGGGGTCAAATACAACACCAAAAAAACTTCAATACCTATGTGCAAAACACTGTCACAGCCACTGAATCCAAATGTAAAATGTAGATAACATAGTCCTCTACATTCAAAAACTTGATTTACGGGATAGGTACAAATCCAGTGGGCAAAGAGGAGGTAAAGATGGGCAAGCAAAGAAAGCAAAGATAACAAAAAACCTAAGTTATGAAAGTCCATGGCATATTATGGGACAGACAGTTGTCCAAGTTGGTAGAAGCATAAAATTCATGGAGGAAAACATCTGATAAGGTTAAATGATGCATGTGAAGACAGATAAAAGAGTAGGAAACTGGTGGTGATTAATAAGATGGCAACAGTAATATTCATCTCCCAAAATGGTCTAAATTGCTATTAGTAATTAATTATGAAACTAATCGGCAGAACACAGCCAACTGGAGGATAAAGCATAAGCACGTGTTCAGTCACAATGTACAATGATTATGTTGTTATCGTATCATACAATTTTGGAAGGGGTATAAAACGTGGCTGAGATTCACTCCTTTCTTCTAAGTTTACAAATAAAGATAAATACAAATAAAGATAAATGAAGATATCAGTATCTATATTTCATGTTTTTTTCAGGGTTCACATGTAGCAAGGAAAAAAAGCAAACTATATTCAGAAAAAGGAAAAAGATATGATCAAGGTCACTGGAACAGTATACGTGAAGTAGGACTTTAACCTAGTTCTTCTTGACTTTATCATCAATTCTCTTTCCAAGAGGCTATATTATCTTTCTCTTATATGGAAAATAAGAAATTTAAATTATTTTACCTGTCTTTTGTCCCAGGATCTTGAGTGGTTCCAAGCTGGTAGAGAATGTCTATTGTAGAGTCAGAAGATAAACCATTAAGTCTTCCAAAAAGTAAGGGGCTATTCAAATCTTATCACATGAAAAAAAGGAATAGAAAAAAACGCAATCTCAGAATTAATTTTAAAAAAAATAGGGCAAATTCGGGGGGGAGAATAATACACACATACACATTTTGCTGTTTGAAATCAGTTGGAATTTTATGTGTTTTTTTCTTAATTGAAGATACTTTTCAGTATCTAGGAAAGCTAATTTTAAAAGTTACAGACTACAGAAGATTGATTATACAGAAGGATATTAGTTGAGAATTAGAAAGGAGGTCAATGACCTATCATTTTCAATTTGCCACAAGAAAAAAATGGATATAGCAAAATACTCACCTGTAGGGTCACTGCCTGATGCTGCACAATTTCTTAGGAGGATATCTATCAGCTTTAATCCAATTTTAGTGGACTGCAGGCCTATTTTAACAAGCACAGCTTCGATGTTAGGTGAATGCATACCACAGTATGGTGACATTAGTAAGGCCGCACAGGTCTGGAGAAGATTAGCAGTGGGTGCAGCTGCACTTGCCATCATTCCTTCTAGATCACTTATGTGAGTAAGGCAGTGGTGTAATAACCTTAACCAACCAATACTGAAACAAAAAACACAAAACTGCTAGAATGACAAACACTAAAATTTTACCTCACATTGTTTCAGTGATAATACACATGGTTTTTAAATACAGAATTAAGAAAAAATTCCATTAAAATTCATGTTAACTTATTTCTGTGTATCATTTATACACATTACACCCGCTTATGCAGGTGTAAAAGTCTGATTAAAAAGTCTTACTTCAAATTATGCTGAAAAAATACCTTGTTTTGGACACCTGATCTTCAGATGGAAGAAAAGGATTGTTAACTGTTGCTGATGAAGTATTTCCAAATGCTGTGAGGCCTAGTAATTTAATCTGAGAAAGACCCAAGGTGCTTGCATCTCGTGGGCGGTGTAGCCTAAGACAAACAGCAGAGGCTACTTCTGGCTTAACAAGCTGGATTTTTATGTACGTGAGACCACTGGTAACCACCGGAGAGGACAAAGGTAGCATATTAACCCCATCTGCACTCACTTCAACAGATACTGAAGAAGGGCAAGCTATAATTAAAGAAAAAACATGAAACAGTTACTATTCTATACCACAACAGAAACATCCATTTTTAATTCATCTGGATTTCTATACTGTGTATAAAGCAAATTTGTTATTTTCAATTCACATTTTGCCATTGATATTCATTATGGTTTCACAGATGTCTCAATTTTGATCTAAGTTATAATACAACTCATAATTAAGAATTCTAAATATTCACTTTAAAGAATATTCTGAATTTAACTGTTGCAAATCTACATTTACTTAATCCTCCAACATGACTACAAGAGATATCAGGGGAACTGACAAAGAATTTATTAGTATTAAAGTATTTATTAACACACTTAGCAATGCAAACTGTATCTTGTGAAGAAATTTAATTATCCTATGTATTCAATTTGACAAAACTAAAACCTAGAGTCAAAGGTAAGAGTCACAGGCAATTACTGTTCAATTCTTGCTTTCATTCTTTTCTAAAGGCAAAGTATCGAATAAATA
Organism: Vombatus ursinus; assembly: GCF_900497805.2. Classification (NCBI taxonomy): domain Eukaryota; kingdom Metazoa; phylum Chordata; class Mammalia; order Diprotodontia; family Vombatidae; genus Vombatus; species Vombatus ursinus. Next base: position 12,996,578 of record NW_020948840.1, read on the forward strand.
GAGTAATAATCTCCAAAGAAAAGTAAAGCTCATTTTTGACTGAAGTTAAAAGCTTTTTTTTCACTGAAATTACCTTAAAAATAGTAAAAAGTGGCAAAGTTAGAAACAGTGATACTGCTGCATGTAACTACAAATATATACAGACATATATAAGGATATCTAACATAAAATAATCGCTATTATTTTAGCTATAATTTATAAAATAATAGTAATTATTATTATCGAGCTATTATTTATTTTGTATAGTATTTAAAGTTTATTAAAGCATGTTAAATATGTTATCTCAGTAGCTCTTCACAATAAACCCGTGAGGCATTTCCTAATTTTACAAATGAGGAAACAGAGGATAAGAGAAATTAATGACTTTTACAGGGTCTTACAATTATTAAGTATCTAAAGTAGGTTTACTTATATTAAAGTGATCTATATGTAGATATTTAACATTTAATGAATTGAACAACAGTTTTTTTCTGTCAACAAAAGGCACTTAACATTTCTTAGGTACCTTTCATTATATGGACACAGTTTTAGAAATGAATCAAAGGAAGGTATGATTTTCATTTTCTCTTTTTAATTCCAGTACTAAGAACTAAACCTCTCTCCTAACACATTACGTCATTTGGCAGTCATAACTGCCAGTCAAAATTTGTACTTGACTATTTTAATGATATGGGCTGTTATTAAATCATTTTTCTGAAGCAAGATAGATATCCCTCTGCATTTCCCCAATCTACTCACTTGCAAGAGATGCAAGGTGGGGTTGAATGTGTATCTCTTTTATAAGGACAGCAGCTGGAAGGTGGATAGTCAGGTCACACCAGGCCTCCTCTGGCAAAAATATGTAAGACCATGCAGCAGAGCGAGCTCTTCTATGAGGTGGAGTAGCCTGAAGCAACACTTCTGCAGGCTGAGCAGTAGGGCTACTAGATGTAATAGTCCCTAGAAGAGAAATGTTTTGTAAAAGTGAAAGAAATCACAAATTCTATTATAAGCCATTAAAAGACATGAATTATAAATAACATTTCATCATATTATGATACTTAAGACTGTCCGATATTGATTCCTATGTAAAGGCCATCATTTTATAATAGTATTTATATAGCACTTCTGAGGTTTACAAAGCAATTTTATATATTACTTAATTTAATTCCCCCCACCAATATTTCTAGTCTTGTACCTTGCACTCCCTCTTCCCTCCTACCCACTACCACACACTATATGATCTAGTGACAATGACTTTGTTTGTGTTCCTCAACCAAGACACTCCAACTAAAATGGCTGTCCCCTCAAGCCTGGAATGCTCTCCCTCCTCGTCTCCACTTTGTGGCTTCCCTTCTTTCCTTCAAGTCTCAGATAAAAACCCTACCTTTTACAGGAAGCATTCCCAGTCCCCTCAATTCTAGTGTATTCCTTCTGTCAGTTATTTCCAAATTATCCTTGTTTGCAGAACTGTTTGCACATTCTCTCCCATTAGACTGTGAGCACCTTTCTTTGTAACCCCAGTATTTAGCACAATACAAAGCACGTGGTAAATGCATAATTCATGTTTACTGACTGATCCTCACAACAATCCCAGGAGTTGAGTGCTAGTATCAGTCTTATTTTATATATGAGGAAGCTGAGGGAGACAATGGTTAAGTGACTTGCCCAGGGTCACACATCTAATAAGTGTCTGCAGTCTAATTTTGAACTCAGGTCTTCCTGAATCAAATTCCAACATTTGATCCAAAGATTAACAAATTCACAGTCAGATCAGTCTATGATATAAAATTATTAATGTTAAAAACAGAATTTTAGATAGACAATGAAGAAAGGGTCTATTGCTTTGTGCCAAAAATTAAAAAATTAAATTGTTGACTGCTGAAGTTAATTGTACTTCACCACTTGCAACTACCTTTCTTTAATTAAATTAAATAAGCTACTAAAATGTGAAAAATGCCAACATCATATAATTTAAGTGCCAGGAAGCTAGTTCTATGGAAAATTAAGGGATAATGAGAAAGTTAGATAATATAGAATGAAAAAGAAGCTTACAGGCCATCTAATAAAATACTAACTGTTCATTTTATAGCTCAAAAAATATAAAAGAGTTAAGTGATTTACCCAAGGTGATTAGTGCCACCAATGGTGCCAGCATTAGAGATAGCACTACAGTTCAAGTCTCCTTACTCTTAGGCCAATGCACTTTCTAATTCTAACAAATTAGAATATCCCTAATATTCATCAATTGTGGTTCTATTTCATTTCAATTTTCATTGTTAATCACTTGTAATAAAAGTGGATATCTGACCCAACAGAAATAGGGGACATTAATGTTACATAAGCATAAGCACTCAGAGCAATCATAAAGTACAAAAACCAAACTCAGCAAATACACACAAATATACAAAGCTGTTGAAGGTACAGATTCTCCTACCCAAAGGTGCAAAGTTGTGGATTCCTTCAGCATTGTCAGGTTCAGAAGCTAGTACTCTTGCTTTCAAACTACTGTCAGCAGCCTTAGTAGGCCCAGAGTCCAGAAATTTCATAATCGTTGACACCATGCTTCTTGCAGTATTTACAATAGCTCTGGTACTGGTGACCATATTGTTGCAAATAAGCTGAACACCTCCTAAATTCAAAAAGAGAGCTAATGAATTTAAATGAGCCAAAGATAACTTATTTGACATTTAAAATTAAAACTCATCAATGATCCAGATGATTACATCTGATAAAAGAATCTCAAGAGTAAATCACCTAAAAATCATTTACATAGTTGTTAACAGGAGAGATTTTTCTCTTACCCATATCATGAAATGCTTTTAATGATTCACTGGTATCCAAGACTCTCAAAATGAACCATAACAGTGGTTCAGATAACTGGCAAGTAGCAAGAGAGCCCTAAGGAAATATAAAGAACTTTATAATTACAAAGTATAAAACAGAAAATTATCTATGTTAAAAAGCTCTATTAGGACAACCATATATCTATGAATTTAGTACATCTCATTATTTTTCAAAAACAACATTGTTTTCACTGTTTCCCAAGTTAATATTTTTCAATAATACTAGTGCACATAAAAAAGGAATGCACAAACTGTGTGAGGATTAATTAATTTCCACAGTAAATCTCTGCCCCACCCATTTTGAGTCAATAGTTTTATAAGGGTAAAATCATTTTGCAAAGATCCAGATAAAGTTTGTTTAAATGTCTTCTGGAATTTCCATTTTAAAAGTGTTATTTCTACTATGTATAATATTTGATAAAATAATCATTCCAAGTTCAAATAAAACTCAAAATAAAAGAATTATTTGTTTCTGAAAGAAAATTTAGCTTAAACACACAAAGCCAAAAGAATATACAACAGCTCATTAAAAAGTAAGATACATAAAACATAGTAATAAATGATACTTAAAAGTTGTTTGAGAAATGGTTTTAAATTTAGAACTGAAAATGCATCAGAATTGATACACCTTTTTACAAACTGGACATCTAACCCTCATCATGGACTGTGAACAAAGCTTTAATATTTATCATTTAGATTTGTAACACAGAGGGCTTAGTCATGTAAAATTTTAAAACTCATTCATACTTATCTCCAAATCAGAACCTACCTATAATATTACAAAATATTTCCCTATCATTGTAGCAATGTGATACTTAACAGAAAACAAGCACGTCACAGCAATGTTCTTGAGAATGACTTACCTGTCTTCCCATATAGCCACAGGCCATATATGTTAGAATTGGTTGCAACATGACTTGTACTGTAGTAGCTTTTTTGCTCAGGGTAGTGAGTATGGTGAATAATCCATCCCCAACTGATATTGCATCTAATCCACCATGAAAGTTTTCATGTTTGGTGAGGTGTAAGCCACTTGCACCTAGTACCAAAAAAACACAGCTTATATCAAAAAGATAACCATCTTAAAAGATAAGAACAGGTATTACATTAAAATATAAAGTCAACTTTCCAAGTAGCCTTGACAAATAGCATTTTCCTATATCAATTACAAAGAAATACTAAGTTTACCATGAAAATTCCATGGTAAACTACTATGTCAGGGTGATAAACATGTGGTAACTTCTGCATGAGACAATTATATATTCTACAAATATGTCTAGAATTCTGGTTAGAAAAGAAGGTAAAAAGTCTGAGGAATGCAATTCAACATTCCAACTAATTAACGAGGACAGAGTTCTTCTACTGGTTGGAAAAAACTGCTGAGGGTATAAGGTAGATTTTAATAGTAAACACTTCCATGAAATCTTCTGGACAAAAGTGAAAGATGTAGTCTAGATTACAAAACTAGGAACTGGTTAGATAACCAGACCAAAAAGCAATGCCATAATGAATGTTGACTCTCTACAGAAGGTCATAGACATGGCCATCTATACACATGATAAAGTTTACCAACATTTATCAAACCCATAAACACAAGTTTTGCTCACAAGTAGGTAGTACAGTAAACAGAACACTTGACCTGAGTCAGGAAAGCCTGAGTTGAAATCCAGCTAGCTATGTAACCTTGAACTTAACCTGCCTACCTCAGTTTCCTCATCTGCAAAAGAAGGATAATAATATCACCTACCTCCCAGGACTGTTATAAAGACAAAATGAGATAATAATGTAAAATACTTTGCAAATTTTAAAGTGCTACATAAATGCTATTTTATCATCATCCTATTATTATTATCGTTATTATTATTATTATTGTTATTTCAACCAAGAAGGAAGTTTCATCAGTGGAGTGCTCCTGAGAGTTGTCCCTGGTCATGCAGTGCTTATCAATTATCAATGACTTGAATAAGGAAATAAACTACCTTTGAAACATTTAAATAGAACAATAGTTAAAAAAAAGAAACTAATATATAAGATGAGAGTTGAATTACAGGGATCTTGACAAATGATGGGACAAAACTAATAATTAAGCACAAGTATGTGATGGGAGAGATGCAGTTTGACAACAATCAAGGTTAAAAAGATCTGTAGTTTGTCTAAAAGTTCAATACAAATCTAACACATAACAACAACCAAAGAAGTTAAGATGGAATGCTGTGTAATATAGAGGCATGCTAGCTAGAATAAGACAAGTGACAATTACATATTACTCTTGACTATTATCTTCATTTCTATGTGCCATATTTTAGAAAGGATAGTGACTAGCTGGAGAATATCTTAACAATGCAGTATAGTAGAAACATCCCAGGACTTAAAGTCAGAAGACCTAGGTTCAAATCCTAGTTCTATCACTGCTTCTTTTTTTAGCCTAGGCAAGTCCCTTAACTACCATTGGTCTCAGTTTTCTCATTTATAAAATAAAGAAATTGGACTAGATGAGCTCCAAGGTTTCTACCAGGTCCACATTCTAGTACTGTCTAACCATAAATAACAATTTTTTTAAAAACTGGGTTGTTAAACTAGATATATACTAATATAAAACATCGTGGATTGTTTAGCCTAAAAAAAAAGCTTCAGAGGAATAGCGGTCTATAAATATGTGAAGGCTATAGGACAAGAAAGGGATGCTACCTGATCTTGTCCTTAACAGCAAGATGGAAACACTGGGTAAAAGTTGTAGGGAAACAAATTATAAGATAAAAACAAGAAAATTCCTGAGAATAATAGCTTTCCAAAAGTGAAACTAGGATGACAGAGGATTTCTAGACAAACAGAGGCTGAATTGCATAAACCTTTCTGGTCACTTCTAAATCTCTGATTCTATGACATGACCCAAAAAGGAAACCAAAATAAAAGGTCTTGATGTGATGAAGATAGAGAAGGAAATAACATGACAGCAATAAAGAAGAGGTTTGCAAGAGATCTGATACTCTTTGAAGGAGGAACATTCCACATTTAAGGAAATGCTAAAGAGGAAACAGGCAATATAAGTCAGTGGGGATTCTATTACCACCATTACAAAAGAACTAAATGGTGATTCCCTAAGAGAGCCATGGACATGGCCATATATACATACAACATCCATCAAACTCACCAAACATTTAAATTTCCTGACACATATGGAAATCAACAGAGCAAAACCGTATTCTATCATTAATGATTTTAAAGTCTCTGTTCTTCTCTTACCTGATAATTCCTTTCAGTACCCTCTGTTGGATCATATCCCATCTCTTGCCTCCTAAACATAGGTTTCTCTCATAATAAACTAAAAAATACTGGGGGGTGGGGGGAATTATCTTATTGAAAATTTGGAGGAACATGCAATTAAGTGATATCATCCTGAAGGCAGCAAACATTTATTGGTTACTAAGTGTAAGAGACTGCATACATAGAACTAAGACCATAACACTGAGAATAGTTTATTAGTGTATATGTATTAGTTCTTTGTATATAAATATTGATTTTAGTCATGAAAATTATGTAAGAAAAAAATTCAACTACAAGGTCAATTATAGTATAAAAAGGAATATAACAAAGTAAGCCCTTACTCCACGACAGAAATAAAAGTGGTATATTAAAGTGTGTGTGTACAATCTTAGAAAAGCTATGAAATCATTATGTTTCCTCTCAAATGCCTGGCAAAGTGTGATAGCACATGAGAACAGGATCAGAACATGAGTTGTATTTTAAAGGACAACATTTTAGTTTAAATACTATTTAGAAAACTGTGATAATTCTAGTAACAGGGCAAACCTGGATTCATAAAGAAGCTTTTGTTAGTAAACATGGTTTACTTGTTTTTTTTAAAGTATTAGATATTAAATTATAACAAAGCTGGAATTTTGATTTACTATCCTAATAAAATACGCAAATAATCATAAGAAAATTTTATATAAAATATCAGACATTAACTTTGTAAATAGTATATATACAGATACTAGCAGGTTTACCAATATAGGAATAGTTGTGTCCCATAAATTAACTATTTGTAACTCAGAAAAAGCAAAGGTGAAGAGCTTCTAGACAGTAATATATTAACTTGGTACTAGGCTTATGTTTTTCAGTAACCTATTGTCAATGCTTAATTTCAATTTACAATGGAAAGCAATAAGATAAAAACTTTGTCAATCAAATCACAAAAACGAGCTTATTTTTCAAAGGAACTTTAAATGTAAAAGAATAATAATTCTCAATATTCCTAATGAGGAATTAATAAGCTTTAATAATGAATAATTCACAATCAATTTTACTATTAAAAAAAACACCATTTCTGGTAACAACGGTGTAGTGAAAGAACTTGCTTCTAATTTTATTACAAAAAACAATGGCCAAGAAATAAAAACAACAACAAATATACGTACCAATTATCATTGCCATTGCACTGCTATTACACTGGCCCAAAGCAGACAAAATCTGGCTCATAATTTGTTGATTGGCCAACACTAAGTCAGCTACATAGGCAGTAGAACCTTGAGTACTGGAGCTGCTTCCATTGCCATCCTTGCCTCCTGAGACTTTTTCTTCATCTGAAACACTGTCTGTAGTACTAGTAGCCACTGGAGCTCGAGCACTGTATTCTCTATTAGTTGAAAGGGGTAACTGTACCAGAATATTGACCAGTTTTAACAAATCAAACATAAGCTGATCCCTTGTCATTTCTCCACATACTGCTTTGGCATCACCTGGACGAATTATGTTGGCAAAGAGTCCCCCAAAACATGCACGAGCACCTACTGAACTGTCTGATCCACTGCGAGACACTACTTTGTCAGAGCAAGTAATATAATGATGCACTAGAAATGTAATGGATTCAATAACAGCGGAAATAATGCTGACGGAAACTACTTCAAAATTTTGCTCCAGTGTGAATTCTAAGAGCTTCACTTGCGCATCCAGAGGTCCTTGGCCTGTCTGAAAAGCACCCCTGCAATAACAGAGAAGTGATTTAAACATGCACACTGGTCAATCATTTCTTAAGAGACAATTTTAAAGTAGCTTATGAAATGAACACAAGAAAGCAAAACAATATTTCAAGCAACTGGTTTTTTTTTTTAACTTGGCATTTGGGTTAAGCTGCAGGCTAGAACTTTTACATTCATTAGAGGGTTCTCTTTTCCTTTCACTCTTTTCCTTTTATTTTAAAATTTTATTTTAGCCAACGTAGAAGAAAGATTTTCCTTTCTAATTAATACAAGATAAAGAGATAGAAAAGAAAGCCCTGGAAAAGGCAGTTGTATAAGGAGGTAAAGCACCAAGCTTCACCCCAAATGAAAAATACTCCAGCTTCCTACATGTCTTTAAAATTTAGCTTTTATATCAGAATCAAAGAATGTTAAAGTGGAAAGAGACTTAGTGGCTAACTCATCCAATGTGTAGGTATATCTCCTCTACATAAAAAATAATGAGCAATCATATAATCTTTGCTTCGAAAGCACAGGGTGAAAGATGGACGGACTATTTCAAATCAGTCCATTCCTCCTTTAGATACCTTTTATTTACGGTAATTTTCATCCCTGACATCAAGCCAACATTAGCTTCTTGGCAAATTTCAATATTGTTCCTTGTTCTACATTCTAGGCTCAATCAAGAAGAGTCTTACCCAGTCTATCTTACACACAACAGCCTTCCAGGGAAACTAAAAATAATTATGTTCCCCTGAGTTTTTGCTCTCCAGGCCACATATGTACAGTTTCTTCAGCTGATCTTCACTAGATGCACACAAAGACCTTCACCATCATGGTGAGAACAGAATGTATTTTTTGTCAAATAGAACATAAGCTCCTTTTGGACAGAGACAACAGCCTAATAGTTTATTTAAAATCTCCTCGCATAGGAACCTAGATATCACTGCTTCATACATGGTACAATCAAAATAAATTAAACCAAACAGCAGTTGTTAAAAACATATTGTATATATGGAATAATGATTGAAATTAAAGTTCTCTTTATAAAGAGAACTTTATTAAGCACCTACCATAACAAAAGAGACTGAGAGATAACAGAGAAAGTAACATGAAAAAAGAATGATGCACTGCAATAAGTATGAGATTTTCAGTTACCGTGGGTAAACTTAACTCTTAATGCTACCATTTACTACACCTCCTTTTAGTTCCCCTGACCAAAAGTTTATCAAGAAAACAAATTCCAAAACTCTTTGTCTCCCAGTACATATTTAAAATATGATAACAGTTTAAGTGTTTTATAAATCTTAGCTATTATTATGTATGATATGAAGAATCACGTATAACCAATTTCAATGAAAAATGTCATCAATTATCAAAATTATTTTTTAAAAATTCATGCTTTACCTCTCTGTTGAAAGTATATGAACTAGCTTTAGCAAAAATTCACTAAATATCTGAGGACATGTTGAAGAAAGGTGCACTTGTAATCTTGTAAGAAATTCTTGCATAGCTTGTGTAGCTGTTGGCCCAACCTGAAAGAAAAGAAGATTATTCAAAGTAATATTTATGTTGAGGACTGAGATAGATTTTCCTGCTATGCAGACACACCTACCACATGGGATCAACAGCATCATTAAATTATTTCACAGTGTAGTGTTTCTACATTCTGGGTTTTGTTTTGTTTTGGGGGGGGCAATTGGGGTTAAGTGACTTGCCTAGGATCACACAGCTAGTGTCAAATATTTCATCTGAGGCTGGATTTGAACTCAGGTCCTCCTGACTTCAGGGCCAGTGCTCTATCAATTGAACCACCCAGCTGGCCCTCTACATTCTTAAGAAGCTTAAACATGATGAGTGATTTATTTATTTTTGTTTGTTTGTTGGTTTATTTTTTTTGGTGAGGCAATTGGGGGTTAAGTGACTTGCCCAAAGTCACACAGCTAGTACGTGGCAAGTGTTTGGTCTGAGGCCGCATTTGAACTCAGGTCCTCCTGACTTCAGGGCTGGTAATCTATCCACTGCACCACCTAGCTGCCCCCGAAAAGATGTTTCAGTTAGAACTCAGTTTGTTTTTGTTTTTTGGTTTTTTTTTTAATTTGTAGGCAATTGGGGTTAAGTGACTTGCCCAGGGTCACATAGCTAGTAAGTGTTAAGTGTTTGGTCTGAGGCCTTATTTGAACTCAGGTCCTCCTGACTGCAGAGCCAGTGCTCTATCCACTGCGCCATCTAGCTGCCCCCATGATGAGTGATTTAAGTGGCTCAACTTCCCACATCACTCAAATTCTAGCACACTGTCAGGTACATAATAAGTACTCAATATATCTTATTGTTGATTGGGTCAAATAACTCAACCTCACTGTAGACACTCTACTACTTCTTAAACTGTCTCTTCCTCCTGGTTTTATCAGCTAATACAATTTACTTTCAGTTCACTTGACTAAGTAAAAAGAGTTTAATCTGAACTCTTTTTTTGTGAAAACAGCATAAGCTAAAATGGCTATCATCTCATAACTATAAATTTTTAAGAAAAACAAGTCCAAAGTGTTAGGAGAAGAGAAGTTCTATGCTAATACATTATTCTTACAGTTAAAAAAGTGGTACAAACATTCTGGAAATCAAGTACAAATCCTGAGAAAAAAAATAAAAAACAATATTGAAATGCTCATGACCTTTCAACCAGACACTTTACTGCTTGGTGTAATATACACCACTAGGTTAGTGACAGAGAGGACAATCTCATATACATCTAAATATTCATTACTATTTTTTGTTACATAGGTGTATATAACACTGGGGAATGATTAAAAGAACTGTGGCCCCAAAATGTAACAGAATATAACTATGCCATAAGAGACAAGGAAATGAACAATATGTGCTAACATTGGAATACACTTTAATTGATGCAGAGTGAAGTAAGCAAAATGAGGATAACAATATCCATAAAGAACGAAAACAATGTGAATGCAAAGTACTATAATATAAAACTGAATGGTGTGTGAGATTTAAAAAAGGAAAAAACAACCAGCACACTAAAGTCTATAGGAAGAATATGATTGTGCAAGTGATGATGAAGCAGAAGAGATGAACAATTTTCTGAGGTAATCAATTCAGATTATTTTCCTTAGTCCTCATTAGGTCAAAAACAATGACCTGGGGAAAGGCACATGAGAAATCTTTAAAAATGAAGATTAAAAAAACAGAAAGTTCAAAACAAGCATGAACATGAAGATCCCAAAGTTGCTTTCATAGATGTGATGATCATCATCATAACGGCTGGCATTTATAGAGTGCTTTAAAGTTTGCAAAACACTTTACAATAATTATCTCATTAAATCCTCATAACAATCTTGCAGGATAGGTGCTATTATTATCCCCATTTTACATATGAGGAAACTGCCATAGACAGAGATAAAGTAACTCACCCAGAGCGATACAACTATCGAAGTAACTGAGGCAACATTTGAACTCAGGTCTTTTTGAACCCAGATCTACTTCTCTATACCTCAACTGGGCCCATCACTGCTGCAAGGCAATTCTATCACACCTCCCTAATTAAATTTCCTAGTCCACTCAGCACAGTATTTCATCTAAAACTTTTTTTTAACTTCTCAGACCTCTTGTGGCTCATTAAAAAAAAAAACAAAAACAAAAAAAAAACTAACAAACCCTAAAATGTTTTGAGCAATATATTTCAGATGCCTATCATTTCAAATTAATTAACTATCACTTGTTAAAATAAATGGCAAAATTAAAATATGTATGCTTACACCTAGAAATAAAAGGAACATAAATATAAAATGTAGCTGATAAAGCATTATATTTCCTTATATTAATTTCCTTTTCTGTTTTAATGATCATTTGTGTTTTCGTTGAATGGAGTACATAGAGTTACATTTTCCCTTCATTCAGAAATACAGATAAAAGTAGAAAGAGATGTGGCATTGGTAGATGAATGTTAAATGACATTAAGCACCATATTTGAAATTAATAAGCATTGAGAAAGGAAACAAAATTGATGTTTCCAAATATATACCTGAGACATTTTCACTAAACTAAAAGCATCAAATACCATGTAACCCAGGCATAGATTGTTAGATCATTTCTATTAGAGCACGAAAAAAAAAGCCAGAAGTCTGGAAAAGTATTTCTTTACTCATATACATACACACATACAAAGTTAAATAATGAATTTATCAAGGTAATTTCCTATGATAAATTAATTTTAATGCAGGTGAAAATATAAATATTAAAGGTTTACCATGCCAAACAAATAGACTAATGCTATAAAGGAAACTTGAATTTGCAAGAGAATATAAACTTAAAAGACACTTATTCATTCTAATACTTTTAGTAAGACTAAAAACAATGTTTGTGAGTAGCACTGTTTTCTTGCCCTAATCACTTAACAAAGAATATTAATGGATTTAAATGAGAGAAAATGCAAATGTATATTTACATACTGTAGATAATACAGTAAACTATGAAAAATCTCAAAATGCCTTAATCCAGATCACTTCCTTGACTTTCATTAAATTTTCTATTTTTCTTGATGTTATTTCATAATACCAAGAAGGCAACTTATAAAAAGCACATTGATGAAAAGAATAACAGTACAACTTTTAGAAAGAAGAATGTGATTTTTATATTAATGAAGTGTGGAATAATTATGTAGGGAAATATTTTAGACTAGTTTTATGGCATTAACTAATGTATTTTACACACATACGTATACTACAATTAACGTTTATGTCTTATTACTACATTCATTCTAGCAGTTAGAAATGTCATACTTTCCTGGGATTTTGCACTACACTTTATACTCTTATTATAGTCTTAGTATAGTTTATCTGACATACAGTTAAGAGAAAATTATATGTGATATAACTATTGTTTAATTCCTATAAGTAGATTATTAAATTTGCATAAAATTAAGGGTAAGGGGCATGTCTTGGCATCATTGCTAATGACTAATCCAATACTTTGCAAAAAACAGGCACCTTTAAGTAACAATTTAGTTGAGTAATGTCTGAGAAATTTGTTTCTTTAGAACTTAGACGAATTATTGATACTGAAAAAGCTCTATTACCTGTGGACTGTGTTGATTTGTTCCATGTGGACTAGTTCCTGAAAGAAATTTTACTAAGACATGAATAAGATTAGGATCTGAGACCAGTAGATGGGCAGTACTTTCCTGAGTTCCAATAGCATTACTGGAAACAGCTACAAAATAACAACATATAGAAGACAAAAATCAGTTCTGCTATTGAGAAAATGTTGACAATATTTTGGAAGCTATTAAATGTTACGGATGTCATTTTTCATTTGTATTTTCTGTACAAAATGTATAGATGCATATTAAGTGCACTTCTATATAGCATGTTTTATTTGCCCTTCTCTACTATTTACTTTGCTAGACTTAATCACAGATCATACCCAAAGTCTCAAAGATTCTCTTTCACAAAGCACTTTTAAAGTTATTTTCATGTCCTGGTAATAAAAAAAATCCAATATAGCATCTATGAATATTTATTACCCTAGAAAATACAAGCAGACACATATAAAATAGTCAATATGTAATTCAACATTCACTACTTTTGCAGGCTACAAAGTCGCATTTTTAGGGATCAATTCTTTTAAGTTATTAATAACAAGCCACAGAAGTAATTAACCAGTTTTGCAAACTTGATGCTATACAAATTGTTGATGTTATAGAGATTTCCCTCAACTTGCTAATTTTTATAAATTCATCCTCTCTACTGTAATCTTAGAGTGATATGTATACATGATAATCTTAGGATTAGCCTTAAGATGGAAAAAAATGAAAGTGGCTCAACAAAAATTTATCTTAATGCCTTGACTAATCTTGATTAACTTTGTACTTAGGAGAAAAAGTATCAAAACCAAAAGAAAAACTTTATTTTTATTTCAGGACATAAATTTTTCATTTCATTTAACATGTTCCCTTTGATCATATTCATTACATATCTCTAACATCCATTTATAAAATAATCATTGCTAATACAAGAATTAAGAATTTAAGAGTTTGAAATTTTGCTATATAAACTCATGTATAATAACTATGCTGACAACATTAATTTTACAAGAGGTACATTTCCATTTGATACAGGCTAATAACAGTCTCAAATTCATAATGGAATTTTACAAAAAATTTATCTTGACAACCCAATATCGTATTTATTTTTTTTTCTTTTTAGGCAATCGGGGTTAAGTGACTTGCCCAGGGTCACACAGCTAGTAAGTGTCAAGTGTTTGGTCTGAGGTCAGATTTGAACCCAGGTCCTCCTGACTTCAGGGCCAGTGCTCTATCTGCTGCGCCACCTACCTGCCCCCCAATTTCATGAAAACCTTAATATTCCCTTACTCAAAATAGTAAAAGTATATTTTAGGGTTACAAAGAAATAAAATTTCAAGTTAACTTACAGTTAAGCTGCATGTTTGTCATGAGGGTTAGGCTATGAAGCACTAGGCACCACGTCCGAAGTGAAGTATTGGGATACCATGCCAATACTGTTAAGAAGCTAGTTATTGATGCTGTAGAGAAAAGAGTTGGAGAAGGGACAAGACTATCTTTTAGAAAAGCAATCTGAAAAAGAATTTTCAGGTCTTCAATGGGCTTTATAAGAATGTAGAACACATGACTCAAAGTTACTAGATCATTAAAAAGATAAGCTTACTCTATAAATGCTACTCGATAATAGTATAGATAGATAATAGTCAGAGAATAAAAGATCTTCATTGACAGAAGGTCCTCAGTGACCATTAATTCAAACCAGGACTTTTGCATGGCTCTAATTATGAGGAAACTCTTATCTGAAACACAAACATGGCTCTTTACAACTTATAAAATCATTTTTCCTTATTCAGCTCTCAGGTGCCAGCAGAACAATTTTAATCATTTTTTAGCTAAGAAGACCCTTACCAAAATATTCCATGTTCCTTTCTGTGACTATTCACTGTTGTCTCCTGAATTCACCCATATTTATTCTCTCTCTCAAGCTCTGTATGCATGTATACGTCATTTTCCCCCCGCAATAACATTACATAAGATTTAGCCTATCTCATGTCTCTTTGTAATACTTCACACCCTTGTATAGCCATACTGTCTCAGGATATCATATTTGCTTTTTTTATGTTAAAATCCTAATTCAGCTTGCTTAGTACCCATAATATGCCATGAGACGCTAAGAGATCCCAAATCATCAATATAAAAATAAAACAATAAAAACATACATTTTGTTAGCACCAACTATATGCCAAAATTCTGTGCTATATAATGGGGATGCAAAGATGAAAAAGAACCCTTGCCTTATTTCTTTTTCTTTTCTTTTTTTGGCAAGGCAACTGGGGTTAAGTCTCAAGTATCTAGTCTGAAGCCACATTTGAACTCAGGTCCTCCTGACTCCAGGGCCAGTGCTCTATCCACTGCATCACCTAGCTGCCCCTACACTCCCTTCTTTCAAGGTAGTTACACTGCCGCAGTTACACAAGATGCCCCAAAAGCGAGTGTAGTTTTAAGCTTTAATAATTTTGGTTGTATAAACACAACAAACTTGTTATTTGCATTTCTTTAATACATAATCAGTTTTTGAATAATAACTTTTTTACTTTAACAAAGGGCATTCTGTTGTTATGTACTGCATGTGTGTTAATTTCTGGATTAGCACTTTCTCACAATGGTTGATTGGCTAAGGAGGTCTCCTTCTGTACTACCACAGCTGCCTGATTGATTTACATTAGATCTTGTGGGGTCACATTAAAACTGTCATTTATACAACAAAACCTCATTCTTTGCAACATCTTAAGGCTAGGAAAAGCAGCTAATAAAAGTTTCTACAAAGTTCAAAAGTCAACTAGAGATGGTGGTTATGTTGAATTTTAAAAATAAACATCAATACTTCAAAAATTTAGATAATTAGCCTTTAAAATTTTTTTTCCTGCAAATCGTAGTATTTATACACGTGGTTGTGGCATTTATACTTTTGAAGTTAAAGCACAAAACTTCAGTAAGACTTTTGGGACATGTTTTATTTGTGTAAGGCGCTACTTTAGTCTTGATAACTCTTTTACCTTGATTCAAAGATATGACAGGTGTCCGATTAGCATTATATAAGAAAATGTCAGCTCCATGTTCTTTATTCCCAGAGGAATTAGAATTTAGACTTAATGTAAGCCATAACTGTAGAAGGGACTCCAACTAAAAAGTAAATATTAAAAATGAAGCTTAAAAAAATTTGTACAGTCAACAGTATAATTTTTAAAAAGATGAAACATACTTAAATTTATGTAAATAATTATACTTCAGCTTAACATTTACTCTTATTTCCTAGATTAGCTACATACATACACACATATTAAAATTTCTAAACATAAATGTTTTAAAATCTCATCCTAATAGCATAAACACAAAAGAATAATCTTAATCCTAAATCTATACTAGAAAAAACCTATATACATTCCCACTTATGTAACTACATGCACAGGCTGTTGTTCAGTTGTTTTCAGTTGAGTCCAAATCTTCATGGCCCCATTTGGGGTTTTCTTGGAAAACATACTGGAGTAGTTTGCTATTTCCTTCTCCAACTCATTTTACAGACGAGGAACTGAGGCAAA
Organism: Vombatus ursinus; assembly: GCF_900497805.2. Taxonomy (NCBI): domain Eukaryota; kingdom Metazoa; phylum Chordata; class Mammalia; order Diprotodontia; family Vombatidae; genus Vombatus; species Vombatus ursinus. The sequence continues at coordinate 13,012,995 of NW_020948840.1, forward strand.
CAGGGTTATGTGACTTGTCGAGGATCACACAAGTCACACAATGTCAGAGGCCAGATCTGAACTTGTGAAGATGAGTCTTTCTGACTCCAGGTCCCACACTTTATCCACCTATGCATAGCCCCATATGCCGTTATTACAGAAAAATAAAGCTTGTCTTCAATTTTGATACATTTAATTAAATGTCAAAATACTTTTTATATAAACCTTTCTCCCCAACACTCTAACATCAAATCTTCTACAAATAATCACTTTTCCTAAATGAACGCATAAAGGAAAAAATTATAATTTCACGTGTTCTCAGCGCCATACCTGAACATGATGAACTTGGAGCATGGAAAAAAGTTTGTTGAAGCAAGTACTCAGCATGGGGATGGAGGACAATTGAATTATCAGCTGGTTGGTTGGGTTGGCTGCCTGGAACCCCCGTAATAATGAATCATCTGTTCCAGTGGGAGACTGGGAAACTGAAAATTAAACCAATACTTCCATGATTTGTAAAGGAAATAAACTTAAATTTGAGAACAACATGATTCTCTTGGACATACATACACATAAAGTTAAATGACAGTGTGACATAAAAACTACCTAGAAAGGTTGCAATGACAGACAGATTTATGCATTTATCTGACTGAAGGAATGTAGCTGAACTAAACACTAAATCCCTTCCTGTATATAATTCTAGTGCACATGATAAATCATAAACAAGCATAAGAGTTTATAAACATCTGACTCATACCATCAACACTGCATGAGCACTTACTGAATGTACGGCAGAATAAAGTATTAAATTTGTGCTTCAGAAAGCCATACTACTCAGGGAGAATTTATGTTTAACTTTAAATAAAATGAAAGACAATTGGTTTGCAAAGATTTAAAGGCAGCAAACCTAGCAAAGTTTTAAAAATCACAGTATAAAATAGTTTTTAGTTACATGTCGGAGATGTGTTTGTTAATGCCTGCAAAATGGAATCTGCCTCCAAAGTGGACATCATTTTCAACATAAGCTCTGCTTGCTGTTCAAGTCCAACTTCTAGACGTGCATCCAGAGCTACAAAAATCAAAGGAGAAAAGAACTACAATTTAAGAAAAGAGAAATAAATAGCAAAAATGAAACAAATACTGTAATATTTATAATTATAAAAGCTATACTATCCATATTTTTTAGATCAAAAGTATCATTGTCCATAGGATAAAACTGTAAACATTCCACACTACTCTTTTTTTTTTTAAAAGGCAATTGGAGTTAAGTGACTTGCCCAGGGTCACACAGTTAGTGTCCAGTGTTTGGCCTGAGGTCGCATTGAACTCAGGTCCTTCTGACTTCAGGGCCTGTGCTCTATCCACTACGCCACCTAGCTGCTCCAATTCCACACTATTCTTAATTTGTTTCCACATAACATAATTTATGGAGTTCTTCCTCAGACTGATAAGGTTCATTTACTCTCCCCATTTGACCTGATGTGCATTTACACTTCCTCATATTGAACATATAGTATTTAATACGGAGATTGTGTTGATGAAAACTGTTTACTGTAGAATTTTTCAAAGCCCTATTCATCTCATATATACTCTGGTTCCTTTAATATTCTCTGAACAGATCTTATTACAGAAGTTGCCAGTGCAGCTCCATGGCACTTGACATGCAGTCTGGAAGATCCATTTCAATTCTAGCCTCAAAACACTTATAAGTGTGACTCTGGACAAGTCACTGACTCTCTTTTTGTCCCAGTTTCCTCATCTGTGAAAACTACCTTGCAAGGTCATTATGAAGATCAAATGATACACTTGCAAAATATTTTGCACAGTGCCTGGCACATTGCAAGTACTATATAAATACTATATATTATCTAAATAGTGTCTCCCCCTTAAGAAAGTAATCTCCTACAGGGACAGTTCTATATAGTGCTTAACACAGTACCTGGCACACAGTAAGCACTTGATAAATGACTGAAGGAATCAATTAGAAAATATGAAGAAATGTATATATCATTACAGCATACTGAAACGGTCCAGATAGGTTTATTCTTTGTTGACTATAAATGAGAATTTTGCATAGTAGGATAAAAGACAACCTTAAAGGATGAGGTAAATAAGTAGTCTCCCATATATATGTAAGGATGACAAAAAGTTTCTTGATAGACGGAAGAAGAGAATATCCAATAGAGAGTCCTCTGAGGATCAATATTAAATTACATACACACACACTCATTTTGTATATATTCTAAATACACATATATGGTATCTCCCCGAAAAGACTAGGAGCATCTTGTAAAAAGCAAGTGATTGATTTTTCTGATCATATTCTAGTACCTTACTTAGTGTCCTGCACATATTAGATTGGGTGAGCTATGTTCATTAAAGTATTTTTTTGCCCATATCACAAGTGCTAACGTTTTTCAAGACAAAATATAAGAATTTCCTCAATATATAATAAAGTTATCCTAACAATCTATTTTTGGATAACACTGTGCTGATTGCTTTAAGCCTCCTCAATGAAAACCAATTTCAATGAAACCAAAATTGGTTTACCAACTCACAGGAAAAACAAAACAAAAAGGGATAAAGAACGCAAAATAATCAATTCAAAATGTATTAAGCACGTTGCATACACTAGGCATTAGAGACTAAAATAAAACAGATCATTATTTCAAGGAGCTCACATTATATAATGGGAAACGTGCAAATAAGTAAGTTCAATGGGGAAAGAAGAGGAATAAATATCAGAATGAATCAGAAAATGAATTGCATTCCAGTTCTGGTCAACACAAATGGTGTTAGATGGATATGAAATGTTATGAAAAGAGAACCAAATTAGGTCAGTATGGTGAACCATAGAGTATCTAAACAGAAGTGATATTTAAGAAATCTTGAAAGGCAGGCAGGAGACAATTCATTAAAGAATTTAAATACAAAAGCAATTTGTATTTTACTCAAGAAGAAAGAGGGAGCCATTAGAAAGCTTTTTAAAGTATGAGACTGACAAGGTCAGACATGCTTTAAGAAGTTTACTTTGGCAGCTCTGTGGCTAAAGCTCAAAAGGTGATAAGCATCTGGTAGGCAGCCCACTGAGCTAGCCCAATACAGAAGGATAATGAACAGAGACATAACCTGAGTAGACGGAAAAGATTAAAGTGGATGACATTTGGGAAATCCCACTGCAATTCCAAACTATTAAATAAGGAAACGCTAACTTTCTTAACACCTCTTTATCTCAAGGACTCATAAGGGTTGTTAAATAATGCAGTAAGCTACAAACAAATCTTTAAATAATCAAAGAGTAAAATTATACCTGGTAAGTTTAAATATGGAAAATGTTAACAAACCATAATCTGCCTATGAGTGGCCAAAGGATAGAAAAAACAATTTCTCAAAAAAAAATTTTTTTTTTAAACTATTCATAGAAGCACTATATACATATTACATATAGTGACAAATATTTGCTATGTAGGAAAAAATATTTTAAATAATCAGCACAAAATGACTAGAATATAAAATCACTAACAAAGTATAAGTAAATGTAAACAACAATAAAGAACTGATCTGTAAAATTACAAGAAAGGAGAAAATTCTAATCTTTTGAAAATTTTATTATTTATTTTTAGCATTCATTTTTTTAAAATTTTGAGTTTCAAATTCTCTCCCTCCCATCCCTCACCCACTCATTGTGAAGGAAAGAAGAAAAAAATTTTTGAAGAAATAAGATATATTAAGCATAACCAAAATAACAACTAAGTACAAAAAGGCTACTTTAAAAGGCAACAAAAATCTTAGGAATAATGGATAATAGTGGTATTAATTTATAACACAGAAACCTGTTTCCTTAAAAAATGCAAAATTATTAACAGGCTTCATGTAACATCTATTATTAGTTAAGTCAAGTCAAGAAGCATTTTCAAGTGTCTACTATGTGACAATAGCTTTATTAATTTCTGGAGAAAGAAACAAAGGCAAAAAATATCCCCTGCTCTCAAGAAGCTCAAGCTAAATGAGGAGACAATCTGCAATTATATACATACAAACGATAGAATGAAGGGTAAACTGAAAATAATCAGCAGATTGAAGGCACAGGCATTAAGGGGAATTGGGGAATGCTTTTTGCAGAAGGTGAAATTTTGGTTGGGGAGGGAGGGAAGGAAAGAGGGAATGAGCATTTATGTAGTACTTTCCCTGTGCCAGGCACTGTGCTAAGCACTTTACAAACATACAACAACCCTGGAATATAGGTGCTATAAATATCTTCACTTTACAGTTGAGGAAACTGAAGCAAAGTTCAGGTAAATTGCATAGAGTCACAAAGCTACTACGGATAAGCTCATAAGAAAAAGGATAAAACCGTAAGAATAAGGATAAGACCTGAAAAGACGCTAAAGGGCAGAAATGAAGAGGGAGAAAATTTTAGCCATGGGAAAGAACCAAAAGAAAATGTTCTGAATTAAAAAATAAAATATCTGGAAGGACTAACAGCGAGTTGAGTATTTCTGAAATACAGAAAAGAGGGAAGGGAGTAAAGTGTAAGACAACTGGAAAGGTAAGAAGTAATTGGGTTTTGAAGGACATTAAAAGTCAAACACTCAACATAATCCTTGCGTGTCATCTTAAGAGCTGTCTATGAGTGAATATTTTGGTAGAATCGTCGGAGAATATTCTTTGGACTTTATGGACATTCAAACAAAAATTTTCTAATTAAAAAATGTAAACCAAAATACATAATTTTTTGAAAATTACGGATCACTGCTTAAGTACACGGAATTATGCTTTATGTTGCTGGTTGAAAAAAATAAATCATAATCACGAAATGTACACTTAACAAGTTTTCATTTTGAGCAGTCAATATTTTAACATGTGAACAATAAACATCAATGGAAAAATCTAAACAGCTGAAAAGTAAAAAGCAAAGAAATCAAAAAGCTATACCGGTTTGTCAAATGAACTGCAGACAATAACTGCTTAAGAGTTTCAAAGAACAGAAGTTAAATCAAATCTCTAGAGAGTATAGACAGACTTTGCTACATTCCTATCCAAAGTGCTCCTAAAAACCTCAGCCAGCTTATTTACTAGGCAGTTACTTGGATAATGGCCATTTGGGGCCCAATTTTTAGATCCTAACAAGCAGAAGAATAAATTGATGAATCTCTAAATGTCTGCTAAAAGAACAACAAAACCACACTCATCACAGTACACCCCAGTGTACTCTCAGATGACCTCCACTTTCCATTTCATTTACTTAATTTCTGAAATAAAGATTGAAGTAAGGCTATATACAATGAACACTGACATCAATAAAATTAATTTGCAGGCTCACTCACCAAAATTAACCTCAAGATACACTGTACATGTTCATTCTTTTTTTTCCTTTGCCTGTTATTATTATTCTGTTATCATGATTTCAGTAGCTTATTAACTACTAACAAGCAGGAACTCTGTGTTAAAAAAGGATACTTCCTTTGTTCTTTCATCAGTTCCCATTTAAATCAAATTATATTTATAATCTTTTCACCTACTTTTGGAGTTTTATTAAAGCTGTCAAAAGGTAGTAAGATAAAATTTTTATTCTATGTTTCTAACTTAATGAAATGGCCCCAAATGTCTTATAAAACTTTATTCAATAACACATACTCTTTAAAGTAGGGGGGAAAATAATAGATGAACAAAATAAATCAAAACTGGTTTATTAAAAAGTTCCTAAGCAGATGGAGGAGAGATACATCCAAGATAAGTATCCAAAATTGTACTTATGTTATGAATTATTTTTGTTTTCTATTTACAACTGCACAAAAGGTTAGGTAAAGGAAACAAAATCAAAGTCTTACTAGTTTTAGAGCTGGCAAATACATAATACTCCTACGACTTACTAAAAAAAAGAGGATGGTTTTTGCAGTGATACTACTGGGATTGTGATCAGGAATACTGACATTCAAGTTTGACTACAGATACAGTCTGATTTTGGACTTATCTTCTAAATCAGGATGTCTTTTGATAAAAATTAATGGAGGCAGTTCCCTATACTAATGACATCACAGATTCTTCTATCACATGAGACAAAAAGTCTTAGGAGACCTTCCAGTCATCCCAAAAGTTCTACTCATTCACATTATATTTCACTAGCAAAAAAACAAAACAAAACAAAACATTATACTTACCCTGAGAAACTGACACACTAACAGTCTGTGATCCATTTTTTTCTGTGGTTGCTGGTGGTTTTGCTACAGGGATTCCAAGACCTCCAATGTAAGGGTTATAATTGTAGGTGCCATAATCAGCACCCCAATAATCATACCATGTGCTGCTTATAGGCTTGAAAAAATGAAAAAAAGATAAGAGAATGTGGGTTATTTTCCCCCATCCACTTTGGTGAACTCTTCTATCTACTGTGTCATAATTTATAATTAATTCCTTCCAGTTAGTACCATCTATTTACAAATTCCATGATGACATAAAAGTTCCTGAGATTTACATTTCTCAAACACATAGCACACCTCACACTTAGGTAAACTGGTTATAAAGAGTATCTAGTATATGTTTAAATTCAGTAATTCTACCTCTCATACCAAATATTAAGCAACTGCCCCCTTAATCTATAGCCAAAATTAAAACTATTTTCAAAACATTTAAAAATTGCCCATTTTATGTAACAAAATTATTTTGTTTTGTTATTTGATATAAAAGTCTTTCTTTCTAAAAGTTCAAATGTGGAATAATCTAATCTGTACTTAACCAAAACAACACTGTACTATAATGATTACCTAATTCTTGATTTACATACTGCTAATTCAGAATGCAACAACAATTATGAACACTTTTCTCATTTAGTGAAACCAATTAAACTCTTTTAAAAGAATTATCATTTTTCCTCCATAGTTTTATTATTATTGACAATAATTTATAAGAAATATTGTTATTAACATTATATTAACTTTACAACTTATGTATCATTTAAAATCAACATCTCATCGAATTCTGTAATATTTAATGTTGAAAATTGTACAAACAATGGCCTATGTTGTGGATTCAAACCTATTTTTCAGTATATAAGGGACATTAGACAAACACTTACTGGTTAAAAAAAGAAATCCCTCCTGGGGACAGCTAGGGGGTACAGTGGATAGAGTACCAGCCCTGGAGTCAGGAGGACCTGAATTCAAATTTGGCCTTAGACACATAACACTCACTAGCTGTGTGACTCTGGGCAAGTCACTTAACCCTTATCGCCTCACCTCCCCCCCAAAAAAATCTCTACAAATTAATTTAAATATTTAAAGCATGCCATACCTTGAATACTTTCGCTGCAAGAGGATCTTTTTCCAAATCGATATCTAAAGGATCAATGTCAACTTCCATCAGATCTTGTAATAACTCAAGATCAATTTCTTTATCTTTTTCCAAAGATGAAAGAGGGGGAGCACCTACGATTGAATTTGTTATAATGTTATAATGTTATAAATGAATATTATAAGTTCTAAAGTTAAAATGAATTACCTGAAATTTAGCTTAAAAATATAAACACATTTAAAACTTGCCAGCTAAAAAAACTATATATGAAGTATTTCTGATTTGAAAATTTTTTTACAATGTCATTTCAAAAAGGACATAAAAGTCTTTTAAATGTCCATATTTCTGATTATAGTCCCTAAGTATATTTTTAAAATTTGGGTTTTTCTATTGTACTTAATAACACCAAAATATTAAAATCCACATGCTAATTTAAGAAAGAAATGCTATTCTAATTTAAGAAGGAAAACTATTACAAAATATAAATATATTTATTCACCTGTGATGTCATGTGTCAGAGGTTCATCAATAGTTTCTAGCAATTGAACTGAAGACTGTTGAAGAGAATCATCAGAGTCACCAGTTGTTGTTCCTACATCTTCTCCTACTGCCCCTTCTTCCATAGCTTCAGCAGCAATTGGTGCTAACAATTCTCCTGTGAATAAAGTCACAATAACTCTCATAAGCAATATTTTTCTAACAATAAATTTTAAAACAAATTAAGTCATTCTCTTTAGGTTTCAATAATGAAAAATGCCAATACTATTCATTATATATAATCTAGCTCATTATTTTCTATGAATAATTTTTACATGAATTTGATAATGCTCAAGGAAATTGTGATGCAACATTTTAATATACAGGTAATAATCACTGTCAACACAATCTTCAAGTAGTTTTTGTAGTATACATGCATCAAAAGGACTCTCGAAATAAATTACAAATGTAATTTCTTTATTATATTATAATTATTATATTATTAATTATATATATATTATGTAATGTAATTATAATATAATTTATAAAAGCCAATGATAATACTTAACAGTTTTTTTAGAGTTAAAATAATTTTTTCATGTACAAATTAAATGTGCCACCTGAGAAAAAGAAATTCTAACTTACCTGCTAAGATGTCCTGTAGCATACAACTCAAGGAGTACTGAGCCCAAGCACCACCCCAGGATATATCTCCTCTATTAAAGTCAGTTCCAACCATAAGTAATAAGAGTCTTTCTAGTTGAGGCTCATTTACAATTTCACACAAATGAATTGTTGGCCGAGTGGCATTTGCAATTCTTGCAAGAACCTTTAATAAATTTTGGGAAACATAAATAAGCATCTAGAAAGTAAAAACTATATCAACAATCCAATTTCAGTTTGTAAAATAACACTTTGGAGAAATTTAAAATGTGTTTTCTTCTCAAATTAACCTCTAAGAAACATACCTTTTTAAGTATTAAGATTTTGGGCCAACATATGTCTGGAATGATTATTCCTAGATCTGTAAGTTGTACATACCTAAGAAAGCTTCCATTATTTCAATTTTTATTCTCTATTTTAATTGCTTTAAATGAATGGCTAAAAAAAGTGCATTCAAAAGAGCACTGTGAATAAAACTTTTAAAAAAAAACTGAAAGGGGAAAACATTTTTCCACAGTAACAGACAGTTTTATTTCACTATTTTATGGCATCAAAGTTAACTATGGCCTTCTAAAGATAATCACTCAAGTGAGCTTTAAGCCTTGAACCTCCATTTCCTCATTTGTAACAAAGTGATACTTGCAATACTTAAGACTGTTGTAAAATAAAGAGGAAAAGTGTTGCAGGTAAGGAGATGTGCAAGCGGGAGAGACAGGCAGATACTGAGATGAGAGGGAAAAAAAAGATAAAAAAAAAAAAGAGATGAGATTTAACAAGATATATAAGAGAGATAAAGGGAAAGTGAACAAGAGAAGAGTGTATAACAATATGCACAGAAAGGTATCCAGCATAGAATGGCAGAAATAGAATTGGCTTTACAGTCAGGAAGACCTGTGCTGACATCCATCATCTAACTCATACTGACTATGATTGGGGACAAGACACTTCCCCTCTCTGCAGCTCCAGGCAATTCTCTAAGTTGCAGAGAGGGTATAAAGTCAAACTGGTAGATGAAGGAGTTCCTAACTGGGAGCTGCTTATACAGATGAAATCACATGGTATTTAAAATTTAAATTTAAAATGACCAACATCTTTTTTTCTCTTTATGATTAGCAGAGTGGCACAATGGTAAAAAAAAGACTTGGGACCTGGATTCAAATCTTAACTGTGGCGTTTTCTGCCTGGGTAACTTTGAGCAAGTCATACAGTATGGCTGAGAGGCTTAATTCCAGTTTCCCCATCTATAAAATGGGAGTAATAATACCTCATATCCTATCTACTGCACTGAGTTGAGAGTTAAGCATTTAGTAAACCATAAAGCAATTTCTGAATCTTAAATATTAGTATGACTTCTATTATTACTATTTATTTTATAACAACTTACTGTTTTCTACCAATTTCTAACAAATCTCATCCTTCTAATGATTGTACTATGCCCATTCCCCTTACAAATTTTTTTTTAAATGTAAACGAACTATTCTTTTACCTTACAAATAAACAAAAGGAGATCTGCATGACAAGTAAAATCCATGGAGAGAAGAAAGAGCAGAAGTTTCTGCACTACAGAGATGCAACGTTCATGGGCCAAAGTAAATGGAAGGGGTTCTATTTCTGGGTTTTCTTTTGTGGTTGAGACTTCTGTGTCTAACGTAGAGCGAGGCCATTCCGCAGTGCGACGTAAACGAATTAAATCCTTAAAGTGCTGCACAGAGAATTTAAAAAATTTTTACATCGTGCTAAAATTTTCTTAACTAAGCTATTTCAGTCTAATTTTGCATATAAAATTAAAATTGGGCACAAAATGTAAAACAAACCTTGATGATTTCTGTAGGAAAAAATTTCAAACACATAGGACTATCAAATTCTAAGGCGAAAACTGAATTGCAATTAACCTGCTCATTGGAACAATACTCAAATATTAAAACAAATATGACAGACCAATAACTAAGTTTGATGTAATTAAATATATAAAATATAGAATGTCAATACGAGTTACATGGAAACAACCAGTAGGAACAAGAATAAACGTTTTTTTCTCCCCACAGCAAAGTTCTATTAGAATTATGCTGATGGGCACACAAATATATTATCAAACCTCCCACCACACCTTTCTTCTCCTCTCCCTCCTGCTCATACCCAGACTAAATGAAATTGGACAAAACGGTGTGAAGTGGGGATACCACAGGAACAACATTACAAATGATAGTAACCTAAAAATTAGTGAAGAGAGTCAATGTCATTAGGACTCAGAGAAAAAAAAATTGCTGCTAAGAGTTTTACAATGTCAGAGTGAAACTGGGTTGTGATGTATTGATGACTAATTACTATGAAATAACATGTTACGTGGGATTGTTTTTAAGTGTCCCAAAACAGATTGTCCAAAATAATAAGGAGATGGGGTCAGTGGTTTTGTTTTAGCCTATTGGTTGACCACAAGAACTCAAGTCACTTGGGCCTATACATTAGGTGACACTTGTGGCTTTTTCATTCTAACCATCACATTTTAGCGGTCCTGAGAGCCTAAAAATTATTTGTATTACTTTTGTGGAATAACTAATTTATGAAAAATAAAAAGTCTTCCAAAACATAAATGAAGACTGATCAACACTTTTTAGGATTCCTTGTTTGTTTCCATATTTTAGTGTAAAGTGAATATACAAAGAATAAATAACTCATAGGTAGAGTAACTATTATTCTGAATTCATTCCTTCTTTTTAATTTCTAGAATGAATCAAGTCCTTTAATTACTTTGAAACAAATTCATTTGAATACATTTGATATATATCTACATCCATTATCTATATCTATATATATATCCCTCTATATGTATCCCTTCATATTTTAGGTAGGTGAAGTACATAAAAGATTTAGATTTCAAAAACATGTATTATTTTTAATTAATAATTGAGGAGTTTTAAGGGAAATAAGCTTTAAAAAGTAAATCCAAAGTAGTACAACTTGAATTAAAGTTATTGCTAGTTGTCTTTTTAAAAAATTTAGGAAACTTCTGAGAAGCCTGATTCATTATTTTCTCCTTTAATTCAGAATATAACAATTCTTCCCCTTAAAAATAACTTGTAAAACAAAAATTTATTCCTAGTAATTTAATAATTCCCTACACCAATGCTTCTAAACAGTAAGGTAGCAGCTAGGTGGCGCAGTGGATACAGCATTGGGCCTAGAGTCAGGAAGACCTGAGTTCAAATCCGATCTCAGACACTCAACAGTTGTGTCACCCTGGACAAGTCACTTATCATCTGTCTGCCTCAGTTTCCTCAACTGTAAAATGGGGACAATAACAGCACCTACCTCCCAAGGTTGTTGTAGGAATCAAATGAGGTAATACTTGTAAAAGCGCTTAACACTGTACTTATTTTCAAAAAATGCTTATTCACTTCCCTTGCTTAACACTCCAGAAAGGTATTGTGCACAACAGGTTTGAGTGCGGGCTATTAATTTCTGACCATAACCTAATGCTCTAATGCTGAAACAGTTTCATAACAATTAAGGAAGCAAAGACCAAAGCAGAAATATATCAATTATGAAATTTAATATTAGATTAAAACTATGCAATTATCAAAATGCTTTTACATAGGATCTGATTTAAGGTCCTATAAGCGAACTCAGTGAAAAGACGACTAACAAGCTAAGAGTTTCAAATGACTGGTGAATTAAATGAATAGTGATGACTGGCATGGATCAAAACCTCAGGAATCAATTATTTAAAAGAATAAAATGGAAAACTACTTTCGGGAAGTAGGTAGGCTTTTAAATTAAAAGCTGTAAGATCACAATACCTTTGATGTAGCCTGCTTTAGTTTTGCCTGCTCTACCAAAAGTTTGTACGATGATCCTTTGTTGCTTTGTATTTTCTCTTTTTCCATCTGTTCCACCAAAGCCTTCTGTTTTGATTTTAATAAATTAAGTTGCTAAAAAATAAAAATTAACAAATAAAAATATAAGCCACAGAAATACAGCATTCTTCTACACTGGGGCCAAAGCTTCCAGTAAAAACTGTATAGAATACTCTATTCACATGCAAATTGTTCACTTAAGATTGCAATAGTTGCAAAGAAGTATAAAACATATGTACAGCTAAAGCTAACATTCATATAGCACTTAATCTGTGCTAAGCGCTTTTACAAATATTACCTCATTTGATCCCTACAACAACCTTGGGAGGTAGGTGCTATTACTGTCCCCATTTTACAGTTGAGGAAACTGAGGCAGAGGATAAGTGACTTGTCCAGGGTGACACAGCTAGTGAGTGTCTGAGGCCGCAACTGAACTCAGGTCTTCCTGACTCCAGGCCCTGTGCTCTATCCACTGCGCCACCTAGCTGCTATATAATAATGTTACATCCTGAAATTGCTTTAAAACAGTACAAGAATCAATAAACAGCAATGCAAACAGTCGTCTGAAGAAATATCCCCGGAATATACCTAAAAATATACTTGATGAAGTCATTACCATTGAGATTGAGGCAACTCTCAAATTTCCTTACAGATTTTAGGACAGAATCCAAGTATCAGTCAGTGCTCTAAAAACCCATTTCTCTTAAAAACTCATAATTTTTGAAAGTCTAATATAACAATGTTTTATAGCAATTAATATAATAACGAAAGTTCTAGTGATGGGCTAGAAAAATAAATATGGGGAGATTATATTGGAATGTTTTCCACTCACCAGAAAGGTAAAGTATTTAGTTAAGAAGAAAAAACTACTTCAATTTACCTGGATGAAACTATCCTAAGAGATTATTCAATTCCCTTTGCTAAGATTTTGAGCTCACCAAGCAATCTTCTTGTTGGTAATTCAATTTCCCATGCACTATTTCAGTTCCCCAAATACCTAGGTACTGAGAAGGTAGTGTCTTGGATAAAGCATATGGAGTCTCCCCATTAATATAAAGATATATACCTCCATTTGAATTCTAAAATGTAGTGTACTGGTTAAAAAAAAATTAGTTTGTTGGGTGTTTTGTCACCATGAATCAATTAACCAGAATGTAATAACCTGCAAGAATCTGGAAAATGGAGTTCCTGAACCTGTGAATCTGAGAATTTCCCTCTAATCCTATGAAATTACCATTCATTTACTCTGAATCTATTTTTTATTTACTTAGCTCCATATTTATCATTCCCTCTAGTTGACTATAAGCTTCTCAAGCATAGGTTTTGCTTTATTTTTATCTTTGTTTCCCTTGCCCCTAGAACAAAGGAATTGCTTAATCAATGTTTGTTGAATTAAATAGTGACTTTGTTACCTATCATTTTCCAGGTTGTAACTGTCCTCAAGAATTTAGCCATTACATTTCAATGGAAATTATTCTCTCCTTGGTAAACTATACTTTATCAAAGGGTTCTATTCACAGAGATATATGGCTTCAAATAACAGAAATCACAGGTAGACCAGTGAAGAGAAGAATGAAAAAAATAATCTGTTAAGCACTTACTATGTGTAAAGCACTGTGCTAAGTGCTAGAGCTATAAAGAGGTTAAAAAAAAAAAAAAAAAAACAACAAAACAGTCCCTGCTATAAAGCAGTTCACATTCCAATGGGACAGACAGCATATATAGAAGGTATTGACTGCAAATCAATTGGAAAGGTTCCATGGTCCTTAGGACACAGAGACACTTCAGTGACTTCTAGATGGTTCTAAAATGTTGCTGGTATTTAGATGTATTTACAGTGGGGACATCAGTTAGCTACAGGTTACAATTATGTGGTGCAGTAGATAGAGTACTGGGTTTGGGATCAGACCTCACATACTTATTGCTTACTAGCTATGTGACTCTGAGTGAGTCACATCACTTCTATGTTTCCCTCAGTTTCCTCAACTGTAAATAGCGTATAACAACAACATCTACCTCCCAGGGCAGTTGTCAACATCAAAGGAGATAGATAATATGTGTAAAGTGTTTAGCACAGTGTCTCACACATAATATGCTTTATACAAATAACTATTCCCTTTTCTTCCTTCTTTCTCCTTCCACAATAAGATATATGCGTAGTTATCCTTCCCGTTCCCTTACTGGAGCATTGTAAATACAGTCTACAAGTCCATCCTTTTTAAGACACTGGAATTAAGTTTAAGCCAATGTTACTATCAAGAAAACCCATTCCCAAAATCTATTATAAATATCTTACTATTATGTCAATGTGACTAATATGCATGTAAACAGAATATTAGATAACTACTCAGAATCTATCATTCCTAAAATGGACAAAAATCAGTGCTACTCAAAGTAACTACAGTTTTTACAAACACAAAATGAAGTGCGCAATAAAGCCCATGAGGTAGGCAACTAAACATTCCCAAAAGAACCTGTGCTCCATAATTGAGGAGTAAGTGGAAGATCAAAATAGAAAATTCTGAGTAACAACCAGTGGGAGAATAATGGTTAGTTCAGGGGTGGGGAACCTGCAGCTTCGCGGCCACATGTGGCCTTCTAGGTCCTTGGGTGTAGCCTTTTGAGTGAGTCCAAGTTTTACAGAACAAATCCCTTTATTAAGAAGATTTGTTCTGTGAAGTTTGGATTCAGTCAAAGGGTCACACGTGGCTGAGAGGCCACAGATTCCCCACCCCTGGCTACCTAAAGTTGAGCAATTTTTTAAAAAATTAGGTGTCTATGAAACAACCAAAAGTTTTAAAAAGGCTTAAAGTTTAAAAACCTTGAAAATTACCTGTTTATGATGAACAAGCTGCTTTCTGATCTTTCTGGAATATAATCTATCAAGACTACTGTTGCCTTTGGAAGATCGATTTAGGCTTTGGGTATGCAGGCTGTTGTTAATGAAACTCCACTGGTGACCTAACTCAGTGGGGGAAAAAAAAGCTCATTAATAGTTACTGATGAATGCCCTTAGGAAACATGTAAATAATGCAAGCATTACAAAGTTAAAATTTTAAGGACACATGGAGGAGTGGAGGTAGCAGGAGAAAAGAAGGGGAAGGAATTTTTTTTTCAATTCCTAAAGGGAAATAGTAATTTGCTAGAATTTTACTAAAAAGACAACATGACTTTCCTGTCTGTAGAAAACATTTTTATCATCCTTCAACTTGTAAATAACTTCAAGTAATGATTTACTAATTGTTTGCCTTAGTTTCACTGTATTATCATATTAGATGTCTCATTAATCTCTAAAATTTCCACAGGCTTTAAATAGAATTAGCTAGTTTGATAAAAATGTCACTCAAATAGCCATTCAAACTTTCTTCAACATAGATTCAGTAGGTTAAGAGCAAAATGTCCAACTTGAAGAACAATCTGTAGCTTCATAAGTAATATTTCCTTTCACAAAGATGAAGAAAATGCTTTAAATAATTTCACAAATACACTACGGCAGATCTTGAAGGGAATCACATAATTTTTCAGAAGGCCTTACAGAAGATGATCAAGGTTTCAGTTTGCAAAAGAGCAAAATCAAGACCTGAGAAATGATACAACTTCACTAAGCTTCTTAGTGGCACAGTCAAAAACATAACTTTGGAATACTAAATTCTATTCCAGTGCTCTTTCCACTATACTAAAAGTATCAAACTCAAGCGGGCTTACATTCAGTACCCAAAACTCCCAAGTGTTGCCCAAACCAGATTAAATATGTTTAACAAATAAACATGCAATACAACATACTGTTAATTTGTAGTGTTCAAAGTCAATATGCAGTCCATAGGGATTCATTTCTATTTGAGTCTGACACAACTGTACTACACCATGGTAAGGAAGACATGTTATCAACAGTCTACTATAAATGCTCTCTACAGTACAGTAACACTACAACTAAAGGTCTGGAGTAAGGATCAAGTTTAACATGTTAATAAAAGTTAACTTCATAATGTAATGCTCCTTTCCAAAGGAGGAAGTTGAATTTTTTCTTACATGAGGAAGACACAGTATTTCTTTAAAATCTATGAACGGAACTGCAATCATTAAATTTTGCATTATAATTTATAGCACTGTTTACTACTATAACTGCTTCCTTGTTTTTTCCTTTAAATGTGAAAGGGTATAAAGTTTATTTACCATATTTATCATAAACAAACAATAGAGTAAAAAAGTTGGTGCACAATCTGTCTTCACCATTCTTCCTAGCCTCAGGAACACAATCTAGAAACCAGTGAGGAATGTCTCTTCAATTGTATATTTCTACTGACATCACCAATTTCTCTCCCTATACCACTGGGAATAGAGACTTATAATCTCAGTTCCTATTGTTTAGAGATTGAAACTATGTGGTAGTTAAGGTAACTTAGAGGTTATTTATTCAAAACTTCTCATTTTACTGATGAAGAAACTTAAGTGACTTGTGCGTAGTTACAAAGTTAACATAGTTCACAATACAAAATGGTAGTCAGGATTCAACACAAGGCCCTCTGGCTCCAAATTCAACATTATTCCCAGTGTACAACACTGCCTCCCATCTTCACCTCAAAATTTACTGTTAGCAACAAAAAGAATACATAACAATTAGAACAACAAAGGAAAGAGAAGGAGACTCTTTTTAACAGAGGTGGGGAACTACAGGTGCAGACTATGGCATATACTATAAGCCTTACTTTACGCTTAGTTTTACTGAACTGTAGTGTTTATGTAATGCTTAGTTTTACTAAATTGCTTCCTTTTGCTTTTTTAAAACAACAATTTTTTTAACAAATGGTCTCCCTTACAGAAGGACCTATTTTCCATCAAACTCACTATTAAAATGTGTACTGAATGATCATGATCAAATTTTATTAACCCAAATTTTCAACAATGACGTTTATATTTAAGTTCTCAGATCCAGTTTGGAGTGCTGGGTAATTCTAAAATCATCATTATATTCCCCCTAACATATTAATGTAAACATTTGATACCTGTCAGAAACCTCTCCCTTTCTTTACCATTCAAAGGTTTTTTGGCAGTTGCTGCCTCATCTTCAATGGTTGCAACATAATCCAGCAATCTAGACACCAGCATTACAACCCAACTGATCATGGGAATATCCAATACTCCTACAAGATGGAGACAAAAGACAAAAAAAGAAAACAAACCCAAAAAATGAGATTTTAGACTCATCAAATAATCTTTTTGAAGAGTTAAAGATAAAAGAGACAACATATATATAATATATATATACACATATATGTATTTTTACTGATAAAAGAACTAGAAGGTATGAAGCAAAGTGAACAAATTATCACCATACTTCAAAGTAAAAAATGTTCACAGAAATATATCCTCAATGACTTACAAATTTCCCTTTCCAAGAATAAAAATTGATAGATAAGAAAGGAAACAATATTATTAATTGCTGTTTCCTTTAGTCTGAGTCAAGAATATGGCTTCTGGCAATATCCTGAATATACACAGTATTATAATGTATTATTATAAATTCATAATATTCTGTTTATTATAAGGCACATAAGTACCTGATTATTAAAATAAGTATTACCTTCTGTGTGTCTGTGCATGGGCAAATGTGGTTGAAGAGGTGACAGTAAATTATCCAGGAGATTAAGCAAGCTTTCCAAGACTCCACTGTTACTAAGTGATCTTTGGCCAATGCAGGAAAGCAACATGAAAACCCTTAAAAGAAAACAAAACAAAACCGTATAGCACACACAAGACCAATAATTTTCATTTTTTCTACTAAGTTTTCTTGGTATAACTATTTTGTCCATGACAATCTGACATAATCAGTCCCAAAAATGATGAAAGACAAACTGTATAACTGGTGGAAAATGAACTTAAAGTTTACAAGACCAGGATTCAAATCCCAACCCTGATCCTGGAAAGCCATGTGACTTGCTAAATCACCTCCTGGCCCAGTTTTTCAGGTTCCCCATCTGTTAACAGGAAAGAGTGGGCTACATGACCTCTAAGGCTCCTTTCAGCAAAGAATATGCATATACTTTATGACTAAAAGTAGAATACATCTATAACCAAGGAAAGAAAATGAAATCTATTAAGGAAATGCATTTAAAATAAGCAATTTGATCTAAATTTAATCTAATTTGGTCTAATTTGATCCACAAGAGGTCAGTAATTAAGAATATAAATAAAGACAAGAAAGCAAAATTTTACCCTAGTTAGCTGATAAAGTAATAAAGGAAAAAATAGAAAATTTTAATATCTCTGCTAACATTTACCTGTGAATATCAAGGCTAGATTTAAAAATATATTTCTATATATCAGCTAAATATAATTTACATAGTTTGCCCTAAAGATAGCAAAACTGGATAGTTAACAAGCTATAGATTACATAGGTTTAGATAACTAAATTTCCTAAGGCAAAACCCCTTAATATTAGGAAACAACTTTCCAGGAAATATAATGTACACTATATAAAATACAGAATTAGAGAACATCAAGTCCTAAACTCATAGTTCACAAATAATGAAAGTAACTTGCTCAAGGTCACAACAACTGGTCATCAGCAGAACTGACACCAAAAATTATGTCTGCTAATTGTTAATCCAATAGCTAATGTGACTCTAAGCTCTTAAAATTTTTAAGAGCTATTCAAAAAAGAGTAATTCTAATGATAGAAACAAGAAAAATTAGTTTATTCTGTTATTGTACTTTTTAACTACTTGCCTGTTGGTGCTGGAATTGGGATTACAGGACAGGGAGTAATATCTAATGAGACTGTTAATACAGATTGGGGCTGGGTCCTGCAGGGCAGTGAAAGCTAATCAGAGGAGTTTATATTTTCATATTCCAGTTTGCTTTCTGGAGGAACTGAATGCAGTAAAGAGCAGAATAAAACAAGAGGGCTCTGACAATAAGCCTCCCTGTGTCAATCACAAAGAGGGCAACACTTAACAGTTTTACTTCCAAAATTAAATTGTTTTTAATTATACCATGTCTTGTACTATTATGCTAGTGTACACACACGCAGGAGGTGAGGGATGCGATAGATGTTTAATATTTCAGTGTATATTTATTTTGCTTTATTAAAAATACCAACATTTTTATTTTTCTTCCTTTCAGCAATTCAAAAAGAGGAAGAACAATCACTGTAATTACAGCCAAACATAGGTTCTTTCACTGGAAAACATGGTTTTTATCTCTGCACTCCCATAGGGCAGCAGGAATGAATGATGAACAAAATCTGACCTGAAAAACCAGGAAATGTATCTCCTTCCTCTTGATGCCTCAGATTACCCATTTTGGGGAATCTCATCAACCCTGACTCAAGGTTTAAGCAATGTTTTAAAAGACCGTGTTTACCAGTAGTTGTGATATTTGTTAATCTTAATTTCTAATGTGCTACATGATTCTTTCACCCTATCCTTAGTTCCCATATAGTCTCCCTACATCAGACCACTGAAAATAAACGAAATGGACTCTTTTTACAATGGAAATGCCCAAACTCCAGTCCTACCTGTCTTGAGGAAAGATCAGAAGTTGCTCTGAATTGTATAATTCCTGAAGAACATTGGAAAGAAACTGCCCCCACCATCTTTCACCACCACAGAGCTGAACAAGTAGAAGACCAGTGTGCAAACGTATCTTTGGGGTTCCACTTATGCACAGATGTTTAAACAGCTCTTCACATGCCTGTGCATGAAACGTGTTTTGCAAAACTGCAGGAACCGAGTGTCCTGTTAAAAGAAGGAAACAACACTGGTTTCTCAATAAAAAGAAATTTTAAAGTAATAATGTTTTTTAAAATGTTCTTAAATAAGACAATTGTAGCCTAGCACAATCAAAAACATTTTTTTTTTTGCAAATATGTCATTACTTGATCAGATCTAATAAATTTTTAAAAAAGTAATCATTTTCAATTCTGCTTCCATGTTGTACTTCTTGATTGCTTTTGGAAAGAAAAGAGAAGTAGTATTAGTCAATAAATCGAACTAGCACTTATTAAGTGTCTATTACATGCTAAGCTTGTGCTAAAATGTGGAGATAGAAAGAAAATGTGAAGTAATCCGTCCTTCAAGGTGTTTATATATATGAGGTGAAACAACATGCATAGTTAAATATGTATGATAATTTTAAGGAGACATTAGAAATTGGAGAGATTACAAAAGGCTTCATGCAGAAAAAGACGCATGAGCTTGAATCATGAAGGAAATAGGAACTCTAAGACAAGGAGGTGAGAAAGGATTATAATCCAAGGCATGAAAGAGCCAGTACAAAGGCATGGAGACAGAAAACTGCATACGTGAAAGAGTAAGAAGTGTAATTTGGCTAAACCTGCAAAGTTCACAAAGGAGAATAAATGTGTAATAAGCCTGGAAAGGTAGGCTGGGGACAGAGTGTGAAGGAGTTAAGATGGCAAATAAGGTGAATTTACATTTAATCTGAGAAGAAATAAGGAATCACAGGAATATATTAACTAGAGGAGTCACATGTTCAAATCTGTGCTGTCAAAACTCACTTTGGTAGCTATGTAAAGGAGTGGGAAATCATGGAACAAGGTATGAAGAAGGGATATCAATCTAGAATCTACCACAATAGTTTGGGTAAAGGATAATAAATTGATGATTAAAGACATGAAAATTTCAGAAAAGGGCATTGACTGTGTCTTCAATTTTTTCTAAATGGTGTTTTCGATAATGTACATGAAAGAAATTTGATTATAAAGATAATATATTGGAACAATGGAGTTAATATGTAAACTTTCGCATATTTACCAGTTTGCATAACACAATTCACAGACACAAGGACAAAGAATGCAGAAACCTACAACTACCAAAGGAGAACAATGAAAACCTCTATGTAAACATTTACCAATGAAATGAAATAAAATAAAGTAATAAGAAATATTACCATGCATAATTACATTCTCATTTAGCCAGAACAGGTCCCCAAATTATTCATACATAAGCCACAGCTCCAATACTAAAGGACAAAGTAACCATGCTCCCAAACACACTGATAAAGTAAATCAAATAAACACAACACACACCATTGGAGGAATGAAGGAGACTCAGTAAAGTATCCAGGAGATATCTGATGATTGTGCGTAATTGCTCAGTGGAGGACATCTGAATTAAATCTTTAGCTTCAGGAAGTTCTCCTAAGGTCTTTCTGCTTGCACCCAGTGCTACTTTGAGCCTTTGTACTGCATGATGAGCCAAATTGAGTTGAAGTTGCAACTGAATACAGTCTTGATAGGCCGAAAATACTCTAGTGTCTTCTTCAACTGCCTTATCTGGCTTTCGCAGAAAATACTGCGCATTATTGGCACTATTGAGAGGAGGAAGATCAATACTCTGCAAAAGGGTTTCCAGTCTATGACAAGCTAAATTGTACCTATGAAGGAAAAATGCAAAACAAAATATTTTGTGCACATTCTTCCTTAATTACACATGTAAAAAACACATACAAAGAATTAAAACACAAAGAACATATGCTAAAGTTATCAATACCAAAGAAAATAAATGAAAAGGAACATAATGAAAGACTACTTAAACAAAATGTCCGATTTATTTCTGTAACTATGTAATACATACTGTTTCTCTCCTTCCTTTCCTTTTTTTTATATTTAAGCAATACATTTGTCTTTATACAAACACGCACCAGACAAAGGTACCACCATGCAAGCATTCTTCTCTCCTTACCTTCATTTGGTTCCCCCATCATTTAGGCCAGTTACTACACCTTACCCTCCCATTAATTCCTCCCCTAGGTCCTGACTGCCCAACAGTCAAATGGATGGATTGGCTACTCACATAACTACTTATTTTGTTGAACATTTCCCAACTTTATTTTAATCTGGTTCAACATTCAGGAATTTTGCTGAGTGGCCCTCAGGTAATAAGTTTGACACCTCTGCTCTAGGTCTTACTATATTTTCTCCATGCCCCTCAAACACCAAACAACAGATCTACTGATATAACATAAGGATTTCTGAGCCTTACAATTTGCCATACAACTAACTTTATTTTATGTGCTGTCTTTGCTCAAATATAGTGTAAGCTCCTTGAGAACAAGGATCGTCTTATTTTTCTTTTTGTACATTTACCACTTATCAAAATGGTTGGGACACAGTACATACTTAATAAATGCTCATTCATTCATTCATTCCAGTATTTTATATTAGTATTAAGTAACACTTCAAATATCCCCCACTAACCTGCATTGTATGTCTTCTTGCAAGGCAATCATCATTGCTAAATGCTGATCAATTTCTGGTTGATTTGAAGATTCACTTTCTCCTCTTAAAGGATCATGCATTAACTTCAGTTCACTCTCCCAAGGCAAGATATAGGTGTGACCATAATAAAATCCTAATGGTATTTTTGCTCTAGCATTTGTACTGCCATACCGACCAATAACAGTGATCTGAAAGGAAAAACAAATACCTGCCACAATAAACATTTTAGAAAAAAAGCATTTGGATAAATACATAACAAGGCTTTAATTGATTACCAGTATGATACTTAATATAGGTTGCCAGAAACATTTATGGAACAAACAGTTCGTTTAGTTCTATGGGAAAATGTAATAAAATTAAAACAAATTATTTTCCCTTCTTTTTAATTTCCTACAAGTAATTTTTTTTACCTTCATAAACCTGCATACAGGAGGTGGTATTAAGTCATGAAGAATTAATGAATGGGTGCTAATATCTGTAGCTACTACCAATCGTCTTCCATCCACCTCTTCTCCTAAGGTCCAGATGTCAATTGATAAAGAGGCCAAGTCTCCACAAGTGGGAATCAATACATCTGTCAAGAGTACAGGTCTGCCAAAATCTAACGTTACAAATCTCCTTGCTCCTATAAAAAAGAAAGCACAGTTGTCTGAAAACACCACATGCCAACCAATTAACTAAAAGATCCACTAAAGGAAGGCTTAAGGAATTATTTTAAGAAGAAATTGTATAAAACTATTTAATAAGCTGTAAACTCATTAAATAATGGAAAAGAATTTGTGAATTTGCAAGTTTTCAATAAATAATTCCCCGAAGCCTATGACAGACTTATTTTCCAATTGAAAAAGCTAAATAATTTAAACTTCTTACTGCTGAGGAGGCAATTCACATACATTCTTAATTGTATAACAGAGATCCGGAAGAATATTATCCTTATTTTGTAGGAAAGCAATTTATGCAAACTAATTATCTTAATAACTAAAAGCAAAATCCTTACTGCTTAAGACCAGGTTTAAAATAGACCAATAACATAGTTTTAGCAAATAAAATGTCTGAATCTCACTAAATTCAAACAACATTTATTTAGCGCCTAATATATGCAAGAAGATGAGTACACAAAGACTGAAAAGACAAATCCTTACCCTCAAGGAACTTAAAACCTAGTGTGGGTATTTAACATGTAAAAAGGTAACAAATTATATCCAGCATTTTTAAAAGACAAATATTTTCACAGTTCTGCAGATCACTTTTCAACTTCTTTACCATTTTAAAATGTTTTATGTTGTGATTCAGTAGCACTGTAACTATCATCTACCAACTACAAGCCAACCATCATTGTATGGATCATCATTTTCAAAGAATTCAACTGAAATAAAATATGCTTGCTATATTTTTCTTGTACTACTTGTGTGGCAATTCTATATACACTTACAGATATATTAACTTTTTT
Organism: Vombatus ursinus; assembly: GCF_900497805.2. Taxonomy (NCBI): domain Eukaryota; kingdom Metazoa; phylum Chordata; class Mammalia; order Diprotodontia; family Vombatidae; genus Vombatus; species Vombatus ursinus. The sequence goes on from NW_020948840.1 coordinate 13,036,948, forward strand.
AACACATACATGAGCAATAGCTGCATATTAACAAGGTTATAAATTTATAACCATTTCTATCCTAGCTATTAAATTTGCTTGATGAACATACTTTGGCACAAAGAAAAAAAGAGCCAAAGTCCTGAATTCCACCCCCAAAAAAGAGGAGTCTGAAAAATATGAGATTCTCTTATCATATTCTCATGTTGGTATACCAGTTGATTCTTTCAGAAGACTATATATAGTACTACTAGAAGCAAAGTAGTAAATAATTTGAGGTCACTGGAAACACAGAAACCTAAAAAATTACTCTAAGGTAAAATCGCCTACCTTATTATTAATAAATAAGCAACATACACTGGGAAAATTTGATTAAATCTTTCTCAGTAAACTAGAGAAGTTGATTGAATGGGCCTACAAATACTAATACGGGAACACTGAGTAAACAAAGCCCCAACGACCCACAGCTCTCCATCAGGATGGTACAATGGAAAGATTGTAAGATTTGGAGTTAGGGCCTTAGGTTCTAATTCCAGTTCTGCTACTTCATACCTGTGTGACCTTGAGCCAGTCCCTTTCCCTCTTTGGACCTTTACTTTCCTCATCTGTAAAAATGAAGGGGAGGAACTAGAAGGTCCATTCAAGTTTCAAATATATGCTCTTTACTCCGTCACAAGGAATTGGCCCAGTGTTAACAATGAGCTTAGCACACAGTAGGCGTATGACGAATGTTTGCTGGTTGATGGACTGAGTAGGCTGCCTTCCATACAAAAAGAGTTCTGTGAGAATGTTAGCCATCAAGAGAAACCAAACTTTCATTTTATTAATTTTATTCCCTGAATTTTGTTCATGAACAAAGTTTGTATAGATATGAAGTCAACTCTCTCCAAAGACTGTCTGCCCCTGCTTCGTGGTACTCTTCCTTCATTTGGTGACCAGTCCAAACCCAACCAATCTCCTTGATCTCTGAAAATTGTGGCTACACAAACGCAGATTTATTTTATTTATTTACAAAGACCCAAAGGAAAATTATTATAAAAATTCCTTGTCTAATATATTAAATCTTAAAACAATTGACAAAACAGACATGTTTAATACTTTAAAGACTTATGTTACCTGAATGCATTCGCTCTATAATAATAGACTGGTGGGGTGGAGGTTGTAGGAAATGTGAAGCATGAGAAATTGCTAGAGCAAGGCCCGTTCCAAGTGGAGTCTAACAATGACAAAGAGAGAAAATATGTTCAAGATTAACCTAATCTGTTAAGACTACATTTCAAAAAATGATAGGTTGGGGCAACGCAATGGATAGAGCACCAGCCCTGAAGTCAGGAGGACCTGAGTTCAAATCCAGCCTCAGACCAAACACTTTACTGATTAATATTTTAATGTATTCACAACTTACTATAATACACCTCACATATGCTTCCATCTAGTTACTGAATTGGAATAAAATTGTTTTCTACTAAAAATTATGAATACTTAGACCATCAAAATATTTAGTCTTTTAAAACTATGATCAATTACCGTTCTAGATTTGTTTGCACTTTTATTATGTGCAGCAAGATTGACGGTGGGAGGATCAATAACTGAGCCTGGAAAGAGCTGTGCAAGTTCTGCATTGATCACAACAGACACAACTTCATTTGGTGGTGTTAGTGGTGGAGTCATGAAGAGTGGAGTTGTTTTTGGAGTAGGTGGAATAACATCAGATGGATGAATGAAGAATCCTGGTGCTGCCACTGGATTAGAAGGCACAGAGTTGTGAACAGGACCCACTGCTGACGCAGCAGCAGCAGCTGCTGCTGTAGTCTGATGTAATTTGGCTTCCAACTTAGCTTTCTGAAAAAAAATAAGCAAAAGCAGCAAATGTGGATTAAACTTGCTTGAGTATATACTAAAGATAAACAATGCACTGTTACACATTTTAGCGACTATGCCACCAACTTTGATTTAAATAAATTGTTCGTTAAATGAAGTTGATAAGAAAGCAAATACTGTCAGACAAATATAAAATATTTTAATAAAACGATTTTATTTTACATAAAATTCTCACTTTAAATAAGTCAATCCTTAAACTGAAGTTGACATTAAAGCAAATAAAATAATATGAAACATTTTTAAGAAAATTATTTTATAACATTCCCCAAAAAGTAAAGGAGTTGTAAAGGATAGTGGTTTTAGGGATAGGAGAGAAAGCATAGATGTGAAAGCAGGAATGAGAGGGAAGCTCTGTTCAGAATAAATGAGTAGAAGCAGAAATGTCATTTTCATGTAAAAAAAAATTTTTAAAACAATGCAGCTTTGAATTTTGGTATCTTGTACTTAAATAAAAATTAAATAGCTAAGGCACACTTTGTAATCGTACTGATGTTTAAGTAAACATAATGCAAATTGCCATTAAACACAGTCCCAAATCATTAGTGCCATGACAACAGAAATTTGTCTATCACCTAGGATCTTAACATAACAATTTAAATTGCACAAGTAGGGATGTGATTCCCTTCCAGAGTGCATGAAGAGTACTACTAGTATTCCGTCATACACGTGCTCAATAGAATCAAATAACTGATTTAATGATTTCAGACACTATAAACTCATATTTTACGTTGACCATCTAAGTTGTTTGTAAACCACATATTGTCAGTTATTTAAGCAACTATTACAATTAGTTTATCTCAGTTCCCTCACTTTCTTTGACGAGGAAGAATGGCCAATTTTATTTGAGGACTTTTTCTCAGCTTTTGAAGTTTAGAGACATCATAAATAAACAGCCAAAGAGTCTCCAACCTGTTGCTGAAGCTTCAAAAGCTGCTGCTGTTTCTCTTGCAGCACCTGGAGCTGTTGCTCAGCTGAAGCCATTGCATGAGAGAGAGACTGCAAAGCTACCTGGGCTGCTGAACTCAGGGCGGTCGAAGCTTCCCCAACAGTCCCCGAGGAGAGGCCGCCTACTGCGGGGGTAACCCCGAAGGAACTCACTGGCATAAGACAAAAAACAACACACACAGACAAACACACACAAACAAGGATGAAGACGAGGTTCATACAGTAACAGTTTTTATTTTTTAAAAATCTGAATATAAATAAGTGAAAAAAGAACTGCTATTTATCCAGAATTATTAACAGCAAACATGAATATCCATAATGCACTCTGATGATATACAAAGTAACTTATGTCACAATGATAAACATTTAAAATGTAAAGATTCCTTCTAAATTCAAAAAGAAAAAAACTTAAAAGTATATCAATGTGAATACAATATTAAGTAATTTTATTTTTTCTACTACTTTAAAAACGGTAAGCTGAGTTAACCAGAAACTTGTTTTAAAAAAGAATCAGCCCATTTCTTAATCATCCAGGACAAATGGGAGTGTACCAAAGTTAGTTTTTATTTTTTAAAGTTATAGTAAAACATTAACCTTGTGCAACAATAAACCCTGCTACAAAATCTAGTATTTATGTAGTTTCTGCTGATAAAGAAAAAACTCCCTGAACACATGAGATATGGCCTGCCCAGAAATAATAGCTTTACTAAATGTGTCAAGGTAAATTTAGTGGAAATGGACATAGTGAGTAGAATTCTCTGGAGTTGAAGTTAAGAGAGTTAGGTTCAGATCCTAAATTCAAGACACTTAATAGTTGACTAATCATAAGAAAATCATTTAACCTCTAATAGACCTATTTCTACATCTGTAAGAAAAGAGAAAATATTACTTGCACTACTCCCTCACATGAATAAAGTGCTTTATAACCCTTAAAGTCACAAATGTGAGTTAAAACCTAGTTATAATCTCTAAAGTGCTGGTGTCAATTACTATATTTGCCAGCATCTTGAGTGGCAATTTGACTTGAGATGGAGTCAAATTAAAGATAATAAACTAGCCGTTGTACTGAAGTTATAACTTTATAACAAATAGTTCCAGACAACAAAATATCAGCAAAATAATTAATATGGACAGTTTCTCAGCAGTTACTGTTAATAAAATCTGAAGCATGCCTTGTAGCACTGAAAGAAATATAAATTATTTTTCAGTACTAAGAACAATCATAGACATTTTACCTTCAATGTTTGTGGGGAGAAGCACTTTTTTAACTGTTTCATGAAAATCAATTCAATTATATGGACAATCCAACAAAAAGAAGAAAATAGCCCATTGCCTCATTGCAATAAATTCTCTCTTAAAAGAATTAAGTATACTTTGCTTTATCTTAATTACATTGCCCTTGTCTTCGGATAATGAGCAAGGTGCTAAAGAGCCAGAGAAAGAGTTAATGGTTCTTTAGGAAATGAAAGGTGTTTTTAAAGATGAATGGATGGAAGGATAGAAAGATCTAAAAGCTTATGGAGGATCCAAGTCCTCTTAAGGAAAAGGTTAGAAACACTCTCAATACCAATTATTAAAGTCCTAGTGAAAACTGAGAAATAAATACTTCTAATCCCTCCAGTCACCTACACAGTTAAATAGTCAGCTGTTGCTGAAAAATGTAAGCACTAACAGTGTAATATAATACTGACATTTCACCAAAATAAACTACAGATGTACTTATGTTTCCTCTGTCTGATCATGTTAGTAACAGGGGAAAAAACTGAAACAGTCTGGCATTAAGAAGTGCATTCTTGATAGCCTGTTGTGCCTGCAGCATTATTCTATAGGAACAGATCTCAAAATTAACTATACATATCCTTATTTGTACTCACAAGAAGCTTGTCCTCTGAAAGTAGATAATACTTCCAGAAAGAAATACAAGTGGAGAAAGAAATGCAAAAGGGAATATGGCTAACATTTAGTTCTAAATTTCAAAGTATATTAATTCCTTTAAAAAGAAACAATGCATAGCTAAAACATACACTGTTTCACACTAATTTAAAAGAATTCTTTTTCACCCCAAAATATCTTTAAAAAATCATACATAAAACAACACAGTAAGATAAATGTGATTTCAGTGATTTAAAATACATGAAATATATATATGTATGTAAATTGTCATATGTACAGATATCTGATAACAGGATGAGCAAAGGTAAAATTAAACAACATGATGTGAAGACGAGAGAAATTTTCTTCAGTCATGAAAATGACATAAATAAGATCTATCCTCTTCAAAAATAGCCCTCTGGATAAATATATAATTTTCTGTTCCACAAGAAGGCATAAAAAACACTTCATTTCTCTATTTGAACTATATAAGTGTATATAAAAATAATAAAGAGTGTATATACCAGTAAACGTACTTGCATCATCCCTTTCTATCCTTGTTCCATCACTGGTTGAAACACAAGAAAAGTGCAGAGGTTCAACTTCGAGGAGTCCAGTCAGAGAAGTAAAACTACCCTCAGCAGCTGTGCAGCTACTAACCTTGCCATTCCCTGCAACAGAACAAGTTCCATCATATACAATGACAACTTTAAATGTTTAAAAATGAAAGCAACAAGTTATTATTAGAACACCAAGAGTTATTCAACTTGCTGCCCCAGATGATAAAATTAAGGGCATTTTTTTGCTAGTTAAAAATCCCCACCCTAAACATTATGGTATACAACAGAATTTAAAAATAAGTCATCCTTTGTCTTCTTCTATGGATAGTTCACTATGGAATGGACTAGTATGGATAATACAGGGTAACAGTCATGATAGGATTTTTGTCAGGTGAGGGTTGAAATTGCTATGGTAATAAGACAAAAGACACAACTTAAGTGCTACATAATGTATTACGTAACTGTTACAAATAATAAAGGCTATAAAATCAGAGAACAAAGAGATCATCTGTATCTTGGGTAGCAGAGATGTAATTTCCATTCAAGAGATCATATCTGAATGCGGCCTTTACACAATGGATAGGACTTCACTAGTTTTAAGTTTTGTGCAAGAACCCAGGGGGTGGGGTTGGGAGTGGGGACCGTTGTTGTTGTGAGGTGGGGAGGAGATAGTAGTAATATAAATAAGGACAGAGGCCCAAAATGAATGAACTGGGCCTTTAAAGTCACACTAAGGGAAGTTGCACTTTATGTGAAAGAGGTCAGCTAAATTTGTGAACATGACAGATGTAAAATCAAAATAATGTTTCAGTGAATTTTATCATGATATACACATGATGAATTCATTATAAGGAGAAATTAGGGTGTAACAATTTGAAGGCAATTGTAGAGTGTGCCCCACGCAAACTTTTATTAAACACTTGTGTGCAGAGATACTACTGCACTAGGCTCCACTGGAGAAAGTTTAGATATGAAAGAAGAGGATGGATTCAACATTGTAAAGAAACAATCAACATGATCTAGGGAATGACTGGATACAGGGTGATAAAGGGAAAAAAATTTTTAAACACTTAAGTTTTAAGCCTCAGGTATAACTGAGAGAACACCTAGTGCCATTAGCAAAAACATTAAGGATAAAGGCACTGTTGGAAGGAAAATGATGATTGATTTCAAACAACACTGAGTCTGGAGTGGAAACAGAATACAAATTTGGAAATACAATACTTAGTGGAGAAAGGAATTACTTCTACTTCTTCTTGTTGAGCCCTAACTAAATCCCACTTTCCACTTTTACTTGTTTAAAAAACATCATCTCTACCATCAGAATATGACTCCAATACTATATGGATCCCTATAATATTACAAATCACAAAGATACTTGAGGTTAACTGTAGAACCATATTGCTAGCAAGTTATTAGACATTTCCTCTTAAATGTCAACAAGGTGGGTCAAACTTGACTATTTTTTCTCCCTTACCTCCTGTAGCCCGAGTTAAAATTTTTGTCAGTCACATGACATAACTACCCCACTCAACATTCTTCGGAAATTCCCTATTTTTCTCTAGGCTAAAATGCAAACCCCTGAGCCTGGCATTTAAAGACTTCTACAATATGTCTCCAACAATTTGCTGTTTGAATTTCATTTCTTCTTCACATTTTATTACAAAAATCACCAGTTCGCTTTTCTGGGTAAATGCCATTCCACCTTTTGCTTCTGGACAGGGACATATAAAAAAGATTCTCTGTAGGCTCTCGAACTTCCTTTAAAGCCCAATTTAAAGTGAAATGAAACCCCCCAAACAGGTTTTCTTCAGTAATTTACATATGTCAGACTATGTAATAAAAACAGCTCTCTTTTCATATCCCTCATGGGGTTACTTTTGGGTCTTCCTCTTCTATTCTGTCCTATTAATTTAATAATCGAACATTCAGAATCAGAGAATGTGGGTTCAAAAAACTCTCCTGACCATGTTGGTAACACTCTGGAGATCAGTTTTCCCTTAAGCAAACATGGAGAAGGAAAATGAAATGGATGATGAATGACAGAAAAAGTAGAATTAAACAGTGACATTTATATCACTGTATAATCAGCCAAAAATCTAATTACCGGTACAGTTAGGAAAATTCAAACTCCATTTTATCAATATTAAAGATTTGGGGTCTAAAATAAAATTATTATACCTGAAAGGACATCCGAGAGATCAATTTCATCTGACTGTACACCAATACTGCTGTTGTACACATTTTTACAAGAGGAGCCACTCATCTCCAAATCAAAGAGAACTGGATCAAATGGTGAGCTATATAATCCATATCTGAAAAAGAAATGAACCAATACATTCAAAATGAATAAAAAGATTTCCATTAATGAAACTTCACTCATACCTCACTTAGGACAATTTTATAACCTCTTGTTACTTGTCTACATATGATCTCTCCAACTAATATGTAAGATACAAATTACAGATATGATGGATATGTCACTATTCTATTTCCCACAAGATCTATAGCAATGACTTTTACATACTAAATATTGAATCAATTTTTTTAAATGAATGAAAAATGAAAAAACCTAAATACAGGCCTGCTTTCAAATTTGAGAGTTCCAGTGTATGCCTGGGTAAAATAAAACTAATAATATTTTGATGGGATGGGAAGGTCCTCTTAATTTTTAAAAATTTATTTTTCAGGATATCTAGTTTTCATTCTATAAATTTTTATTTTTTAAATGGTAAACTTACAAAAAAAATTTCTAGTTGAAATACATCTCTTAACAGATTCATAAAGGCTTAACTTACAAAAAAGTTTTTGTTTACTCATATGCCATGTAGCCCAGTTTAATATAAATATTCTATTTTTAAAAAACCATAAAAAGTTCACAAGAGTACTTCTTTGTTCTCTACTTACTATGGGAAGTACTAATTTATAAGTTTATATATCAAAAATACCTTTGGGGGGGCGGTTAAGGCAATTGGGGTTAAGTGAGTTGCCCAGGGTCACACAGCTAGTAAGTGTTAAGTGTTTGGTCTGAGGCCGGATTTGAACTCAGGTCCTCCTGACTTCAGGGCCAGTGTTCTATCCACTGCACCACCTAGCTGCCCCTCAAAAATATCTTTTTAAGTCAGTTGTTTGGAACATAGGAAACATCACCATAGAAATTATTTATATTTTTATGTGTATGTGTTTGCATCTCGCAACATTTTATATATATACATATCTATAGGGGGGCCCACATGCCTGCTTTCCAGGCCGTGTCACAAATGGGAGATATAGTAAGATGCTGACCTCCTAGCCATAATTTGTAATGATTATTCTACAGGAAAACAGAGTTCTAAATTAGTATATCAGGAACACATTTCCTCTCATTCTCTTCAGAAGGAAGTCTGCCCTAACCTGGGGCACATGTTTCATCAGGAGGAGCAAAGTAGAGACTGGACAGAAGGAAGAAGAAAAGACTCTCTGAGGTCAAGAACAAGACTGACAGAGAGAATTCAGAACAGGGGCCAAGAAACTGAAGGGGCTCATCATCAATGAGCTCAATGATTTTAGAAAAACATGGAAAGACATGCACAAAATAAAGAAGAACAAAATGAGCAAAACCAAGAGAACATTGTATACAGTAACAACAATATTGTTTTAAGAATGACTCTGAGTGACTAAGTCATTTTGATATTATAAATAACCAAATTAACTATAAAGGACATAAAAAAGACACTATCCACATCTAGAGAAAGAAACAATAAATAAAAGTATGCGTAGAACAATTTCACACACACACAACACACAACACATACACACACTTTATGTCTAACGGTAGCCATCTCTAGGACAGGGGGTGGAGGGGAGGGAAGAAAAAAAACGAAATTTACATGATAATTTTGCATATATTGAAAGGAACAGCAAGTTGTACGTAGTAGAACTGCAGTACAAAAAAAAAATTTTTGTTGTACTATGCTATGGAAATGCTTATTTTATTCCATAAATTAAAAATAATTTTTTTTTTCCAAATGAAGGGGACGGAGACCGCCTTCTGCAAACAAAACTGTGATAGGACATTCCTAGACCTTGAGTCAGGTCCGATGTTAATGCTATTCATTTTCTTTTGCCAGTCTGGGAAGTTAAGACTTCTCTTATCTCCTTCCACTGCAACTATATTACACGTTCCTAGGATTTCTTTCTTCTCTGGCCTACTACTCCAGAATCAAGTCATCTAATAATTTCTCTTGTGCTTTTCTGTCCTACAGCAAGCACAAAGATAAACAGTAAAAATGAGAAGCTTCACATAGCAGATAAATAGCTGGCCTCCATGTCAAGAAGACCTATGTTCAAGGTCTGCACCAGACACTTATTGGCATTGAGCCTTAGGTGAGCCAATTTTTCAGGACCTGAGGGAATGCTCTAGAATTTGTTGTTCAGTTATCTTCAGTTCTGACTCTGTTTCCCCATTTGGAGTTTTCTTGGTGAAGATACTGGAGAGGTTTACCATTTCCTTCTCTAGCTCGTTTCACAGATGAGGAAATGACTTGCCCAGGATCACATAGCTAGTTAGGTGTCTGAAGCATTCAAAAATTAATTAAATTAAGGAGATATTGAAAGGAAACCTAAAAGGAACCAAATCACTTATTTTAAAGTACCTGGTTTGAAGTAAAGCTTCCATCGGTGTTAACCTTTCCTGTAACTGCTTGGACACAGCAGTGAGCAAAGATGCACAAGCAGTACTGCATCCTGCCAGATCCTCATCTTTAACGTAATTCAACAAGACAAAATACCAGTATACAGATCCTAAAAGCACAGAAAAACAGAGTTACACAGTTTTGTGGTAAAGTCAGAGACTCTCTATGTTTTGAGCGTATCAACAAAGAACTTTAGCCTACTTATAATCTGATGTTCATAGTAAAAGAAAAAATATGTGAAAGGAAAGAAACTAAATATAAAGCCCTTAAAAGGATGAAACTAAGCTACATTAGATAAAGCAGTCTTTGTAAATGAATAAAATTAAGATAAAATTATTAAACCTAAAATATTACTAGAAAAGAATGACAATGCTAAGATATAACAATGTTAAACATCCAGAGACAAAATAAAAACGAATGTAACAGATGCTACTATCACTTTTTTAAAAAAGAATATTTGAATCCATTATCAAAATTTTTATGTGAGATGATAATGAATGATAAAAGGCACTACAGAATTCTAATATCCAATAGCTCAGCATGGCACTCAAAAACCCTTAACGATTATGCAGGAGGAACACAAAGCTCTTCTAGGTCTCACCAAGTTAGGAAGGTTTGGGAAGAGATATAAACATCAACTGATTTAAGTACAGACGAGGATTCTCATTACTCGATAATTAAAAGCTTCACCTAGGCTGACACATGAAACAGGCAAGTCCATAAAATAGCCCATACTCCCATGCAGAACTTTTTCTGAAGCAACAATGACAGAGTAACAGAGAACAAGACAGAAGATGTGAATATTTAGAAAGTTTTTAAACTGTTAATAATCATTAACTCTTGGTACTAACTCTAAATGTGAAATCTACCTCCAATATTTGCTGGAGGAACTATACTATATTGATTTGAACAATCTCACTATAAAGGAAACCAGAAAAGATGAAGTTGCAGAAAAACATTAACAGCTCACAGGTTTTCCACAGGAGGGAAAATAAAGGCATTGGCAAAATTGGTTTCATTGTGTACCCAATAGCAATGGGGAGCATCATGTCATCATGGTTATCTCCCATTGCAGTACTCATGAAGAAGGAAACCAGACCATTAGGAATATTAGCTAAAGCATTAACTTTAAAGACAGAGGCTCAAGAAGAAATCAACTACTGTAAACTTAAGTATACTTGTTCCCAAGATAATAATCCCCTTGATGATCAATAGAAGCTTCAACAGAAGCTTAAAAAAGACTCAAAGACTTTGAGCAAGGCCATGGAAGATGTGCTATGAAAAGTCTAAATTGAAGAGGGATTCTGTATAAATAGTGAGATTCTCCAGATATTCATGTTTACAGACGATATCATGTAAGAACACTAAAGAATCAATGAGATCCTTGGCCATTCAAAAGCTTGGCCTAGTAATTGACTCAGGTAATAGCAAAAGGATGAAAAATACATACTGCTCAGATTATTACATACAATTGGATAGATAGTAAGTACATCCATATACATATTTTAAGCACTGCAGGTATTCAATGAACAGAAATGAGTTTAAGAATTAAAAGGAGGAAGAGGCTAGATCGTGTATGTAAAAAGTATAGTATACTGAAAACCATTCACAGCTACTCCTAGATTACAAAATAACTTTTTTTCAACAGTAATATTTAGACAATAATACAATATACCTACAAACCATCTAACAGATGACCATAAGTACCTTAACATAAGGGATTTTTTTGTTTTGTTTTGTCACTGTATCCCCAATGCCAGCACAGACCTTGTATGTAGCAGGCACTCAAAAAGTGATTGTGGAACTGAACTGGATACCATGATCACCAAAGAATCAAAATGGCAAATAATCCAAAGAGTAAGAAAAGATGTACAGGGTGTTACAAATTACAAACATCATCTATACAAAAATGAAGTGAAAGACATAAAGATATAAATGACAAGAAAAGAAGATAATCCAGTCACATCTCAAGAGCACAAATTAACAAGGGGGAAGACCACATGTTTATCACTTTCCATCAAGTAAAAAAAGGCCTAGAAGACTATTATGGGAATCCTATTACCTCCTACAGAATCACAAAAAGAAATGAATAAGGGAAGGATGGATGATGGTCTGAACCCAGACCCGTTAAATCATCAATCCCCAATATGGAGATAATCAGTAGAAAAAATGAATGAGAAGATTTTATTTTTCTTTTCAACTCTAAGGAGTTAATAATCACTGAGATAGTAAACAAACCAAAGGAAGAAGAAGAAAATAAAAGATAGCCAATGAAAAGAAATGTAAAGCAAAAAAAGGACAAAAAAAATAGTTAACAATACTTGGATTTTTTTTTTAATTTTAGAAGGTTTATTTTCACGTACCACCAGTAGCAGCTGCAGGTAAAAGTGGCATATTGTCAAGTAAAGCCTTCAACAGAACAGATCCAAATCCTGGTTGACTTGGGTCACATTTGCCATTGCTATCAAAACAAAAATAAAACACACATTTGAGTAACACTCTGTGATCAGAGAACACAGGATTCAGAACTCAGGAAGGGGACTTTAAAGAGATTCTCTAATCCAATCTCTTTAAGAAAACTGAAGCCAAGAATGTTAACTGACTTGCCCAAAACACTGCCAAATATTCTAACGATACTTTCAGCCAGTTCTAAATCTATGATTCTATGATACCAATACTGACTCCAAAATGTGTTTAGCAATTACGTCCCAAAGATTTAGTTTATGACAAGAGAAAATTTTTATCAAGTTCTAAGGCCATGTTCAATGGTAGTACCTGTCAGGATAACTAGCATTCTAAATATTGTGTCTAACCTTTTAACTTCTTTTTCAACCACTCTGACCAAAAGAGATATTCAAAAGGAAGGTGTCACCACTCTTGTTTTATTCTCCTTTAAGCCCCTTATCTCAACAAACCAAATAAGTAAATAGGGGTTGAAAGGAAAATGCCTACAGTATTTCCTGCAAATCAAGGGCTATTAAAAAAATTCTATACAACATAGGACACAGCCTCCAGCTGAAAACACTTAAGGAGGCCTATCCTAGAAACCTTAGTCTTTTTTTCCAGCTTTACAGAACCACTTCGTAATGGACAGAACCACAGGTAATGTCTGAAAATAAAAGATGAAATAATAATATCATGTTTTAATATATACTACTTTTCTCTAGGAGCTTAAAATCCTCATTGGCCTATTAACCTTAGAGGTTAATACACATTCACACAAAATTAACAGTTTTACTATATCCATAAAGTACTTTCAAACTGGCCTTTAAAGAAAAATACAAAGATCAGGAAAAAAAACAAAAACAAAAACAAAAACAAAAAAAACCGAAGGAATCAAATTCCAAACACCAGAAGTAACCCCCCAAAACAGCCACAAATTTAATATAATTTTCATGTATGACAGAATTAGTATGTAGGAAGATTAGAGAGAAAAGAAAAAAATGCCTTTCATCTCAACTTTGGCAAGATTTCTGATTATGTTCCTCAGGGTATACAAATTAACATGACAGGGTCTAACTATATGTTTCACTAGAGGACCATAATGAAAAGAATATTTATAAGTGGTGCAATTCAGACCCCATGAAATATAACAAAGGGTTATCTGCAAAGAAGAGTCATGGGTCAAGTACTATTTAATGTTACTAAAAATGATCTCATCTGATGATTTGACAGAAAACACGCTGACTTGTTGAAACATGGGACAAGATTATATATAACGCAGAAGAGTAGTTGGAAACAAATAAAAAAGTAAAGGTAAACATGAATAAATGAAAACACACTCTGTACCCCAACCTAAGTGAATCTATGGTTCAAATTCCCCCACCTACCCCTCCAATAATGATCATACGCACTACACAACTGAAGGCACTGTACATGGCAAAATTTATACAGTTCTGGGTTCCACAACTTAAGACAGACGTGGAAAAACTTGGAGAGGGTTCAGAGGAAAGCCACGAAGATGGTTAAAGGATTGGAAAACAGGACCTATGAGGAAAGGTTAAAGGAATTGTGGTTATTTAGCCTGCAGAATATAAGGGTGAGGGATGGTCCTAGAAATGTGATTATGTAAGTGCAACAGCATGGTGATCAATTGTTTTCTACAGCCACAGAGAAGAGAATAAAAGTAAAAAAAAATGGTCTAATGCTGATGATGCACAAAGGAATAAATAAAAATAACTTCCGAAAGTGAATTTTTATAAAATATGAGAATCACCCAGAGTGAGTAGAACCTTCTTCCGCGCAGGCCTTTAAAAATAAAGTGAAACGTTTGACTAGGATGCTTTAGGTGGCTCTTGTCTGAAGGTAGAGGACACATTAGATGCACTTTCAAGGTACATTCCATCAATATCTATTATTCACATATGTAATTTTAAAAATTTTCATACTTTTTAATAATATTAAACTGTAAATAAAACAGCATATCAAAACTGTGTGTGCATGAACATATAATACAAAGTTGTAAACTAAAAGAATCACCAACCTTATGCATAAAGCTAAGAATCGGGCACACTTATGGGCTATACTTCGTCCAGCCTCAAAGAAGCAAACACGTACTATGTCAGAAAGACATTTACGTGTCTTGGAAAGCAAGCTTTCATTTCCTTCCTTTGAGCTGAAAAATAAGACCAGAAAGTTAGACTCTTGAAAATCCCATCACATAGCATTCAATTTTAGTAAGAAAAAGGACAGGCAATTAATGAAATCTTACTACCTTCCAGGTCCATTTGAATGGACTCCAGCCAACCAGCACAATGTATCCAACACAAGGCTCTGTGCATGTTCTGTAGTTAGACCATCATCTGATTTTCTGCAGAGTGTGTTAAGGAGCTTCTCATGAAACTCTGAAAACTGTAACATGGCACATCGTTGTACCCTACAGAAATGATCAGTGCATTAGTGACAACAATAAAATTCTCAAAATGAAATTACCTCTAACATCACAAATATTAGGATCATCCGAACTTCATAATAACCCCAATTTATAGCCTAGAAAACTTAGTTCCAGCAAAGAATTGCCCAAAGTCACACCAGTACTGAGTGTCAGATCTAAAATTCTAACACAGACGCTTTATTTCCCACAAAACTACAGTGAATAATAGTTCATCTTAAATAAAGCACACGATATTATATACAGATAGGTAAACTACTTTTATAGACGTTAATATAATCAGTGATTAAATAATTTTTAGAAAGGGACAAACTTATTTTGGCATTAAATTAAAGGAAACTTTAAAAAGAATTTTAAACCAAAGTCTTCTAGCAATTAATATTTGAATATAAGAATTTTGGCACAAGAAGGAAACAAAGATCAGTCCATCCAACCTCCTTTTATAGATGAGGCCCAAAGAAATGAGGAGACAGGGCTGAAACTAGAACACAGATGACCACCCCATTACAAGTCTTCTGTTTTCCCTACTATAGAATACACTTGCCTTTCTTTAGAAATTGAGGTTTTCTTAAATCTACGAATAGTGACTGAAACTTCTTGCAACAAATCACAGCCCCGGAGGTTTTCGGATTTTCTTGAGGAAGCACCAGTTTCACTCTTTGTGGTAGATGACTTTTCCTAACCACATAGAAAAAGTTTCAGAAATGTATGAAAAATATTTGCTACCAATACACATGGGGGGGGGGGGTTAATGGTTTACATTTTTAAAAATCTATCTTAATTTAAAACTCTAATCATTCTAATTCCTTATTTTGACTTCAAAGACATAAGTAATGCATAAGTATTCCAAGGGATAATTGTCACAACAAAAGCCTAGGATAAAATACAAAGATAAGAGGAAGGGAACATCACCAAAAGCATTTATTAAGCATCTTTTATATGATAAGCATTCTGCTAAGTGGGGTAGATACACAGAATAAAGTTAAAACAAGACCCTGACCTCAAAGAGTTTATATTGTAATACAGGTGACAACAACAACCACACACACACACACACAATGTACATACGAAGAATACAAGATAGGTTGGGAACAGAGTACACCAGCAGCTAGGGGAAATCAGAAAAGGCATTATGTAAACGGCAGCACTTAATATTAGTTTTGAAGGACCCAGGAATCCAAGAAAATAGAGCACATTTCAAATATAGGAGGAAGATAGTACAAATGCATGATGACGAAAGATGGAATACTGTTGGTGCAAATCAGCAAAGAGGCCAGTATGAAAGAACAGAATGGAAGCAGGGCAGGGTTGGGAGTGGAGGGGGAAGGAGGGACAGAAGAGAGGGGAAGGAAAAGGAGGGAAGGGGTCAGATTGGGAAAATATTCAAATGTCAAACAAAGACATTTATATTTGCTTCCAGAGGTAAGAAGCAGCCTCTGTAGGTTATTCAACCAAAGAGTGATCTGATTGAACATAGGTCTTAGGAAAATTACTTTTACAAATAGTCATTTCAAACTTTTGTCATTTATATTGTATTCCTACAGAAAGAACAGAGCATAATTCCCATTTATACAAACTAAAAAATGGACCATTACATATAACATGGTAAAAATGAACCAATCATATGAACACCAAAAATATACTGAAATGATAATTCAAATGCCTAAGTTATACGATTTTACTTTTCAAGAAGAACTAAGAAAGTTATCCTCCTGAACATGACTACCAAGAGCAAAAATGGAATGGTGCTACACTTGATTGAGGTTATGCCTTTAGAAATAACACAAGATTTCTTACAGATATAAAGTCATTCTCACTCACATTCAGGGTGAGAAAAGGACCATTCATTCAGTATGAAGTAACTAAGGAACTTTGTTTATAACTTAAACTTCTATTAATAAAAAAAATTTAATGAAGTCCTAAAAAGGATTATAAGTACAATGTAATAAATTCCAACACTGAACAGTAACTTGAATTTTTCCCTCCTAAATTGCTTTAACATGACTACATACATTGCAAACTACTGTTACATGGTTGGTTATGTGGACATTTTCTATTTGAGGAAAGATATAGAAGAGGATTTATGACAGTCCCAAAGTCAAAGAAAAAGCTTCAAAATCAGGTATCCTGCCTCTCAAACAAATGCCTGTTCCTGTACTAGTTTTCATTCAAACTTAACACAGCTGAGCTAGTATTCAAAACGATACTGTTTCTTACCTTGCCTGCTGCAACTTTCGCCAGGAGTGAAGCAAGTGAATGCCCCTTGTTACTCTGAGGTTTCAGAGATGGGATTCTTACCACAGGGCGTAAGTTACCATTACAAATCTCCTCTGTTCCTCTGTCATTCACTGCTTTAACATGAATTAAAAAGGAACGGTATTTTCCTCCTGCCATGCCTAGAAGAAATAAAAATTAATGAAGACAACAGCTTTGAAAGCTGGGATTGTGTCATTTTAAGTTTGGTTTACCCACTGCCTCTAGCACTATATATTGCCCATTCTGGATATATGCTCCAAGGAAGTAAAATGCCAAAATAAAGGCTCCCAACATAAATATATATTCAAAGCAAGACTCTTTTATGGCCAAGAAAAAGTGGAAGCAAGTGGCTGTCCAATTATCATAGACTGGCCTAACAAACTGATATATGTGAATGTAATAGAACATTTATTGTACTATAACAAGTGGAAAATGTAAGGAATTCAAAGAAATACTGGAAAACTTACAGAAACAGAGTAAAGCAGGTGGAAACAGGAGAACAACATAAACAATGGCTTCAAAAACAGACAAATGCTGATCTCAGAGAAAATGAAATGCACTTCCCTTCTCTTAACAGTGACGCAAAGGCATACAGGTGCTGGATACATCAGACACATTTTGTCTTTTAACTTTAGTTAACTGATTTTGTTTGTAACAAAAGATGATCTTGTTGGGGAGATGTGAGAAGACACATAAGGAAATGATTGCAGCATGAAAAAAGCACGAGCATGCAACACACACACACACACACACACACACACACACACACACACACACACACACACACACCCTTCTGCAGTTAATTCCCAGATTTTAGTCAGTTCTAAATATTTTTGTACCTCATACTCTATGGCATAATTTCAGGAATCTAACTCCTATTACTTCTTCAGTCCTAATATTTTCATCATTTCCCTGCAGACAGTAAGCCTTTTCATTTATTTTCTTCCTTCAAATGAATTTTGCTATTTTGCTTATACCTTTAAAATATGCCATCAGTATATCATTAAATCTGTAAATTAATTTAGGCAGTATAATATTTCTTATTATACAGCACAAGTTTGCATTATGAAGCTATTTTGAATGAGACTTCCCTTTCTGTTATTCCCTCTTAGATTTTGTCATAGCTACATAAGCCTGCAGTTATTCTTCTGAGTTTATTATACAACTTGTAATTTTGTAAAAGCAATTTGAAAAAACCCCAGAGAATCAGTAAACAAAGTAACATAATTTTAACAGAAAATCAGTACTTTTTTAATCTTTTCCTATGCCTATGCCTTTGATTTCTCTCTCATTTGTTGCAGTTGCTAGTAGTTTTAGGACTAGATGCAATGACAGCAGGAAAAGCTGAAAAGCAGTCTGTCAGAAATTAAATTTAGAGCAACATCACATACCACAAACAACTGAGGCACCTAGGTGGCACAATGAAGAAAGCACTTACAAGGTGTGGGCAAGTCACTTAACCTATCTGCCTCGGTTTCTTCAGCTGTAAAATGGGGATACTAACAGCACCTACATCACAGTATTGTGAAAATCAAAGAAGATATTTTTTATAGTGCTTAGCAAAGCACCTGGTACATAGTTGGTGTTTAATAAATTCTAATTCCCTTCCCTGTCTATCAGCTACATAAAAGTATGTAACCTAGATATGAAAGGTTACATCATACACAAATCAGAGGAGCACAAAAGGTGACACCTTTCACAACTACAGAGCAAAAGATTTCTTGACCAAACTAGACTAAATGGATCTGAGGAGATATACAGGCATTTCCCATCATGTAAAATTTTAAAGTTTTTATACCAACAAAATCAACACAAAATTAGAAAAGAAACAGTTACTCAGGGAAAAAAAAATCTCTGCAGCAAATCTTTCTGATAAAGGTCTAATATTTAAAATATTAGACAAGGCAATTGAAGCAAATATTTGAGAATAAGAATCATTCCCCAAACTGATAGTTAAAGGTTACAAACAGATAACTTTCTATTTTCTTTAAATTCTAAGTTTTCCTGGAATGAAGAGGTATACAGTGTTCTGATATAATTCTTATCTCTTCAGTCTGTTATGACTTCAACTTATTCATCTATTTTATTAATTTAATTTTCATCCTTTTTTTTTCCAAATCAAATTTAACTAAGGCTTATCAATTTTGTTAGCCTTTTCAAAGAACTGGTTTGTTGGGTTTTTTTGCCTCTCAGTTCTATAGCCTGTTTTTCAATTGATCTATTTCTCCTCTAATTTTCAAGATTTCCTCCTTTGTGTTAATTTTAATTTTGTTGACTTTTTTATTTTTAAAAATCACACATTCAGTCTATTGAACCTCATCAAAGAAACGAGCTACATCAGAAACAATGAAGAACAAATTAATGCAATAATCCAGTGCTTGCTAAACCCAAGAACATAAATTAGTTAGGAAAGAACTTGTTATTTAATAAAATTTGCTGGAAAAACAGTAAAAGTTCAGTAGAAATTAGGATATAACTAATTCTTTACATCATATATGACAATAAGGTCAAAATGGTTATGTGACAACATAAAAAATTAGAAGTGAACAGATCAGCTACCCGATCAGAAAATGAAAAATATAGGAATAGTGAATGTTGGAGGGATTGTATAAAGACAGGCACACCAAATTTATGGAGCTGTGAATTAGTCCTACTATTAAGGGTGGATAGGAGAAGAGGAGAGAATAGTAGGAGAAACAAGATTAATTTTTAAATGCTTATTTAATTGAAAAAATAAAAATAAACTAAAAAAAAATAAGAATTAGTCCAACTGTTTTGGAAAGTATTTTGGAATTATGCTAAGAAAGTGAATAAAATGTCCAAATACTTTGACCGAGAGATCCTACTGTAAGATATATATCCTAACGCAGTCAAAGATAAAAAGAAAGGTTCAGTTTACGGCAAAATATGCATAACAGCAGTTTTTATAGCAGAAGCTGTTACAGACTATCTAACATATACTTAATAATAGTTGTACTAGTACCCAACATTCAACACATTCAACTCAAAATCTACCTATAAAACTGTTCCTCTACCCAGCTTTACCATCTCTATTCATGGCATTATTCTACTCAGACAGAAATGAAATTAAGTTTATTTTTTAGCCTCTTTCTAGATCAACCCCATACCCAATCTTCAAATCTAGCCTATTCTACCTTTCCAAAGTCTTTGTTTGGCATGTACATCTAAAGCTCTTTAAAACCCGGACTTGCTGATATCAAGACTGGCATATACCCCCTACTTTGGATTGCCATTCATACTGAAACTATCCTAGTATCCTCTATTACCTTTTATCTAGACTTTTTAGAATTCTAACTTTCATTCTACTCCATAAATGACAGGTAGGCAAATATTCCTAATTAAAAGAGTTCTGCCCTTAGAAGTTTGATATTCATCTAAATGTTGAAAAGCTATCTACTTCCTACTAGACAAATTTCCAAATTGTTCACCGTCATTTAAACCCAATCTGTGAGGTTCCAGACTGTATATCGAATTATATCTCATAAACCTCTTCCTTCACGTGATCTGTTCATTCAGTCCCACTACCGACCATCCTACAAACTCATTCCTTTGTTGTTTTATTATACTTTTACTCAACCCTTTCCCAATGCCTAAAATCAATTCCATTCTCATCTCTACCTGTTGAAATCTCACCTAACTGTGAATTCAGGTACTATTCACTCAAAAAAACCTTCCGTGAGCACATATCCACTCAATACAACAAAAAAAATCATATCCTTCCCTCTAAATTCCCAAAATACTTTTTTCTTCTATACTTTTCACAGTGCATTTTGTATGATGGTTTTTTTCTGTACATAATCTCTCTTCTGGTGGAGTTTAATTACCTTGAAAACAAGAAAAATTTCTGTTTATACTTCCTTTCATAAAAGGAACCTCACACATAGTAAATATGAAATTACACTGCATGCCAAGAAAGATATCATACTGTGATTGTTTCCAAAAGAAACAGAAATAAAATGAACCTGAACTTCACAACATGCTTTTAGTTCCATAAATGTCTATAATCTTGCAAGTACAAGGTATACAGTTAAAAGTTGTTTTGTAAAATTAAAAACAAGAACTCTTGCAAAGCATTAGGTAGATCTTTATAAATTTTTAAAGGACAGAAACAAAAATTAAACAAGGTAAGAAGATGTGGATTATCTGTGATGTACCATAAAGAAATAATTATTCCCAATCTGAAGATATCATAATACAGTGAAGATTTGGAAAATAAATTAATTTACCTTTAACAAGCTTAGGACTTGTTAATGTCAGCATCCCAGCATGCCCTGATAAATCAAGGCCACTAGCCAGCCACACAGGCCCACATAAAATGTCTTCCTTATGATCTTCTAAAAAAGGACATAATCTAAGACCTTAAATGAGAAGATTTTTTTTCTTTTAAACACTGATGGAAATAACAAGTTATTGAATAAAATGTAGCAATACTAATATTTTATTTATAACATGTCTACTTCAAATTAGTATAAAATATTATTAATCATAATATCAAAAATGACTGGACATAGCAATGAGTGAAAAATCATTGATCAGGTGATAAAAACCCACTGTGCAACTACTTTCCACTGAAAAGCCAATTTCTATTTCAACAAGTTTGGAAAGAATTCTACAATATTGCAACAATGTTAAATCTATCGACGCTCTACAAAGGTAAAATAACAATTAAAGCTTGTAACTGAATAAATATACTGAGTTTTTAAATTTATTCTTAAAAATTCTTTATACATGAAATAGAAGTATTATTCTTTGAAAATGCTTGAAATATGCTGTAATTTTAATTCTAACTTTACTTTAGTGCACAAGAACTGTCCAATTCAACTTACACTGTGATTCTTCTACATCCATGTGCTGCATTTCTTCATTGAGTTCAACCAGAGAAGATTTTCCATTTTGCTCCACTTCAATATTAAGAGCTGGAGATAAAGGAAAGGTGATCTGCCTATCTACTGCTGTTTCTAGAGGACAGAAATATGAGCAGACTTAATTTTTAACCAAAGTGTCTTTAATTCTAATATTTTTTGTTCCATCTGAATTGTCAATACTTCTGTATTTCTATATACTGGGAAACACTATATCTGTTTCACAAAACAAACTGATAACTTTATAGGGAGTTACTTAGATCTAAATATGTTATCTGGCTCACAGCATACTAACAAGCAAACATCTTTAAACAAACTTGATTTACAGGCTATATTTACCATCACATACCAAACATCACATGTCCATCAAACCTTCTCCACTCGGGAAACCTCCCACAGAATGACTTTCCATCCCCTAACACTCAGCAAAAACCTTTGGTTCATTCTTCACTGAGAAAATGGAAGCCACTGGTAATGAGCTCCTATTTCCCTACAATTCAAAACCAACTGATGATATCCCCCATTCTTTCCATCTCTAATTCAAATCTGATGAAGAGCCTTTCTCCTCATTAAGTTTATACTCTCTGTATGAATCCTTCATGCTTCCAGTCTCCTCCAGCAGATTTTTCTAACAACCTGTCCTCCCCAACAACAGCCCAATTATTAGTTTCTCCCTATCTATTGTTTCCATCCCTGGTGCCTACAAACATGTTCAGATCTTCATCTTTAAACAATCTTCACTTGACCCAACAAGTCATACCCTGAAGCTATCAGACAATACCTCTCCCTGCTTTCAACGTCAAACTCAAAAAAAAAAAAAAAGTTTACCTTGCAATTTCCTTTTTGTCTAATCTTAATCATTTCTACAATCTCTGACATCAGGTTTCTGTCTTCATGACTCAACTGCAACTGCTGCCTTCCAAGTTACCAATAAGGAGCCACTGCAATTTATTGAGCAGGTGAATGACATGATCGGAGCTATGCTTTAAAGATACCAGTTAATGGATTGGAGAGAGACTGGATCTATCTATCTGTCTAACTATCTATCTGGAGATACATACATACACGTTATACATATACTTACATACACACATATATAATAGATATGGAGACAAATGAGAAAGCTATTGTAGTAATAAGTGCCTACTATATGCCAGGCACCATACTAAGAGCTGAGGATACAAAAAAAGGCCAAAAAAACCCAAAAAACGAAAAACCACACTCCCTACTCTCAGGAAGCTCATACTATAATGGAGGGAGACAATATGTAAACAACTATGTACAAACAAGACATATACAGAATAAATTGGAGAAAAATCTTAGAGAGCAGGCATTAAGACTACAAAGTACTGGGAAAGGGTTTGTCTAGTAGAAAGAAAATTTGATGGCCTTAGTCTACTTCTTTCTTGACCTCTCCGCAACAAATGACATTGTTATGACTTTCTCTCCTCCTCCTTCCTTCCTCTCCCTCTTCACTTCTCCACCTACCTAACCTTTACTTCTCTGATAGAACATCATCTATATCATGTCGTCTTAACTGCGGGTACCATCCCTAAAAGTTCCTGCACACTTTCCTGTTTTCTCTATACTCTGTATCATCATCCGCTCTGATGGTTTCTACTTTCATGTTTATGATGATGACTCCCAGAGAGATCTACTCATCCCTACTCTTATTTCTGAGCTCCAGCTGTATATCATTACCTGCCTATCAGGTCCCACAGACCACCAAACTCAATAGATATAAAGGAGAATTTATATGTATCACAAAAAACTCATCATTCTTCTAAACTTCCCAATTTTTGTTAAGGTCACCCATTTCCCTTTGAGTTAAATATGTTCACAATTTGAGTCTTCCTAACTCCTCATTCTCCCTCACTCCACATATATGAGTAGTTAGCAAGACTTGTGAATTCTTCCTCCACGTCCCTCACATCTCCTCCCCACCCCATCTGCTCACATCACATCACAGAGACACCATCAAAGTTCAGGACCTCATTACTTCTTGCCTGGACTAATGTAAAAGCTTTCAAATTAGTCTCACTGAGTTCAATTCCCTATTCAATCAAGTTCAGTGGTTCCTACATAGCCCTAGGATAAAATACAAACTCCTCCATGTAGCATCTGAAGTGCTTCACAAACTGCTTCCAATTTATAGATTACTCCACTTCATATAATCTAAAATGGAGCTGCCACACATGCCTTTTCATTTTTCTTCACAAGTGACATTATACTTCCCTCTCCATACGTTTGCAGTAGCTGACTGCATGCCTGGAACACAGTCTTTCTCCCCTCTGACACCTAAAATACTTGGTTTCTTTTGAAGTTCAGATTAAATACCACCTTCTAAAGGAAACCTTAACCGATCAACCCAGCTAGTAGTATCTCCCTACGACCCCAAATGACCTTTTATTTATAATGCACGTATGTTAATTTCAAGTACAGACTATAATCTCTTTGAGGGCAAGGACTGTTTCGTTATTCATTTTGTATCCACTGGGCATAGCATAATACTTGACACATAATAAGACTTGGTAATATCTTGATTGACTGATGGATTGTTTTGCCTAATCTAGTATTTTCAAGGAATTAACTAATGATACTAGGCAGGTCATCCATGCACAGGAAAATTTCTATTTACAAACATGTAAATTGTGCACAAATTCATTCCTGAAACTCAAAACGTACCTCTCTGAGGAGTTACTGTTCTCCCAAATTACCTTGTTTTTAACTACTATGTTTGTATTTTAATTTATTTACTTCTATGTTAATAATGTATTTTTATATGTGCTTACTGTCTTCCCCAATAGAATATAAGTTCAATGCTAGCAGAGATCATTTTGTTCTTCATTTTTATAAAGAATAATTATTCTCATAACATTCTTAATATTGTTCTTTTACTTGTAACACATACACTCAGTAAGTATGAGCTCATTAATTCATTGGTATAGTATCTTTTAAAAATTCCATGAAGAAAAAACACATTGATATAAAAAATGAAGTCACTCTGATCAAGTGATTCGATTCAAATAATAATAACAAAATCTGTTTGGAAAGAGATCCAGTGCTACTTGAAAAAATTACATTTTCAAAACTATCAGCATAAGGTGCTTTTTCAATAATATTAATAATTAAAATTGACAAATTTAAAGTTTTTCAAAGCCTTTCCTCATAACAATTTTAGGAAGTATATAACACAATTAATAAACCCATTTGATAAATGAGGAAATTGTGAGGACCAGAGAGGTTAATTGACTCACTCGTGATCATGATCACATCACTAGTGTCAGAAGCCAGTCAAACTCATCTCTTGCTGACTCCAAGTGCAGTATTCTATCCACTATGCCAAAAAAGAACTAGAATTTATATAATGTCTTGAGTTTCAAAAAGCACTTTCCTTACAACAACTACATGAGAAAGGAAGTACAGCTATTATTCCCATTTTATAGAAAAGCAAAGACTCAGAGAGGTTAACTACTATAAAATTTGGAATTTAAAAGGCTAAATTTCTAGTAACTATATTTGTGCATGTATATATTTTAAATCATGAACTGAAACATATTATCAGTAAAGCTAAAATGATTCCTATGCTAAACAATAAGCTTTAGAAAAAGAACTGGGGAGAGGAGGAGGAGAAGGGAATCAAACATTAGTCAAGAATAAAAAAAAAATTTCTTTAAGTCAGAATTCACCCCCACCCCTCAAAAAACAATTATGATATTAAATTTCTTTCAAGATATAAATTTTGTTCCTTTCTTACCACTGACTTTTCCTAAGCCTGGAGCTTTGTTTTTCAGTAAAGTCACTTGTATCTGGGGTATGTTGGTGATATTTGAATTCAAAACAAATTTAAAGTCCACATGTCCAACCATACAAGCTTTAGGCAAGACAAGTTCAAACACATGTTCATCCCAGCTGTTGCTGTAAAATAACCAAAAAAGTATAAATACATACAACAACTAGAAATTTGAATTACATTATCATGTCAATGCTTTTTAAAAATTTCCTATGACTGTATGATTAAATTTACTTAGGTAGTGGTGAACTAGGAGAACTAGTAGATGACACTGGTCAACTTAAGCTTTAAAACGTGATCTGTCCCAAAAGAAGAAGAAAAAAGATACATATGTACACAAATATTTAAAACAGTTCTTTTTGTAGTAGTTAAAAAAAAAAAGGAAACTAAGAAGTTGCTCAACTAACTGGAGAACAGCTAAGCAAATTATGGAATATGAATGAAATGGAATACTATTGTTCCACAAGAAATGGTGGAAGAGACAATTTCAGAGATTCCTGATAAGTTTTAACTGATATTCAATGAAATGAGCAAAACCATGGGAACAACTTACACAATACCAACATTTAAAAAAAAAAACTTCAAAAGACTTAAGATATCTCATTATAACAAGCATCTGCAGTCCTATAGTACCAACAACAAAACACGCTATCAACTTCTAACATAAGTTGCATAAAGATACAAGACGCAGACTGGAACATACATTTTTCAAAATGAACAATGGGGAAATTTGTTTTCCTTGACTATGTATGTTCTTCCTTTCTTTTCTTTTTAATAGAAACTTAGGACTGGGGATTAGAGTTGTTGCAAAGTATGAGCAAGAAGAATAATAGGGATGGGGTAAAAAAAATTAAGAAAACAGAATAAAGGCAAAAGAATTACAGACAAGGCAGCTTTGAAAATTTCACGTTGGACTTATAAACTTAGACAAACAATTTCTATATAACAGATTCAATTTCACATACAATCCCCTCCGTCTTGGTTCTATAAAAACCATGAAAAAGCTAATTTTATTTAATTTTTGTTTTGGTTTCAGAATTTTTTTTTTAAAGTGCGGAAAGAACTGATTTAACCTCAAAGATTCATACATGTTAGAATTTGATCAATCATCACAATCTAAGGTAGAGCGAACACTAACTCCCACTTCATGCTATAAAGTTTATCCAAGAATATAGTAGTGTTCAAAATTTGATGACACTACTGAACATATAAAATAAAGAACTGAAGAGGAAAATGAGGAATAATGCACAAAATAATAGCTTTCATCCACACAAAATCCTTTGACTGAAACAACCCTATGAGGCAGGTAGTCCAAAAAAGTATTATTCCTACTTTAGAAATGATTTTAATAAGAATCTCAGTGACTTGCTCACAATCACACAGCTACTAAGTGTTCAAATAAGAAACTGAAAACAGGTCTTTTAACTCCAAAGCCATACAAAAGTGGCATTGGCACAAAACTGATTATTTTGTACAACAAATATAACAATGGCCTAAAAATACTTTACCTATCAGTTTGCAGTTTCCAAGTTCGAGTGTGCTGAGCTGCATCTCCATGGTGCTGCTGATGCAAATGCTGAGGATGACGTCGTTGCTGCTGTTCCTGCTGAACTTCCACCCAGCACGGAGGAACGGTGGCTGAAAACCGTGGGGTTAAGGTCTCAAAGCGGGTTAGTTCCACTAATGATGTCATTGTTTCAAGAGTAAATGGCTGGTCCACCAAAAGATCAACTCCTTAATACAGGTTGATAAGGAATAGAAAAAGGAGAAGACAGTAAAAAAAAGTTTTATTGAATATATATTCTTGTCTATACAATCATAACACGTCAATTTATGTGGATTAATATGTGTTTACAGAATTAGTCAATATGCCTTTATTAAGTATGTTCCATAAACTTAATAATACTGGTTTAGAGACAGGGATAAAACCAAAAAAGACCATCCCCTGCTCTCAAGGAGCTTGTGTTCTACTGACAAGAATGGAATATGCTTGAGTAACTACAAAAAACAAGCAATGACTAAGTAAGACAAAGTCTTACAAAGAAAACAATGATAGGCCTATACTACTTACCAAATCTGATCTAAATAATGACGGAAAACTTTGGCCAGGCTATACTAGCATCAAAACTGACTTCTAGGTCCTAAAATCTATAAATTATAGAGCTATTTATTAGAAGATATGTAAACATAACCACACAAGGTGTCTCAAGATCAAAATATATACAATTAAAACTTTCATTAAGTGATTAATATCCCCCCAAATCATAATAAATTGATTTACTCTTCTAAATTCTCATAGCATTCTTTTTTGTATCCTTTTTATTGGAAATTAACATTCTATCTTCAATTATAATAGCTTCATTCATCTTACCTCACCTACAAGTCTATGAACGCCTGAAGCAGTAGTGACTGTCTCTGCTCATTCATTTTTTTATATCACCAATGAATATAGCATGGTGCTTCAGTAGATACTCAATAAAAATTTATGCTGAAAGAATGGATGACCACCATCAAAATAAATACATAAATAAATTATATCAAATGTTGGGAACATTTTCTATCACATTAGTGGCTAAAGATATATACAGACATGAACTTCATAAGTCTCATAATAATAGCAAAAATATTTTTTTCCTCTGAACACTGACATCTTTTTTTAAAGCATATTTTCCCATTAGTCATGATGTAAAGAAGAATTAAAACTAATGGGAGGAACCATGAGAAAACAGAAACAAAACAATATAATAAAAAAGGAGAGCAAACAGTAAGCTTCCATCTGCATTCAGACTCCGTAGTTCTTTCTCTGGATGTGGATAACATTTTCCATCCTGAGTCTTTTGGAGTTGTCTTAGATCCTTGAATTGCTGAGAAAAGCTAAGTCTATCAAAGGCAGTCATTGCAAAATGTTGCCATCACTGTGTACAATGTTCTCCTGGTTCTGCTCATTTCACTCTGCATCAGTTCATGAAAGTCTAAATTGGCTAAATTCCTACAAGATAACTGTACTCCTTTTATCTAATTCTTCAGCTCTTATTCACTTCACTACCCCCTTGCAACCTAACTCCATCACTACACAAAAATTGCTCTCTCCAAAATTACCAATGTTCTACTAACTGCTAAATCAAATGGACAATGGCCTTATCTTATTCCTTATCTTTTTTGCCCCCTCCATAGCTTTTGATACCCACAGAAGAATGTAACTTCCTTGAATTCAGGTATAGTTTTTCTTCTTTTTCTTTCACCTCCAGCACTGCACCTTACACATGGTAGCGACTTAATGAATAAATGAGAGATACAGAACCTCAGAATTTTAATTAGTAAGGACATCTAATACAAGTCATGCACAGAAGGAATCTCTACTATAACTCACCTAACAAGTAAGCGTATGGCCTGAACATCTCCAACCAGGACAAACTCAACACCTCACATGGCAGCCCATAGTACTTTTGGGTAGATTTCATTATTAGGAATTTTTTCCTGATTCCAAGCCTAAACGGACTTGTTATTTCTATCCATTGCTCCTACTTCTACCCTTCAGGGTCAAAGAACAAATCATATCACTCCTTGATGAAATGAACTGACATGGAACACAGGCATACATTAAGTTCTAGAAATCTGTATCTACAGAAATAATGAAGTCATTCTATGAAGACATAACTTAGCATAAGTAGGGAAGCGCTGCAATTTCCTCATTTTAGCCCGAGTTCCACCAACTCAATTACAGAAATTATTTCATATTCACCATCTAGCTAAATAGTACTACTCTCTTTTAAACCTTTCCCATAACAATAAAATAGCATGGATTTTAAAAGACTTGCCTATTATCTTCAAAGAATACAGAATATAACTGCTATCAAGTAAAAATGTGAGAGAAAACTTGGGAGAGAAAACTCTTTCACAAATATCAGTTAAATCAGATGCCACAGAAGTGGCAACATAGGAAAAGTCCAGTGCAAAGAATCAACAATTCACAAAATATCCAAGTGATAAGAATAAAAATCTATGATTACAGATATCCAAATACAAATGTACAAAATTTTAATAAAGTAAAGAGATTTTGACAAGGCAACAGATTGGGTACGGTATGACAGAACTCATGAGAGCACCATGGCTATGGAAGTAAAGATATAACTTACTCAAAAATAGTGGGGTAGCTAGGTAGCGCAGTGGATAGAGCACTGCCCCTGTAGTCATGGGACCTGAGTTCAAATCCAGTCTCAGACACACTAGCTATGTGCCCCTGGGCAAGTCACTTAACCCTGATTGCCTTGCAAAAAAGAAAGAAAGAAAAGAAAAAAAGAAAGAAAGAAAAAGAAAAAAAAAGAAAAAAAAAGCAAGTTCCTTGAAGGCAGCTATCATGGGGCAGCTAGGTGGTACAGCGGATAGAGCACCAGCCGTGGAGTTAGGAGGACCTGAGTTCAAATCTGGTCTCAGACACTTGACACTTACTAGCTGCGTGGCCCTGGGCAAGTCACTTAATCCCATTGCCTACCCCCCCCAAAAAAAGCAAGATAGATAAAACAGTAGAGGAAGTAAAATTTTATAATAGGAAGATAAAGTCTCATGAGGAAATCCATAAGATAGAATGCAGGGCAAGCATGGTGGAGAACACATGAAAATAGAACAATGCAATGAGAAATGGGGGGAAAAAAAGTGGTTATAGACTACAAAGTCAAAGCAAACTGATGAAAACATGATAGAATTATGCATGCTAGATATCTGCTGGAGCACTATATGAATTTTGTGAATGCTTTTTCTTTCTGCCAAAAGAAGCTGATCAATTTTTGACTTGCCTTAAAGATAACTGGATTCTTCATAAAGTGAAAGAGAGCAAAGGAGAAACACTATTCTCAACCCATCTATAACCAACAAGTTATAAGGGTATTGAAGCAAAAATGATGGGAACCTTAAGGAACGAGTAACTTCTCCATCTTATAGTCATGTAAGAGTAAAAAAGGCTAGTTCTCATCTGCCATGCACTCTAGATTTTGAGATAGTGAATTTGAGGGTTCAGAAAAGAGATAAGATACCATTAAAATTATCTAATGAACATGAACCCAAGAAGAATACAAAGTTACAAAGATGAAATTTTGAAGTCAAATTATTCTAATAAAAAAGAAAAGAAAAAGCCATCTAAGGAGATAGAGGGGTAATGAACTTTCTAGAAGCATTAGGAGCTTAGAATTTTAAATTATCTGAGGCTAGAGAAGAATTGTAATAAATTTTTAAGAACCAAAAAAATGGGCTTATTTTGGCTATAATGAGGCAAAAGGAACATAAAAAAAAAGACATGTTTTCAGGGTAGATAAAATTACTAAATTCTTATTTTGCTTCTCTTTTTTTCTGCCAAAGAGAGTGGTCTATAGAATGGGAAGAACAGATTAAACATGACTACACAGGAGATGAAATCCCAAAATAAAGGAGGAGCTTAGTAAGTGACTAACTTGCTACTTCATTGCTGAGGTGCTCAAGTCATCAAATCTACATAAACTATACCCCAAAGGTAGATGTAATTGCTGTGCAATTACTACTCTACGAAAAATCAAAGAGAATGATGACTTGCCATGGAGGTATCAAAATGGACTTAACAGGGAATTATGTAAATCATAGGCCAGTGAATCAAATACCAATTTTAAAATTCTGGAAAATATTCTTAAAGGGCTGATTATAAGCATTTAGAAAGGGAAACTATGTTCACTAAGTCAACAGTATAGTTTCATGAAGAACAGGTCATTCTAAACCAACCCTATTTACTTTTTTGACAGGGATTGGTTAATCTGAGAATATTTTAGCAATGCGTGTGAGAAAATCCCTCATGCCATCATCGTTGGGTAAAGAGATGTCAATTTAAAACTGGCTAAGTGATCAGAACTAAAGAGTGGTCATTAATGGGTTAATGTGAACTTGGAATAATGTGAAGAGATGAGAAATATCTTTGGCTCTGTTCAATTCAATATTCCTGTGGATGATGTTAAATTGGCACGCTTAGAATATCTGAGACGGCATTTTCCAATAATGTCCACACAACATCAAGAAATCTAAACACAGGCCCCCACACTGGGATCCCTGAAGGGGATCTACAGAAATACATAGAAAAGAATCTCAAAAGATAAAAGAGCAGGGATGCACTATAATCCATAAATTTTGTGGGGGTATCTACATCAATGATATTATAGATATGCTGAAATATCTTAAGTCAATAATGCAAAACTTAAAGAGAGTTAACAAATTAGGGGACAAAGTCAGGATTCAAGAAATCTTCATAAGAAGGTTATGAATATAAAGGGCTACACTGGCATTCAGTGAATCAACTGCACAACTATAGGAAGTCAGGCAAGGGCTGCCTTGAAAAAGAAACAAGTTTTTGTAGTTCCAAAGGTCAATTCATGAGCCACAAAAACTTAATGTGCTTTTAAATCTATAGTCAAAATGCAATGCTGTCTAAATGAAAATGATTATGCTCCAGTGATCAGAATACATCAGTTCAGTTCTAGGGATCAGAACCTAGGAAAGAAACTAACAAACTGAAGCACATCCAGAGAAGGTCAATTAGATGGAGGAAACAGCAATAATAATGCCATATGAGGATCCAATGAACTAGGAATATATTGTCTGGGAGAAGCAAAGTATCAGGAGAGGAAAACAAATGATAGCTATTTGTTAATGCTCTCCTAAAACTGTTCTCCTAAAGGAAATAATGAGTAGAAGACGTGAAGAAGAAGATTTAAGAACATAAGAAAAAATTTCTGGTCAACTGGACCTGTCCCAAAAAGGCTTCCTTGGAAAATAGTAGGTTCCCACTCCCATGACATTCTTAAGCAAATGATCAATTATTAAATGTCAGAATTCTCTGAGGTACTTCATATTCTGTGATTCTATATAAAACTCAATAAAACTCAGTCCATATAAACAAGGATATTTCAAGGAAATATCCAGCCCAATACCATTAAGCAATCAATTACAAAAAATAACCTAAGTATAAGCATCTTCACCATAGCCATTAAGAGATAGGCTGGACAATCAAGAGTTAATGGCAAAAAGAAAAAACTTTTTTAAAAAATTAGCCAACAATTTCGGGGGGGGGGGGAGGGTTGGAGCGGGAAAGATTGGTATGAATTAAACTCAAGAAATATCACATAAGTCACTAAAACTGTTAACCTCTTACCTGAAATACCAGGACTTGAAGGATTGGATAAGGGCTTGGTACCTTCTAATGACTGTTCAACTCCTTTAGAAAGGGATCCATCCACAAGTATATCAGTTTCATCAATGTCATCACAAGTTCCTCCAATTTGGAGGAAATGAAGCTCTCCCCCTATAATATGGTGAAAACTCATTAAAAGAAACAGTTGACCATATCAGAATGTTCACTGAACAACAATGTTGAATAAAATGAAATATAATTTCATTAGAATTGTTATAATGAAAGATTAGCAGGAAATACAATGCAGGTCAAAGTTTTTCAAATACTTAAATTTTGGTGTTCTGGTTACTTCTTGAGATGGGCCACTAACTAATCAAAGAGAGATCTTTTTTTTTTTTAATATCAGTTCTAAGGGTAGATAGGAAATCTCTCATGTGACTGGTTTTCCATTAGAGGTGAGGAGGGAGAAGGGGACATGAACCCCACCCAATCCTACTGTAACCACAAGATCAGGTTTAAAAGCTTCTCGTGTCTCTAAGCGGAACAGGGAGGAGTCAGTGGGTCATGGCATCATAGATTTAGATGTGGAAAAAATCTGATAGGTTATCAAGTCCAACCACCCCATTTTACAGTCAAGTGCCAAGGTCACACAAGAAAATTGCAAAGCCAGGTCCTAACTCAAAACCCACAGCTAACTCCATATAGCATCAACTAGTGTGGCAACTGTGCATTCTGAAAAAATCAACCAATCAATAAGCATTTATTAAAAGTGCCTATTGTGCCAGGCACTGAAGATAACAGTACAAAGAAAGAAACAATCCCCCTACTTACAGTGAGTTTACATTCATTCTAACAAATCATTAAAAGGCTAGGCATAGTACTCTGTCTTTTGGTCAAATTTTGTGCTACAATATTCACTGACGACACAGACACGATTTCACTTAAATTTTACCAGTCTCTAAAAGGAATACAAGCATAAATTTTCTTTTTTGGGGGGGATGGGGCAATTGAGGTTAAGTGACTTGCCCAGGGTCACACTGCTAGTAAGTGTCAAGTGCTTGGTCTGAGGCCAGATTTCAACTGAGGTCCTCCTGACTTCAGGGCTGGTGCTCTATCCACTGCGCCACCTAGCTGCTCCTATAAATTTTCACACTCATCTATGACAACATTTTTTTTTAAAAAAATTTTGACAACACTTTTTAAGATAATTAAAATAAGAGTCAATGAATGAAGAAATTAAAGTTGTACTTAATGGATCAAATGAGATAATATTTAAAAGTGCCCAGCATATATAGTAGGCGCTATTATCTCCATTCCCCCAGATCCTGGACCATTGACTTATCTGTTTCCCCGAGACCTAAAATTACACTTGCTGAGTGTTTAAATAAGTGTTTGCTGAAACTTTTTACTCAATATCAAGACAATGGGTCAGTGAATAACTGAATTCTCTAGGTAGATGCACATTCGATACTGCAATTTAGTCCAGAATTATCATAATACATTAAATATAAAACGCTTAAATTCTTTTTTCCTCTAGTCAAAACATTCTGCCATAAACTCTAATCACCTAGCCATACCATAGTAATTTACACCTAAAATTAAAAACAGATACTTAAAATAGTATGAAGTATATAAAGATCATCAATTATAGGTACTAGGTATGATTTGTTGTAGCAAATGGACTTTATGGACTACAATCCCTTCAACTAATCATTTCACACAAATACAGTACATGAAAGTTTGCAAAGAGCTTTCTTCACAACACTCTTAAGGTATATCATGAAGTAAAATGACATGACCTGGAGCTTTTTTTTTTTTAAATATGAGGCAACTGGGGTTAAGTGACTTGCCCAGAGTCACACAGTTAGTAAGTGTTATATGTCTGAGGCTGGATTTGAACTCTTGATGCCAGGGTCAGCGCTCTATTCACTGCACCACCTAGCTGCCCCCTGGAGCTTTTTTTTTAAGAGAGGATACATAATCAACCCTTGAGAAAGTCTCAGATCCCTAAATACCATTCCACATTTTTGAACAACTAATTCAAAACACATTCCTCATCCACAATTAAACTTACTTTAGGAAGATAAATAGATATAAGAATTCAAGAGTCCCTAAAAAAAGTAATAATCTGGGCAGTTCCTATAAAGGCTCAGATTAAATTTTTTTTAAAAGGCATCAGGTCCCCTTTTCCACAGAGTTCAAGAAGGAGACTCCGAACTCTTTTCCACAGACTAATTATCGATGTTGACCAATGGATAAGAAACTTGAGAAAGCATTCCCCTTCTAAATTGATTCTGTAACTGAAAACTGTAAGAGTCTTGTATGATGACTTTTAGTCTTATCCTGACATATCACACTTCCATGTGTTCTAAAGGGAGATCGGTAGGACCACACACCACTTTGACCATTTCAAAATGCAGCGATGATGTACAAAAAAATTATATCTTTCTATAAAAATTACAAATTTGCATCTTTTCAACTTTTTAACAGTTAAGTTCATATCAGACACAAGGGGCAGCTAGGTGGCGCAGTGGATAGAGCACTGACCCTGGAGTCAGGAGGACCTGAGTTCAAAATCGGCCTCAGACACTTGACACTTAACTAGCTGTGTGACCCTGGGCAGGTCATTTAATCCCACTGACTAGTCAAAAAACAAACAAACAACAACAACAACAACAAAAAAGCTGGAAATATTTAAGTTATGGAAAGACAGGCACACTAACATGTTGCTAGAACTATAAATTGGTCTACGTCCTCTGGAAAGCAGTTTAGAGTTGTACTAAGAAAATGTGACTAAAATAAATCAGACACAACTAAAGAAAAATCACCATTATGAGGCCATATTTTCAGCAAGCTTTACAAGAGAATTCATGCTACTCCAAGCTTACAAAAATATACTACATATTTGAATTTAACTCATTCTTCTTTAATGCAACCTTAAAACCATACTATCCTATCAATTTCTTTGATTATAAACAAAATATGCTTAGCATATTAGCATTTCAAACTATTGATAGCACAGTTTTAACATGTAGTAGATACTCAACAAATGATTAAAACTGAACATCATCATGTTCCTATATCTAGAAAGAGAGTAAGATTGTAAATAATATGAGTTGTCTATAATATATTTGTTTCAATAGATTATTCCCACACTAAGCAAAACTATAAAAAATACACAATATAAATTTTCCATAATCATGGAAAAGTAATCAAATAAGTATAAAAATACCATATATTAACTAAAAATTTTAGTTCTTTAAGTCCATTTAAAACAAATCTCCAATCATTTACTAAAAAGAACTACTCTCAAAGACATATAGACGTCAATTCTCAATATGAGATGTCAAAAATAATTTCGATAAAACAATCTTTTAATTCAAAACTCCATTCTATCAAATAATTGGAAACACTTAGCCCATATAAACTCATCAGAAATGCTAAATCTCAACTGATTTAAGTTGTGTCCTCTTCTTGCCCATCCTTTCGTAGAAGCAGTGCCAATTTAAAAAGCTATAACATAAAGAGCAAAAACGAGAACAAAGGGAAAAAAGAAAGAACCTGGATAATCCATAAGTTGGATATTCAGTTCCTGAATAATTGATATTTTGTAAGAAAGCAGGAAGAGGGAAGCAAATAAACATATTACCACAAATCACTGACTTACATAAAAGAAATGGAATAACAGACACTGTTAAGGACAGTTACGGTTGAAAATGAGGTAAGCCAATAATGAAATGAGACTAAAGTAAAATGGACTAAGGGAATCCTTTATTACAACAAAGAGAAACTCTATAGAAGAGCATAAGAATTATACAGGATGAAAGTAAAAGATGGGATAAATCTAAATCAAATGAAAAGAGATCACCACCAGTGGATTGAAGCAGAAATATTTTAAGGCAAAAAACTCACATGCCTCACTCCCCACCTCCAAAAAGAGGCATGTATAGTGCCATAAAGGACATAAGGAAAATTAGCTTATCTAACTGAAAACACATAGTAGGAAAATAAATGTATCAGTAACAAAATATCTGATGACTTTACTCATAAAAACATAAGAAGAGAATATATCTATCAACGTACTCTAAATTTTCATCTTGAAATCTCATAAAAAAAAATTGTCAGGAAAAAGTTCCACCAACACAGCTTACCTTTAGTGCATGCACACAGCCTGTCTGTGCCTGAGCAGTATATGACAGAGACGAACACGTCCTGTTCTTCAGTGCCCTCCTTTTTAGGAGGCTCCACTTTGGCCAAAATTTCAAAGTTTGAAAGATCTATTATTTTTACATATCCTCCCTGAGTAGTTATTACCAAGTGTCCCAGAGTAGAAATATCAGACTTTTTTCCTCTCTCATTGCCATTCTTTGAGGTTAGCTGCATTTCTTCTACAGGTTCCTCACAATCATCCTCTCGATTATCCAGTATATCTGGTGGAAGCAATATAAGCGAGGTAATTGTGTCCTGGGGATCTTTGATATGCTGGATTTTTATTGGCTCCTCTTCTAATGTTACTATCCGGGTGGCATAGTTCATTTTATAAAGCACTAAATATCCACCACTAACACTTCTCTGCTCAGGCTGAATTATTAAAGGAGTTTGTACATTTGCTGGTGATTCATGTTGGATTACACTGATATTTGTGCCATTCACCACTGTAAGATTAGATTCCAGCTCACCTTTTCTTCTGTTACATAGCGCTGAGTTTAATTTATTTAAATTATTCAAGGCCTCCACTTGATTTATTGCACTCAAGGATTCAACAGGGCATGTCCTCAGGCCCACTAACAAATGAACTCCGTCTGCACAAGGAGTAATAGAGTCTACACAAAGGTTCTCCTCCTCTGCAAACTTTGGCAGCCGCAAGCACTGAACCAAAGTCCCGGGCTTGGGAAACATAGAGTTCCACTTGTCAGAATCTGGAGAGGTAAGGTTGGTTGCCGCATCTGCAAACTGCTGAATGTAAGTCACAGGAGGATCCTGCAATAGCAACTGCTCCTGACTATCCAGCTCCATTTCAATAATCTGAGGAACTGTAAAACCATCATCATGTAAACTTTTACTCATAATATTGTTCATTTGTGAAAATATTTTTCCCGCTTTTTCATCAGATTCTTTAATGCTATAGAGTAACAAAATGGGTAAAGTCCTCCTTA
This sequence comes from Vombatus ursinus, assembly GCF_900497805.2. Taxonomy (NCBI): domain Eukaryota; kingdom Metazoa; phylum Chordata; class Mammalia; order Diprotodontia; family Vombatidae; genus Vombatus; species Vombatus ursinus. Next base: position 13,074,981 of record NW_020948840.1, read on the forward strand.
CCAGAGGAGAATTTAGTTCAGAATTGTTGCAGGATTCATTATCTGTTGACCCTTGTTCTGATATATTTTCACCCTGAGTCCTGCTTACACCATCCAGTGACCTATGAGAGTTACTACTAATGGGAGAGGTAGCAGGGGATTTATATGTCAATAATCCCCCAGCTAATAAACAAGGAAAGGGAATGTTGTGTTGTTCCAGGTGCTTTTCTTTTGTCTTTTCACTCTTACAGTTAGCTACACAGGGATTTGCCCCAAGTTCTTCAAGATCCTTAACAGTATCTTCAAGGACATTTGCCACAATTTCCCACTGAAGTTTCTCTGGCTGCTGGAGAATGCTGAGAGCTGTTATATCAAGGCTTACTTCCATGGCTTCCTTCTGTGATGTATGCCCTTTAAAAATGAAAAGAATGTGTTATACATACTGTTGTGAAATTAAGGCAAAAAGTACTGTTGTTTTTTAAATTTCCCTTTGTATATAACTGTTTGGTAAGCAATGTGATTATATATTAGAGATAATTTAAAATATCTAAACGGAATAAGATATTCCGAACTAGGTTTATTTTGAAAGAATAAAAATGATTTTCATATCACATTGCTTTGAACTTCTTTTCCACTTATAGCATACTGTTCTAGGTCACTATTTAAGAGATGCAGTGGTTTTAATAAAAAGATGAAAACAACAAAATGTTAAAGACAATACTAATAACTTTAATTTAGTAAAATATAAGAATGTTATTTCAGTATTCATTCTCTAAATATAATTCAAAATATAGTCAATTCTATCCTACAGAAAAGTTATCAATGACAAATTTCTTATCACAGACTAGCTTATAACTAATAAAACATAGCAGGATTCTAAATTATTAATCATATTAGCTATATATTCAAGGAACTTAACTAATTCTAATCTTACTCTAAGGGAAGAAGAACTATTAGAAAAATACAGAAGCCGTAAGTGATGTGTATTATCTATTTGTTTCATTTTATTGTATTACTTACTGTTCCCCTCAATTAGTATGGAAAACATGCAACTGCCTAACAGTCTCCTCATTGATTTTAGTACCATCAGATTTAGAAATGACAGGAACTATGTCCAACTCATTTGACAGATGAGAAAACATAAGCTTTTTTGCAAGTAATGGAGCCTTCTTTCAGTATATTTTGAATGCTATCAATAGCCATCATTTAGGTACCTCACTAAAATCAGTGGTCTCCACTACTCAAAATCCTGCAGTATACCTCTATCATCTATTGAATTCTGAACATAACTTATTAAAACCATCAAATCTACTCCCATATATATAAATGATCACTAATTTTCTATTGAATATCACTTAAAGGACAAACTTCTGCTCTAACCACAATCCTTGCGAATGTTTGCAAAACAGTTCCCTTCATAAACTATCATTCCTCAATACTGGTTGCACTACACTAATAGTACATAACATCCTTCAATTAAAGAAAAATCTCAATTTTATATACATGTATCGCCAGTGCCTAGAACAATGCTTGACAGAGTAGTTATTTAATAAATGCTTATTAACTTCTAAAGGTATTCTTTCTTCAAATACTTTCCTTAGGATCATGAAAGTAATATTTTAAGTGTATACTAAAACTTGGTAGTCCCAAACAAGGTGTTTTCTGTTTACTTTTGGGTCTCTTTTATGTTTGGATATGACACTTTTGATTTAGTTTAAGACTTTAAGATGACTTAAAGACTGGACCAGAAATATGGTCTAATATATATTGCCATTAAACATTTTCTTAATTCAAGTGACATGAAGGATGAAGGAAATAAAGGGGAAAAGCATCATGGGTTGCAGACTACAAAAAGAAAGTCATATAAAACATTCAAGAGTCAATATGAAAAGAACTTTTCAATATAACAGGTATATGGATATGTATTTCAAGGCATGAAACAATTAATCTTAGATCAGAAATAAATTTACTCCAGGTGATTTAGCTAAGAAGGAAAATACAATATGTATTAGCAATACTATATATGTTTTCAAACAAGCAATAACTAAAAATCAATACAAGGATTATTACTATCATATTGTCAAATGTGAATAGACTTTGTAAATACTTTGCAAGCTGCTAAAAAAAATGGATTTCTTAAAACTAAGAACAAAGGCTAAAATGGTATAGAATACAAAATCAAAGAACCTTACAAGATGAAAAGGACCTCAGAAGTCCACCTTCCACACAATGTAAAAATTAATTCTATAACATGTAATAAATGATTCCACTAAATTTAGTTAGTATGTGATAATCAAAATGCCTATCTACTCATCTTACAAAACTGAGACAGAATTCCAATATCCCCAAATAACGATATGAAATCCATGGATTTATTCTAACCCTTCTATAATTACTTTACAATTTCAGGATCTATCATCTCTTCAGATCACATGTTCAAAATGTCTATTATCTAGCTAAGCCCTGGCAGCAAAAAACCTTGACCACTACCCATCACCAAACTCTCTGAGCCCGAGAGTTCCCTGAGTATCAGGGGTCCTCCCTACTAGTGGCCTTAACTCTAGCCCTGTCCAGCACTAAAAACTGCCTGTGCTCACCCTGAAACCCCTCACCCTCTCCTTCTCAGCAGCAATCACTAATATAGATATAGAAAACAAAGTTCTTACCAACAAAGTCTTCGGGGCTGTCAAACAGTTCAATATCAGAAAAAGACATATTTAATCAATCAAAATAACATGAAAGTGTGTTGGTACAACAAGCCTTATCTCCCTAACATTCCAGTAAATGGTATCATTCATTAAACCAGGTACTATTATCTGTTCTGCCATTGCATGACTCTTGTAACCTAAGAATAACTGAGAACTTTCATTGGATCAGGTGCTTAAATTGTCTCTCCCTATCACAAAGTAAGCTATCTAAAAGCAGGGATTATCTCAATCTTATATTTGTATTCCCAGTGCTTGAGCCAATGGTTTATATAGTAAAAACAAGAACAGCTACTATTTATTAAGCACCTAGGGGCCAGACACAGTGGTAAGTGCTTTACAAATAATATCTCATTTGATCTCATTTGGAAGTACCGAATAAATGCTTCTTCATTTATTCAGTCTCTACAGAGAGTACTATTTAGTGTTTTTCATTTTACTATGATTATAAATTTGGCACTGGAAGGCTCTTTAGCCCCACCACTTCATTTTTCAAATTATCTCTGAAAACTAGAGATAATAAAAGGCTTGCCCAAGGTTACTCAAGTAACAGCTGTCAATCCTCCCACACTGGTGAAGTGAAATGAAAAAACTTTTTTTTTTACTTTTTTTATTTGTATCCCCAACACCAAACAGTGAACCTTGGTCAAAACAGACACAATCTTTGCTGAGCTTGTCCGAAGAGGAAATGGTGAGCACATAAAACTTAGGATGGCAATTAGTGAGCTAAAAACTATTAAGATATTTCCAAATGAGAAGGAATTACCATCTATTTCAGGTTTTTTAATATCAGTTCACATTAGCATCCATCCTATTTCTTTCCAGAAACAATTCTCTAACCTTCCAAGAGAAATCAGTACTTATCTTATCCCTACCCTTTGTGATTTTATGCATTATCATGAGAAATCTCTGTTTGTACAAACTTTCTTCACTAACTGAAACTATAACCTAAGATTTAGTAGAGATTTCCTAGAGATTTGCCTCAGAAACAGGTGAAGTGACATGTCCCAGGTCAGGTAGCTAGTAAGTGTCATGTTGGGACTAAACATAGATTTTCATGATTCTAAGTCCACCACATTATCTCATTATGCAAGGCTTCCTCTTCCTCCAATCTTTATATTTTTAAAATAAAATATCCTAAATTATTATTTAAAGTTAGCTTTATGAAATAAAGATTATCAATTTTGGTACCTCATGTAAATAAAAAATTAAGCTATTCTATGGTTGTTAGCTTTTCATTTTCTGATTTTTATATCACAACCCCCCCCTTTATCCCTTGCAAAATATTTTATTTAACTTAAATGTATGTAGTCTCAAATGTAAATCCAGAGCTCTTTATTCCAACCCTAATCATCTCTCAGTCAAAATATTTTTAAGCACATAGTGTATGGGCAAAGTACTCTGTGAGGCAGTATTATCCAAAAACATTTAAAATACAAGTATGCTCTATGCCCAAGCTGAATCCACAGTTCCACGTGTGAGGGGGAAAAAAATAAGATCATGTAGTATTTATCACATACCTGTTACTGATTCTGATCTGGAATGCTCTTCACTGTCTGAATCCTCCAGTAAGTCATCACTTAAAGAAGAAACGAGCAAATAATTTTATTTTCAAACTAAAACATTGTTATACATGATACCAGACATCTAAATCTGAGAACACACTGCATTACATAAAGCATACAACAGCCAACAAGATTCCTAAAAAAAAAATTTTAATCATATAAATTGCATTATATAAAATTACTTAAGACATAATATTTAGCAGTACTACCATTAACTATCAGTTCAACCTATCCTCAATATTTCCTTTTGGTACATTCTATTAACCCTTAAGGATTTACATAGGGAGAATTGCAGAAAAAAATTTTAGAAGTATAAAATTTACAAATAAATGTTTAGAAAATGTTTTACAAAAAAAGTTTAGAAGTATAAAATTAGGATACTAAGATTTCAGTAACAAGTCTACAATTCCAAGTTGACAAGGAAGCTATGAAAATAAGGGCATTAAGAAAACTTTGGGGGTTTTTTTAAGGTAAACTATAAACTGGATTTTTTTTTAAAGTATATGAAGCTATATCATTAAATTCAATTCAAAGCCAGAGGAATTCTAAATAGAAAATACTGGAAAGAAATGTTCTGAATATTACTGACCCATTAATTTTGGGAAGTGACCTGAGTCACAGATTGTTGTTCCTTGTCTATGATGCATATTCTCAAGTTACAGTTCAGAACTGAATGAATACTGTCATTAGTCTAGCCACCCCAGCACCACAAAAGTAACTTCATCCAGTTTTAATTTTTGTCTACTACCCTCCAACAACACATCTAGACGGTAGAAGTCATCTAAGCTAAGAGAAATTCTGGCAAACAAAGTTGAAGAAGTTCAGTACTCATCAAATGACATTAACTAACAATTCTCTAGCAATTTTAACTCTACTCAGATATAGCACCCTATTAATTTGAAACATCAGAGGGGAAGGGGAGAAAGGGTGGAATTGGGATTAATTGACTTGCCCAGGGCTACACAGTTAATAAGCGTCTGAGGCCACATTTGAACTCAGGTTCTCTGACCCCAGGCCAGTTGCTCTATCCACCTAGATGCAAAAGGACCACATTTTTATATTTATCTCATTTACCAAAAGATTTATCAGAAGCATAATGTATAAATACAGGGGAAGTTGTGATAACTCTGATCTAAGTGATTAAGGAAGGTTTTGAGAAAGAGGTAGGACTGTGCACCTAGTCGTTAGGGGCAAAAGTCAGAAACTAGTCTGTAGTTCACTGTCCATAAAAATAAAGAACTGATAGGGAATGTGGGTGGGTGGGGGGTGTCAAACTCCTTGAAGCTAAAGTCTGTGCCCAACTCAACTTCATATTCCTCTAAATACATAGACTAGTTCCTAGATCATAGTGAGTACTTCAAAATATCTGTTGAGCTGACCAAATAATATAAATGGTATATGGTATTAGAATATAAGAGATCTCATTTAAATGTCCCATTTAAGTTTAACAGATGAAACTATATGGCAATTATTTTAAAAGATTAATATAATTAACAAGTCTAACATTTTAACCTATAGATTAAAGGGCTGTGCACTTGATATAATTTTATCAGAACTCATGGAAGTCAAAGTGGAGTCTCATCACTGATATCTCCAACAGATACTTTTTCACTACCTTCCTTCCAACCCTAACTCCCAAATTCCTTAGAATGGGATTTCTCTAATTCTGTAATTTACATAGAAAAGAATGCTTTTCTTTATTTTTGAACAGGTTAAATTTGTGCAGTAGAGTTTCTAGGTCTTGCAAAATCTTTCCAATGCCAGACACAACTTGAAAAACATATATGCAACTGAACAAAATGTGAGCATAGCCCAAAATTCTATTCAGGAGAAGCACTTGTCATTATGCAAGACTTTTAAAAAACTACTCCCAGAAGTTACAGTAGAAGAAAACAGCGAATTATAATTTGGCAATGTTTGTTCAGGTAAAAACAAATAAAATAAATCTTAACTAAGCACCTAACTGTGCACAGAGCTAAAATGTTTAAAACGTATTAGCAGAGAGACAACTAATTTTACACTGTCTTGCATTTGAAATTATTAGAAAATCTTTAATTTATCAAAATGAACATAGAAAGAAATGAAAATGTTTGTCTGTGGATGCTTATACTTATTATCAATATAGTTATGTTGTTGTACTTGGAAGTCAAGGTAATAATTCATACTGAAGGACCCATTTCAGGCCTCGAATCAGGCCACTGATTCATATCTGGGGCCAGGATTGACTACTACTGCTTTCAACTAGGAGAGAGGAAAAAGATGATCAAGTGGTTTAATGTGAACAGCGATGTAAAAGCACCATTTCACAAAAATTCCATGAGTCCTGAGGTTTAGATGTTAGAAGAAGCAGGAAGAAGACATCTAAGTCTGTATCAGCGTGAAGATGTTTTGAGGGCAGAGCATGGTCAAACTCCAAAAGACAAAGGTGAATTGTTTTTTATCTGCTACGTTCCAATGGCAACTCTTCCCTCTCAAGTCCTCATAGCCCAGAACATTATAAAACAACCCAAAAGTCAAGGCTGGAAACCTAGTTTATGGTAGAATCCCATCTGCTCCATGAAGTATTCACCAAACTGGCTTACTCTTTACCCTGAACTGCTAAGAAAAAAAAAAAAAAACCTAAAAGAAGTATTACTTACTATCTTCAATAGTTACATATTTTCCTCTGTTTATGTACTGTCTCCCCAAATAAACTGGAAGTTTCTTGAGGGCAAGAGCTATTTTCTATCTCATGCAGCCCCAGGAAAATACACAATGCCATACACACAGTGAGGTAGAATGTTAAAGAAACTTTATCAACAACCACTTACTAAGTACCTATTGGGTGCTTAATCAATTAACAACTACAGCCCTTCGAAGTATCATATTTAGTGATTTTAAATCATATTTAAAACTGTTTAAAAATCAAGAAAAGAGATTTTCTTTTAAAGAATTCCCATGCCAAAGAATGGCATTTGGAATTTTAGTATGGGAGAGGAGACAATCACTTTTATTTCCCCTACATGGTTTTCACCAAGTTTTGATTAAATAATTAGAGACCACATATAGGTGAAAGCAATTAAGTATTCAGAGGCAAAACGCTCAATTAGAACAACCACATCACCAAACAACCTTAAGTACTTCTTCAACACATCTTTTCCCATTAAGCTATTTCCTCAATTATTCTTACCTAATATAAATCTCAAAGCCAAACTTCAACACAGTTTCTTATACACTTATTCCCATACTCAACTGCAAAGTAAACTGGATAGAGCTAAGAAAAATAATTTCTCTTCCCTTTTTGTATTATTAATAAAGGGAAAAAAATACAAATCGAAAGTCTCAGGTTTATGTCACAGATAAAGCAAATTATTATATGGTAACAAGGAATCTAAGACCTTATGGGTAAACAGCTATCTACATAAACATGAGTTCTTATTTTTATTCTTTTCTTTCCTGTTCCCTTCACCTGATTCTATTCCATGAAACTACCCTCCAGGTCCTTAATAGCTGTCCCTTCATCCACTGGCACCACAACAGATCCCCAAAAGGTGGTGGCAATTAATTCCAGACACCAACTTGCTTACTCACAAGAGCTATATAAGTTACTCTGAGATCTGAACTAGTTACACAGACACAATGACAAGCCTCCAGAAAACCAAGGTGGCCGATTTGAGAGAAGTTACATAAAATGGAGGCTCTTCTCCTACTTTAAAGACAGCAGTAGTAACCATAAAAGACAAGATCTTGAGAGGGTACTTAGAAAGGTAAACTGATTAGGTCAAACGGCATTTTAACAAAGTTCTTCCTTTTGTAATAAGATTGCAACAAAGTTAGCCAATGACTGGTGATCCACTGTCAAAGATATCCCACATTCTCTACATATCCTGAACCATTTAACACCAACGCAATAAATGAATGAAACAGAGGAAGAATACTTAAAACAGTCAATTAGCTTCTTAAGAGATTCATCAAAATGTTTTGTGAGAAAATGGACAGCATTTATGCTAAAATAAATAATATTTATTATCAATTTTTTCTATGTTACCCTAATTAATAAAGTCTTAAAATTGACTGTACTATCAGTCCTACAGAGTAGAAGCTACATATTGTTGAAGAAAATCTTTTCTGGAGAAAAAAAAAAGCTACAAAGTTATCTCCACTGATACCATAATAATGTCTGATTTCTTAAACCTATTAAAACAGGGAGAGACTTTGCTGTCTTTCTGGTAGAAATTACAAAAAATAAAAAAAATTCAAGAAAATGTTTGATGACCACTAAAAATAGCGGTCATTATTAAAGCTTCTTAATTTCGCAACTTGTATACCTGTCTCCTTCCAATTTTGGTATATCTGAGCAGCTAGACGAGTCTTCCAGCCAAGCTAAAGTTGGTCTCCTTGAATCAACTCCTGAGCTTGGTTCTCCCAATAAGACAAGCTGTTGTACAATTGCTGGATCATACGCATTAATTTCAAACTTTAAGTGCACCTAAATAAATAAAAAATATAGGTTTAGACTAATTTTTTTTCATTAACACTTTTCATGTTTCAAATAAAAACATACCTTCATAAGTTTGGAAACATCCCATATGCAGATCTTTCCTCGTTTTGTTGCAGCAGCTAGAAAATGAGGACAGCTTCCAGACCCAAAGCAGGATATTCTGTCAGTGCCATCAGTACAGGGAAATTGTGCTGGACTCGTTGCAAGTGTAACTGACAAGGGTACGTTCTGCGTGTGTTCACCTTTCACAAATGGGCAGTTTGGGGAATGTCTCTCATGTTCAGACCTTCACAAAAGATTTTTTAAAATTACCAAAATATCTAGCAGACAGTCTGCTCCAACAAGTGAAAGCAAGTCAAAGATAATGCAAAGTATTAAAATGATGACATCAATTCATCAATTTCTATAAAAGTCTCCCCTAAAATAAATCTTACTGGCTTCACTAGATTGTGAACTCTTTAAAGGGACTACTGAAGATAAGCTCCTGTTATTTAGTTCCAAATATGGGTCACAAATACAGTTTGCAAAATACCAGTGTTTAGCTTGTATTTATTGCCCTACAACTGATGTCTGCTCCATCAATAGCCCCATTAAATAAGAGGTAAGGATCAAGGATGCAACTTACAGTCCAGTCTATCATTCTTCTTTCCTAGTTTGCCAAAATCCAAATTGCTATTCCTACATCTTTCCTGGAAACAAACAGCTCTAGTTTACACACACAGCCCCTTTCTTCAATGAATCAATTTGTCATCTTTCATATAGATATAGATATGTATATATTTAAATGGATCCATGATCCTATCAATGTTAGTATGCAACCAATCGTTTGCTTCTTGTAAAATGTTGGAACATATCTTTCCAAAAATAGATCAGAGATGAACTCAACAAGAAGGAAGATTTGTAATATGTCTAAAAAAAACCAGCATAACACCACTCAGGCTATCCATCTGCTATCTCTCATTCACTACATAACCAGTATATGAACAGTCAGACATGACCTTGGATGGTATTTTTTTTAATACCATGTTAATGGTGGCATGCTAAATCATGCTAAATCAAAGGTTAAAAAGGATTCAGATTGTGTCTTTTTTTAAATGACAAATTTTATGTCTGATCCTCAAAATGACAGGAAAACACTAATGTTGGAGGGGTATGACAAGGTCAGACCTATGCTTAGGGACACCACTTGGAGAGCTAAATAGAGGATGGATTGGCCTGAGGAGAGACCTCAGGCATGGAAATCAACCAGAAGTCTACTGTAATAGTGCAGGCTGGAGGTGAGATGGGCCTTCACCAGTATGTGGTAGTGTCAGAAGAAAGAAAGCAGCATCTAAAAAAAATGTTGTGACAGTAGAATCAACATGACTTAGCAGTAGATTGTATATGGGGGAAGAGACAGAGTAAGAGAAGGGTCGTGGAGTCAAAAAATAACACCTAGGTTGCAAACCTGGATGCCTAGGAAAATGGTGTCCTCAACAGCAATAGAGAAATTTTGGAACAGGGGATGGATTAGGGGAAAAATAATGAGTTCTGCTTTGTACAGAAGATTTAATACAAGATTCTAACCATAAATTGATTTCCACCACCAACATGTTTCTGGACTCCCCATCAGTACATTAATGCTTAGAGGAAGCAAATAAACCAGTCCAAGTCAAACAGTTATGAAAGTAAATTTACTATGAAATAAATGATGCAAAACAATGTATCCCTCAGGCAAACAAATAGTTTTGTTTTTTCTTAGTGTGTGTTATTTAGCATATAATTCATGAGAATGCTCCTCTTAATTAAGAAGGATAATAAAAAACAACTATATTATAAAACCAGAAAAAATTATCTAAGCACTTTGAGAGGAGGGATTGTGTCATTCTAAATGACTTATTTGTACTCCCAAAAACTATCACAGTGGCTAACATAAAGCAGGTGGCTAATAAATGCTTACTTACTGACCTACATGATGAATAACACCTATTTCTACATGTTTTGAAATCAATAAAATCTAATCCAATTCTGGTAATCACAGGCTATATATGTATCAGAAAAAGCACTGGCAGGCAACTTGTGTTCAGAGCCCTCACTAGGTCAACCAGGGCAACTAGAGCTTTGATCTAGGTTACAAGGATAGACATCAACCCAGGAGGAAAAGAGAATGCTTACTTCCTTTGCAAAGCAGTCAATTTGCCAACCCCACACTTCACAATCCTTAATCACTCCTAAAATCCCTTACCTCTCTATGTACCATCACAACAGAAGGTCCTGTTCCTTTGTCATTTCTCTTGGGAGATGTAGTTTCTCCATTGCCAAATTACTCTTCATTTTCAGAGGGGTTGAATGCCATCAGATGAGTACAACAAGGACTTAGGCCAGACACTTAGCAGACAAAACACCCACTTGCCCAGGGAAACTACACTCAACTGATGCAAGCCTTCCCATACCCTTCTGCCCTAGCTACTCAAGAGAACTTGCTCCAGGCACCAGAATTCATAGTTATGAATCTGTTTGGATTTTAGTCTTGGCATTGTCACTAAGTAACTGTGTGATACACTAAGAAAGTTAAAATCTCCAAAGGCCTCAGGTTTCTCACCAATATAAATAATCAAGAGATCATACAAATCGAAGACCTCTGAAGTTTCTCCTATCTCGACAATTTTATAAAATGATTAGACATCACTATATGCCCCTGAATTTACTGTCCAAGAATTTATGGCAGATATTTTAAGAAAAGAGAAGACTTAGAGACTCCAAATCATTAGCTGTAACCAAGCAGAACAAATCCAAACAGCCCATTGTGACACTATAAAACAACACAGTAGTCTTATTATGCTTGTGTTCAATACAATTAACACTTTCCAATACTATAACAGGCCAATATGCCCATCGGTGTTATTGCAAGGCAAGAAACAATGAACTGAAATCATTTGTGGGACTGATATAATCTCTATTATGTCAAAACACTGAGTGAGACTCACCAAGGTTCATCAGTAGGCTCCCAACAAACGAGACATACACTACAAGTAAAACACATGGCTCTGTCATCTCCAGATGAGGCAGGCTATACAAAATGATATGGAAAGGGCAACAGTTAGGCACAGTAAAAATGTCAAAATAATCAACCAAAGTGGCTAAGAAGCATGGTGGCAATAATAAGTATATCTTTAAATTTTGTATTTCTGTTGATGAACACTATTTAAAAGATTATTCAAGTATTAATATTTTCAAAGAAAACCTCTCTCTCTCTCAAAAAAGTTTGTTGTTGTTCAGTCATTTCAGTCGTGTCCAACTCTTTGTGATCCCATTTGGGGTTTACTTGGCAAAGATTCTGGTGTGGCTTGCAATTTCCTTCTCTAGATCATTTTTTACATTTGAGAGAACTGAGGCACATAGGGTTAAGTGACTTGTCCAAGGTCTTAAAGCTAGTGTCTGGATTTGAACTCAGGTCTTCCTGACTCCAGGCCAGCATTCCATCCTGTGGGCCCCCCCCCCCAAAATTACGCTAAATTTTAGTCTTCAAATTATATTACCTAATAAAGGTAGAACTAAAACTCATGATAGGATGATCAATTTAAAGTTAGAAGTGACCTAAGAGATCACCTAGTTTAACACCCTCATTTGACAGATAAGAAACCTGAAAAAAAAAGGTTCAGTGACTTGCCCAAAGTCACACATAGTAGGAAGGAGCAGAGTTCAAATTCTAACCCAGGTTCTCTGAACCAAATCCTAAACTCTTTCCACTATAACACGCAAGTCTCAAAAAGTTATTAAATTAATAGGTAAAATATAACCTGAAGCAGAACATTAAATGTATTCTTGTCCAACAGAAAATGGAGAAGTGTTGGTAGATTTAATAAAAAAAATTCATTTTTTACAGTAGAATACCTATGTAAGAAGCAATTAAAATTAATAAAACAGAAAATCATATCAATCTAAGGAGACTGAATGATTTCAGTGAATGTACTGCCCTATAAACTGAAGTTTATTTAGTTCAAAACACTCCACACATGTAATGATGCTCTAAACATTATTATCCATACTTTTTAAATGCTCATTGTATACATATTTTACTAGACATGTTGAAGGGTTAAAGAATATGGATTGACAACAACCCATGCAAACAGTACATACAAGAGTGGACAACAGAAGACCTAGATGTTAGAATAAAAAGCCACAAGTTTGATCCCTGGCTCTAACTAGTTTTATGAACTGGGACAATTAAATAAGTTAAAAACTAAGATTCAATTTAACTTATCTTTTTACCTGGTGATAAAAGCCAGCCTGAGCCATGGGATCTGGCTGTGCCCACCTATATCCAACATGAGGCCATGAGGTGAATGTCTCCCGTCTGTTAGCTTCACTGTACATCAATGACCTAAAGATAAACACATTTTATATTACTCAATTTGTGTATCAAATTATAATGATGCTCATGAGCCCCATCATTTTCATAAAAGAAAATCCTATGTTGTATCTATTCATGAATTCAGCTTCCTTATAATTCTCATGTTTAATGTATACTGTGTTAAAAAAGAAAAGCAACTCGTTATAGACATTTATTTCAAAAATTAAGCTAAAAGGAAAAGTAAAATTTAATAAAGAAGAAATTTGAATAATCTAAAGAGGAAATTTGAATAAGCTAAAGAGAAAGACTGATGAGCAACTTCAAATGTGTTAAAATAGTCCATCCTGTAAAACAATGGACCAAAGAATGGGGTAGCCAAAAATGTGGAAACCAAGGATCCTATATTTTTACTAAATGTAAAATTCTCCCTGATCTGAAAATTCCACAAAACAACAAGAGTAATGGCAGGTTAGCCCTCATATTGATAGAGGCATTCTTTTTTTTTTTTTTTAAAGACAACTGGGGTTAAATGACTTGCCCAGGGTCACACAGTCAGTAAGTGTCACGTGATTGTTCTGAGGCCAAATTTGAACTCAGGTCCTCCTGACTTCAGGGCCAGTCCTCTACCCACTGATAGAGGCATTCTAAAGCACAGTTAAGAGAAACCACAGAGACACTAGTAAGTAATACTAGTAGTAACGGTAGTAATAAACTATTCCTTCTGTAAAGGAAAGTAATACCAATAAGAGTGGCTGTATTTTAAGATTCTTCTACACTTGCAGGAGAAAAAGATTAGTGTCCTACTTCCCTCAAACAGCCATTCAATCACACTCCCTCCCAGAACCCTCTTCAGCTTCCTACAACACCTCCACACACCTCATCTATGCCTGCCCCCTCACAAGTTACTACTCCCATCCTTTTCAATCTGTGCACCACTAATGCCATAGGATGACTCGACCCCAAATTAAACTCCTAGGGATGATGACAAGCTACTTCAACTCCTTCCTCTATGATTAACATTCACTCACCCTCCCTATTCCAGTGATTCTGAACCCCCAGCTGTCACTGATCAAACTCCATTCACCCACCCCCACTGATAACTCCCTTATGCCTATCTCCTTCAACCCAACACACCCCCAAACATCCCACTCTAAAGATACTGACCCTTTCCACTGTGCTCTGTGGAATGCCTGCTCTCCAGGTAACAAACTTGCTTTCAACTTAATCCTTTTCCTCTCTTACTCCTTATTTTTTATTGTACTTAGTAAGACCTGGCACCTGTCCTAATGACACAGCTTCCCTTGCCACCCTTTATAGTAGCACTCTGGTTTTGACTGTTTACTCATATCATCCCCAATTCACCAATCATGTTAGGGGACTAAGTGGCTCTCTGTTGCCACTTCCCAGCAAGGATAGTGGAGAGTTGAACTGGTTTACTAAGGTATCAAAATGGGGAAGGGAAGAGAACATAGCTGGTACAGAATAATGGTCTGGGAAAGAACCTGAGGGGCAGTGGAATTGGAACATCATGTTGAGGATGAAGAACTGATTAGGGGTCATAAAGTAGAGGGAGAATTAGAATGAACCTCAAAGCAGGAAAGGTTCTGGTAGCTATTTATCTACCAATCTCCAGGGCACTATCCTCCTTTCCTAAACAAGTTTCAATGCATGGCTCACATTCTTTTTCTACTCCCCATACTAAGGCAGTATGAAGGCAGCAGTGTTGGGGAGTAGTTAGCATGAAGGCCTCATGCTTTCACATTAAGACACATAATAACATATATATATATGTATATATATACACATACATACACACACACATATATAGATACTGACATTGATATTGATATTAAACTCAAACACTCTAACTTACCAGTTCCTCAACTTACTCATTTTCAACAACCAATTCAGCCACACAGCCTCAACTACATCTCAGAAGGATAAATGGTCATACCCTTGATCTTTCTTTCTATCATCCAAAAATATACCCAATTCCATGATTATTAACTCTGAAATGTCCTTACCTGATTATCCTTTGTAGTCAATTCCACTTCTCCTTCTACCTTATAAACCCAGTTCTCCATCTTCAACATGATGTTCCAGTCCCATCAGCCCTCAAGTTGTCTCCCAGATTATCACCATTGTACTGGCTACACTCTTTTCCCTTCCCTATCTTGATCCTATAGTGAACCAGTTTAAATCTACACTATGCTCATTTCACTTTATCCCATAAGCTCCTGTGAGTTCAATTATCATCTCTATACAGATGATTCATATATCTATTTATGCAGCCCTATTTTCTCTTCTAACCTCCAGTCTCACATCTCCAACTGCCTCTTGAACTTCTAGAATTTAAAGAACCATAAACATCTTAAAATCAACCTGCCCAAAATTGACTCATCATCTTACCATGCTAGCAATTCTAGCCTATCTCCCTGTCTCTCCTCTAATGCTATGACCAGCCTGGTGTGGGGGTTCATCCAACTACTGCAACTTGGGGAGGGGTTGGGATGCCTGCCACAAGTCCCTCCCCATTCCAGTTCATCCTCCATTCAACTAAGTGATTTTCTTGAAGAGCGTGTGTCCAACAATATCACACCACCTACCTTCTTCCCACCCATTCCCATTCAATAAACTCCTCTGGCTCCCCATTAACTCCAGGATTGAATAAAAAATGCCCTGGTATTCAAAGCCCTTCATAATCTATGCCTTCTCCCCCATCTTTCCAGTATTCTTCGACCTGCACATACGCTATGATCCAGTGATGCTGACCTCCTCGTTTTTCTTTGCACAAGACGCACCATCTGCCATCTCTGTGCTTTTTCACTGGCTGTTCTCCATGCCTGTGATACTCTTCTACCTCACCTCCATATCCTGGATTCCATTAAGTCTCAACTAAAATATGACCTCTGACAAGAACCTTTCCTTACCCCTTTTAATGCTAGTACCGTCCCTCTATTGATTATCTATAATTTATGCTGTCCATATCTTGATGGTACATATTTAGTTACAAGCTATTTGCCAATTTAGACTGAGTTTCCTGAAAGCAGGAACTATTTCCCCCCCTTTTTTTTGTATTCCTGGCACTTAACACAATATAGGGCAAATAGTAGTAGCTTACTAAATGTAGACTTCTTTAATAAGGAATGATCATTCACTGAGATGAATAGATCCAAGAGCAGGTGCATATGTAAATTAAATAGAACCCCTGCCGAAAGTTGAGACAAGAAAGTAAGGCTAAGCACAAGTATACACTACCCATCTTCTATCAAATGGCAACTGTTGAAGGGAAAAGAAATAATTCCCCCCAAAATCTCAAAATGGTTACAAAGCTATTTTTCTTTAAATTCATTGAATTGGTTAATTTCCCAGAGACTTTCTAAAAAGCATACATGTGTTAATGTGTCACACAGCTGTTAGAGGACTGGCCTTGGTATCAGAAAAACGTGTTTAAATTCTGCCTGTGAAACATACAGCTGAGCAACCATGGACAAAACACTTAACCTCTCAGTGCCCAAACTCTATTATCTATACCAGGTATACCCAAGCATAGTTAAAATCATAGGTCTTATCTCCACATTTCCCAAAAAATACTTGTTTAGAAAAACAAAATTATAAATAGGAACTATCTCTAAGATATCACTAAGAAATAATCCTGCCCTGATAGCACTAATACCAACAAAATAACACAGAAGCTACCAGTAACAAATCTGAGATATCAGATAAAATTACAGAAAGTAGCATTTTCCTATAAACCAGCATAATTTACATTTTGCTACAATTCTGTCCCTGTTTTTCAAAACTATCTTATTTCATACAACCACTCTAAATTTTATCTTTTTTTGTGATTTCACTATTGGTAAAGTTCTGAATTGGCCTAGCTGTTTTGGAAAGTAATTTGGAATTATGTGAATACTCTGTATATATCTTATACATGTAGCTTGTTATTTACATCCTCCAGTGGAATGTAAGCTCCTTAAGGAAACTAATTTTTTTTGCCCTCCATTCTATCACCAGTGCTTAGCAGAGTGATTACGGATATAGTAGGCACTTAATGTTTGTTGAATAACTGATGAATAAAGAAGAGTAGCAAAGAAATATATAATAATTCATGCAAAGTAAAAAGAATCAGAAAAATAATATACACAAAATAGAATAGAACGTTCAATATCACTGCTAGAAAAAGCAAAATAAAAGTAAAAGCTGCAAAATCAAAACCACCAAACTTTGCTCCAAAGAAGAGATTATGAAAAAGCCTTCACATCAAGGGTGTGTGACCCAGGTGTAGAACGCTTTGCATAATGGTAGACTTCTTCAAAAAATTGGTTAGCTTTATGGAACTGATTGTTTTTTTTTTCCTTCCTTTAAAATTTTTTTGTTAAAAGGGATGGCTCTCTGGGATAGAGAGGTAATGAAAATGATATAAAAACTATTGTTGTTCAGTCATTTTTCAGTCTTGTCCAACACTTCATGACCCAATTTGGGGTTTTCTTGGCAAAGATACTGGAATAGTTTGCTATTTGTTTCCCCAGTTTACTCTACAGATAAGGAAATTTAGGCAAAAAGTTTTAAGCAACTTTCCAAGGTCACACAACTAGTGTCAAATTTGAACTCAGTAAGACAATTCTTCCTGAATCTAGGCCCAGCACTCTATCCACTACACCACCTGAGTGTATAAAAACTATAAACAATTTTTAAATGAAAAAAAAAAAGGATTGCTGAAAATTATGATATTACCACTCTGATTAGTGAGCAGAGCCATGAACTCCAAAACCTCTATTTAAGAAAGGGGTCCAGGATAGCCATCTCCATTTCCCACCCAAGTGTACTCTTTTTGAATTGATCCATCATGCCCCCAAACACATTGCCTCCCTTCACCTCAACCCTTTTCAGCTTCCTCTTCTCTCATTCAAATGCAAGCTCCTAAGGACAAAGGTCCTCTTTTCTTTTTTGTTTTGTATCCCCAGAATTTAGTACAGTGCCTGGCACATAATAGGTGTTTCATAAATGTTTATTAACTGATAGATCTTGTTCAAGAAATTAGTCCTTAAAGCCACAAGTGATATATTCATCACATCTAGAAGAGGGAGAATAGGTTTCAGAAAAGAAAGTCTGATTTGGGACCTGAACAGATGTTGCCTGAGATTAACAGGATTCTGGGCAGGGATATAATAAACTGACCATAAGATGTTAAGAATGTTTTTGCCTATGTCTTAGAAATCTAATCCAAAAGACTTGAAACTGAAAAGAGAAAGAAAAGTTATCCAGACGGCGAGCTGCTAGGATTCTCTTCTCTACCAAAAGTAGTATAATTAATAAACTTTTTATTTGTCACAATGATAATTTCATTCTTTTCCTTGTGGTAAACGTTCAGAGAGATACATTCAAGACACAAATAATGAAACATACCATGCCAGAAACCATCCTAAATAGCAAGGAGGTAGGAAAAAACCCCAGCCACTGTCATCTAACCTACTGACAAAGCACCGTGACTCCTGGACTTTGCCATGCATCCTGCTGTCACACCTTTGGATTTCCAGGCCTTTACACTGACCCTAATGTTGAACACTCCTCTCCTGGCTCTGTTTCCAAATCTCTGGACTTCATCACCCAGCCTCAGCTGCCTTCTCACCATGGTGGTTCCCTCATCACCTATGGCCTTCTGACACTGACATCTCTCTACCATTGCAGCTCCCTTCTCCTGTTAGTGATTTCCTCCCACCATCCTAAATACCTCTCTCATCCCTGCTTCTCACTCTCAGGATTTCATTACCATGCCCCCACATAAGGTACTCTCTCTTCCCATCTACCCCCACTTTTTATATGCTGCCTTCCCCCATTTGTGAGGGCATCATGGCTGGTCAGCATATACAAATAAAAATTATAAACACGTTAATATTCAAAATTTTAAATTTTAAATATTTAATAAATAAAATATAAATAAATACTTGCTGACTGACTATAGGAACTAACAAGGAGAAAATATGTTGAGGATCTGATTCTTGCCAACAAGGAAGACTATCTGTGACAGTATAAAAAATTGCAAATACTGGGGAATAGTTAATAGTCCATATTAGAATTTGTAACAGAAAATATAATTTACAAAGAAAAAACACTAACAGAAATACTGCCAAGTAAAAGACATTATCCTGTGTCCCAAATCATAAGGGCAGGACCTACCCCATCCCTTTATCATTATAAGTCCCCATCCCAAATTTCCATGCCATACATCATCTCAGGCTCCATGTCCCCACTACCACTCTAGATGCTGGCTGCAACTAGAACACACACATTCCTTCTCCTAAGAAGGGATGCTACCCATGGAGGCACAGCACTTTCTTAAAGAAGTATGCTTTCCAAAGCACAAACTCCCTTCGGACTAATCCACCATAAGGTCTCAGTCTCCCACTATACCTCTTCCCTCATAATGATAAATAACTAACTTCCAACAATATCACAGAATACAAAATAAATTTCCAAAAACCATTAGCAATTCTTCAGAGTACTAACAACAACCAAAAAAAAAAAAAAGCTAAAGAAAACAAGAGAAAGAAAAATTCCATTTTTACAAAAATAAAGGTTTAGATAATTATAGGGGTAGTAAATGTTTATGCTTGACCTATACCAATAAAACAAAAATGATACTGGCTAATCTATTTACAAAGTTGACACTTTACCAAACTCTTTACCAAACTTTGAGGAGCAAAAAGGTAAAAAATTTGTAGAGAAATAATGAAAAAAAAAAAAAAGGAAGATGAAAGGGTCCTAGGATTTCCAGATATAAAAGTATTATTATAAAACAGCAGTTCCCAGAACTATTTTCTACTGATAAAAAAGTCTTAATACCACATTAATAAATGGAACAGACTAGACAGAAATCAGAAATAAGTGGGCTTAGTAGCCCAGTATTCAGTAAAATAAAAAAACATAAACTGATAGAATTAGGAATCTGTATTAAAGAAAAACTGTTAGGGAAAACGGAATGTTGTCAACTCTGACTAGCATATCTTGTGCAACATTCCCCAATGAGTTCCAAATGGATTTACAAACTAATCATAAAAGGTCACATCATTATTTACAGAGGAACAATGGAAAGAGGTATCGCTAGAGAAAAACTCTTAACCGAACAGGAAAGGAAATTATCAAAGAAATCAGACAACTGTAACTTCATAAAAGTAAAGAGGTTTTGTACAAATAAAATGAAAGCAAATATATTAAAGTCCACTGAAGGAAAAAAAACTTTGCATCTCTATTTCTGATAACATCAGATAAGATATAAAAGAAACTAACACAAATAAGACTAAGAATTGTTTCCCAATACATAAGTGGTTTAATGAGAATGATCAGTTTTCAAAAGAATTAAAAACTCTCAATACCCAAATAAAAGGTTGCTCCAAATCACAATTAATAGGAAATATCCAAATTTATATTCCACCACGGTTTTTATCTCATACATAGAAAACTTGTAAATCTGTCAAAAGATAGATATAATCCATGCAGGAGGCACTATTTTATTAAAAGAGAGAAACACTAAGATGTTGGTAGACTTGTGAATTGGCCCAAACATCCTAAAATACAAATGGGAATTATGCAATTCAATAAACTACTTTTAAGCTACGAACAATAAAAGACAAAGAAAAGTCCTAAGTATACCAAATTATTTATAGCAGTAAATAATTATGTAATTTTTTATAGCTTTTATTCATGGAATGAAAAACTGGAAACAAAGTAGGTTCCCATCAATTGGGAAATGACTGAACAAAGTGTGGCACAGGAATGTAATGGAATATTATTGTGTGCCAAGAAAAAACAAACAATTAGGAGAAACATAGATGTATATGAATTGATTCTATGAAGAAAAAAGAAATAGAAGACCAAAATACCCAATGATTAAGATTAAGTTTCCACATGTGTAGAAGACAAAGGACTCCAGCTCTATGTTCCATAATCCTAAACTGCTTGAAAAACAACACAAAAAGATAGAGAAATTAAAATTAAATGCAATGACCAATGCTGACCACAGAAGAATAGTGATGGAACACTTCATTGCTCTACGTAGAGAAAAGTGGATTGCAGGCTCAGAACGAATCACATATATCAGATACAACAGTTATATTTATGGGGGGGGGAAGGAAGAGGGTGAGTAGCACAGTGATAAGCAATTATGTAAAGAATTCAGAGCAATTCATCTCTCACTTTACTTCTCTTTTCTCTACCAAGAAAAAGCATCTTTGGACTAGAAATAAAAGACAAGCATAATTAATAGGGAATTGATACTCAAAATAACAAGTGAAATAGTAAGCAAGAAGATAGCTGATTTTAATGAATGACAACCTCTGACCTCAAATAGTATCTCAGTGTAGCGAAAAAAGTCATATGTGAAAGATGAGCCACTGAAAGTAATCGCTGAAAAATCATGGAAAATAGTAGAGGTACTGCAGGAGAAGAAAAGATGAAATGTCTTTTCAAAAAGAAATAGAAAATAAAGTCTGTCCACGATAAACCAGTAAGCATGGTTTCAATTCCTAGCAAATTTCTCTAATATTATTAAAGGAATGGCTAGTGAATATTAAAAAAAAAAAAAAAAAAAGCTGAGATCACAAAGAGCTCATACGGCTTCTTCAAAAATAGGTCATATCAGCCTAATCTTGTTTACTCTTTTGAAATGGTTTCTAGACTTGTAGAACAAGGGGTATTAACTTTTCATTGGATTTCTTGACCATCATTTAGTCTGGGTTTTACTGAAGCAAGCATGTGAAAACTGGGTGGTCTCCTTCCTGTTCAGCCTTGGCAAAAAGATCTAATTCTCCTCCTTTCAAATATGTATCCATTGATACCTGTCGAAGCTCAGTTCCTAAATGTTATTGAGATCAAGCTTCTCTGCAAGTGTGCAGGTCTTAAGCAATCAGCTCACCACAACTTACCTTTTGCATTTACTATACCATTACATTAAAAATCCCTCTGTGCCACAACCCCACCAATCCCATCTTAAATTTTCCCACCAAATTTCACAATAAAATAACTCAATACAGCTAACGTCTGGCACCGACTAAAAACTTATAAGTTATCCCAAAGGTAACTGAAGTTCTATCAATGAGAAAGTAATTTTTAAGTGTACAATATTTTAAATTTCTTTGATTCAAAAACTACATTGAGTGTCCACTACTTAGAAATGCTAAAAATACCATTTTAAACATAATTTAGTAGCCTCTTTAAAATGAATAATACAAGTAAAAATGTCTAAGTGAAAAATTAAATATTTTACACCTACTAATTTAACAGAAGCAAATGAAAATCTATTTTAATTTGCATTTTCTCAAAACTATAGACTCCCTTATTAAAAGCAACACAGGGAAACAACCTGCTTTTTTAATTATTCCCTAGACTAGAGTAATGAAGTCTCAATTCACCAAAAAAAAAAAAAAAAAGTCACAAATTAGAAATTTCCATACCTGTCTACAGATCGACCTGGACCCACTCCAAGTTCAGGCCGTGCACTAGGTAAGAGGTAAGACAGCCTGTCCATCACTGAAGAGGCTACAGGTAAGGCAGCAACATTCTGATTTATTTTCTTGAGTTCATTTACAATGGCACTGGCAACAGACTTCAACACATGATGAGGAAGATGAAACGTAACTGTGGCCCACTACAATTTAAAAAAATATACAGGAGGAAAAGTTGAGAGCAAAAACTTAAAGTTTGCTTAATTTTATATAACAATACAACAGGTTAAATAAAATAAATACATTAGTAAATGTAATCTTTAATCTTCAATATATTATAAAAGTATATAATTTAAACTACAAACTGCCAGCAAAATGAGAGCTAAGTACAGTTCTGAAGAGACATAGTGGTTGTCACTGGGATACTACATGGCACATGCTATATAAATGGCAGCTAGATGGCGCAGTGGACAAAGCACTAGACCTGGAGTTAGGAAAACCTGAGCTTAAAATTCTGTCCATAAATTTAATAGTTATGTGACCATGGGAAAGTCACTTAACCTCTGTTTGCCTCAGGTTCCTCATCTATAAAATGGGGATAATAATAGCACCAACCTCCCAGAGTTGTTCTAAGAATAAAATATTTGTAAGGAATTTTGATAATTCTAAAGTGCTATCATTACTACTACTAATATTATTATTGTTATTATCACTATTATTATTAATTATATTCACCTTAGGAAAACTAAAATAATCTGTAATAATAATAAGTTACACCCCCAAAAGGGTTATAAAACCATGTATACCCTTTGACAATGCAATATCATCACTAGGTCTATATCCCAAAGAGATTTGAAAAAAAAAAAAAAGGAAAAGGACCTATGTGTATAAAAAATATTTACAGCAGCTCTTTTAGTGGTGGCAAAGAACTGGAAATTGAGGAGACATCCATCAACTGGGGAATGGCCGAACAAGTTGTTGCATATGATTTTGATGGAATTTTGTTGTGCTTTAAGAAATGATGAGCAGGATGGTCTCAGAAAAACATTGGAAAGACTTACATGAACTGATGCAAAGTGAAATGAGCACAACCAGTAAAACACTGTACACAGTAACAGCAATATTGTATGATGATCTACTATGAATAATTTAGCTATTCTCAGCAATACAATGATCCAAGACAATTCTGTAGGACTTATGAAAGGTGCTGTCCATCTCCAGAGAGAGAACTGGTAGAGCCTCAATGCACCAAAGATACTTTTTCTTTATTTTTCATGGTTTTTTTTTTTGGTCTGTTTTCTTTCACAGAATGACTTACATGGAAATGGGTTTTGCACGACTACACATGTATAACATGTCAAATTGCTTGCCTCCTCAATGAGGAGTAATTGTAATTACTCCAATCACTCCAAAAATCAAATATAACTCCTTTAACATTTAAATACATTTACAACTTGACCTCTCCAGATTTAGTAAAACAGAGTGTCCTTCCCAAAATTTACATTTTAAGCTATTTAATAAAGCTTTAAAGTACACTAAAACTTCTAGGTCACTCTGTTCACTGACTTCTCTCCAACTGCAACTGGACTTAATACTTTTCCTAATACACAATTTACCTATATCCATGCTCTCGTAATGGTTGTCCCTAGTGCTTGGAACATACTTCTTTCTCACCCCACCCTCTTTGAATCTCCAATTTTCTTCTTTCTTCTTTCTCTGCCTAGCAGTGATATCTCTCAATCAAAAGGTTATTTTTATTACTTTTTCAGCATAGCAACAACTGTTTTTCTAGACCAAAAGGATGAATTCATGATATTAGTGTGACTGTCTTCCTGAATTCCTCCTTTCTCCTGAGAGAGGAAGGAAGAGAAAGAATTTAGAACTCAAAATTTGGAAGAAAAAAAGTGTTAAAATTGTTTTTCATGTAATTGGGAAAAAATAAAATATTAAGTAAGATTTGAAAAAAATAATTATACACTAATTAACTGTGAATGACTCAACTATTCTCAGGAATACAACCAATCCAAGACATTCCCTTTACATACAATTGATACAAGACAATTCCAAAGGACTCATGATGAAAAATGGCTCTCCACCTCCAGAGAAAGAACTAATGAAGTCCGAATGCAGATGGAAGCATACTATTTTCACTTTCTGTATTTTTTATGGTTTTTTTTTTCTTTGTGTCTATGTCCTTTCACAACATGACTAATATGGTAATATGTTTTGGATGATTGAACATGTAAAGCCTGTATCAAATTGCTTATTGTCTCTGGGAGGTGGGAGGTGAGAGATAAAGAGATAATTCGGAACTCAAAAAATTTTTTAAATGAAAGTTTAAAATTGTCTTTACATGTAATAAGGAAAAATAAATATTATTTTAAAATGAAGTAAGAATGAAAAAATGAAGTGCTAATGATAATAATAATAATGAGCTACAAAAAAAAATTTGTACAATTTTAAGTAAGCATGGTATGATTAAAAAGAACACTGGATTAGGCATCAGAATACCTGGATTCTAGCTCTCACTCTTCCATTAGCTAACTGTATGATGTTGGGCAAATCCCAACCTCTTTGGGTCTTAGTTGAGGAGATAATCTTTAGGTGATCTCTAAAAGTCCCTCCCAGGTCTAAAATTCGGTGGTCTTTGAATAGTCCTAAATCAACAAAAAAAGGGAATGTAAAGAAAACACATTTGTGCAAGAGATAAGTATTAGTAACATAATTTGCACATGTACTCCAGGGTTTACTGGTATCTTTCTACAACTACATCTTAATTTGCCAGAGGTAAAGGACCAGACATCCTCTGAATGCCAAATGGTGCTGCACACATAAGGGCACTACACAAATAGCTGAATGATATGAGTGCATCTTTTTAACATACTTATTATGACAAGTTATGGTTTAATCTTTGCACATATTAAGTTATAAAGAAATCATAGTCGCTCAGATAACTAACTTTCTGGACAGAATAAGGAACAGTCGAGAGTAGCATGTGAAAGCAGACAGACATCTTTTAGTTCCTACTTTATAATCAGGATTTCAGAACAAAGAGGTAAACAAAAAATGGTGGAAAAAGTTGGTACTTTGGTTGCTACAAAAGAAAAAAGACCAGACCAAGAAAATATGAAACTCAATTGAAGCACTGCTACATTATGGAATCAAAGGCCATTTACAAACAGATGATACTGTAAGGATCATTTTGTCCATCTGAGAAAACTGAGGTCTCGAAAGATCATGTGACTTGGGCAAGGTCTTACAGCAAATTAATGGCAGAGATTAAGTATTACAGAAGTGAGAATGTCATATTTAGGACCTCAACTCATAACAGCTTTACCTAAACTAGGATCTAGTCTCCACAAAGACATGAAATAGGTCTGGGCAGAAAGTGTCTACATAAATGAAAAAAATTTTATTAATATCCTTTTTATCCTATTCATTTCCAAATATTATATATCTCACCCCATCCCCACACCCAGGTAAACCATTCCAGTTTTGAAAGGTGAAGGCAAAAAAGCTAATTCAGGAAAAAACACCAACACACTGATACTGTCTGATAGTATATGCAATATTCTATACCCAAAGAAAGGAAGATAAATTTTCCTAATCCTTGTCTCAGGCCAAAGTTGGACATTTTAATTATGCCGCATTCAGTGTCATTTTATTGTTTTTTTTGTTTACCATGTTAAAAGTCACTGGATTTGCTGTTTTCTGATTCTGCTTATTTCAATCTGCATCAGTTCAATACATTTCCCATGGTTCTTCTTAGCCATCATTTTTAATGGCCTACAATATTCCATTAAATTAAAGTACTACAATTCATTTAGCCATTCCACAATCAATGGATACTTGCTTTATTTTCAATAATTTCTTATCATAAAAGATGCTATGAATATTTTGGTGCCTATGGAAACTTTCTGTGCCTAGCAATGAGATCTCTCAGTCAAAAGGTCATTTTCATTACTTCTTCAGTATAACAACAACTGTTTTTATAGAAAAAAAAGGATCAATTCATGGTAGTAGTCTGACTGTCCTCCTGCATGTAGTACTCTACTCCCACAACATTTCATATCTATGTCCTTTTCTACACTGATCCAGGCCTCTCACCTCATCCCTCACTTGGACTACTGAAACAACCTTCTAATTAATCTTCCTACCTCAAGATTCTACCCACTATCTGTCCTCCACAAACTACCAAAGTGATTTTCCTAAAGTCCAGACCCGACCCTACTCAATAAACTTCAACTGTTCCCAATCACTCCAAAGATCAAATATAACTCCTCTAACATTTAAATACATTTACAACTTGACCTTTCCAGGCTTAGTAAAACAAAGTGTCCTTCCCAAAATTTACATTTTAAGCTATTTAATAAAGCTTTAAAGTACACTAAGACTTTTAGGTCACTCTGTTCATTGACTTCTCTCCAACTGCAACTGGACTTAATAGTTTTCCTAATACACAATTTACCTATATCCATGCTCTTGTCATGGTTGTACCTAATGCATGGAATGCACTTCTTCCTCATTCCACCCTCTTTGAATCTCTAATTTTCTTCAAGGCTCAGCAGAAATACAACCTTCTACATAAAAAACTTTCCTAACCTCCCCCTATTGCTAATACTCTCCCTCCAAAAGTACTCTGTATCTATTTTGCATGCCTTTGTATTCTCTCTCTCTCTGTCTCTCTCTGTGTCTGACAAATGTCTTTTGTTTTTATACCCTTGGTTTACACTGCCTGCACACAGTAGGTACTTAACAAATCCTTGTTGAGTTTATTTTCCATCTTGTGCCATTTTTGCTAATTTACTGGTTGTGAAGTATAACCGCAGAATTATTTTGACCTGCATTTTTTATTATTAATGATTTGGAGCAATCACGTATATAGTTGCAATTCTTTTGAAAATTGATTTTAATGTCTTGATGATCTTTTAAAAAAAGAACAGAAAGAAATAAAAAGAAATACACTGGAGGAAAAGGAAAAAAAAGTTACAGAAAATTATCTCAGAATCAAGGTGCACAAGCAGACATTCACATGAATGAGGGAAGTGAAGTAGTTGACTCTTAAATTTCATTTTCATCCGAACTGGTCAAAAGAAAGAATAATACAAAGTACAGAAATTCACTGAAAAAGAAAAGGGAGTGAAGAAGGGGGAAAGGGAATTAGAAAAAGTAAAATAAGGGAGGAATTAGTACTAAGCAAAACAAACGCTAAATATGTAAATATGTACATATATATAAATACAAACACACACACACACACACACACTCACTTCTTTCTGAGGTGGCAAAGAATGGGATGTAAGGGAATATCCATAAACTGGGGAACAGATGAATAATCCTTAGTATATAAATGTAACAAAATACAATTATGCTAAATTTTATCAGCATAATGACCAACTAGGATTCCAGAGGACTAATAGTGAAACATGCTACACATCTCCCAATACAGGGGAAAAGGATGTAGAATGCAGAATGAGACAAAAAAAAATTTTAACGTGGCCAATGTGGAAATTCAGTCTGATAGACCAGACACGTTTTCCTTGCATTTTGTTTTTCTTGTGTTGTCAACTGGGAGTTTTGAGCTGGGGTGGAGGACTGATTTGAACAACTTACTAAAATGCAAATACAAATCATTAATGATCACTTGAAAAAAATGCCAGCTTTAAGAAAACGGTCAGTCAGTAAACTTTCAGAAAAATAAGTCACCACCATCATATCTATCGAATTGGCAGAAATAACAAAAAGCAGCTAAATTCAATATTGGCAAGAAAGGGAAGAAATAAGTACATGAATTCATTCCTGGTGTGAATGAAAAGTTATAGAATCATTTGAGTTTGGCAGAACATAGTCTAAAATTTTAAAATAACCATACTTTTTATCCCAACAATTCTCTTTTTGAAAATGTATTCTGAACTAAGTATTTAGTAGAGCCACCTGTTTAAAGTTTTTTCATAGCAGCAGTATATGCAGTTGAAAAAACAATTGGAAACAACTGAACAAATGGTTAAAATGTGACAAAGCAATATAACGGGATAAAATCAAAACTGACAAGATTGAGGAATGTAGCAAAAGCTACAAAAACCTTTATGAAATCATGCACAGTAAAAAGAAAGCTGAATCAGAATACAATATATATATTAACTTAACTACAAACACGAGAGTAAATTTTAAAATGTTTTCATACTTTAATGCACTGAAATTAGTAACTATATATAAGTAGTGCTAAGCAAGTTCAGCTAGTGGTATTGATATTCAATGTTAAGTTAATAATATTTAATTTTTAAATGACCAAAAATAAATGCTTAGAATCAAGGCTATCAGATTTTTTTTCTCTCTTGCTCAACTTATTACACATATTTTTGAACTAGAAAAACAAAAATCAATTTAACTCTTTTTGAAAACTCCAGCCACAATGTAAAAGTGTTCATCCCTGACCATGACCCAATTTCCCCATCCTCAAAAATCTAAACCACAGTAATCTATGATGCCACCCAAATTCTCTACCACTAAGCACCTGGCAGCTACTGTATGTGAAAAGGAGCTGTTAGGAGAAATTAACTTGGCTCTTTACAATTTAAATTACAATCTCAGAACCTTAAATAAAATGTAGCTAGATGGCTCAGAGGATAGAGTGCTAGATCTGGAGTCAGGAAGACCTGAGTTCCAATGTGACCTCAGACACTTACTAGCTGTGTGACCCTGGGATTAATCTCTGCCCCTAGAGAAGGAAATGGCAAACCACTCTAGTATCTTTGCCAAGAAAACCCCAAACACAGTACTGGTATGATACGGTCCACAGGTTCCTGAAGAGTCAGATATGACTAAACAAGATCACTAGAGCAATCACTGTCTTTTTTTAATCAAATAGTTCCTTCCACCTACCCCTGTAACTTTTTGAGCCTATATCCATATACTGTCCTAGTAATTTCCTCAGATACGTATGTACTATGAAACATTAAAAAAACCAGCCTAAACCGAATGAGCATGTATCATAATACTAGGCATTTGGAGAAGACATAAATAGTATGGCTCAATGAAAAGACTACTAAACCCCAACTTTCCTATTTGCTATGTGTGGGACCTTAGGCAACTAACTAGCTTTTCCGAGCCTCAATTTCTTTATGGGGTTGGATTAGATGGCTTCTAGACTCTTTTCTAGTTCTAAATCTATGGTCCTATGATCATAATCTATTTTCTCAAAAAGAAAAATAATACTAGCAAACTTTTTTGGTGTAAGATTGAAGAGATCTTTAAAATTAGAGTTTCACCGAAGATTTGTATGCAAAATTAAAAATAGCTTAATACAACTTCTATCAGACAAATTTTTAATTTTCCTAGCAACTCCTATCAAGCAGGGAATTCTTTCCCAGGTAATTTCATTTTCAAGTTTTCAAGGACTCAACACTGGTTTACTGAGTTCAATTATTTCTGTATCTTTTTTATTTTATAACCAGGATGAAATAGTTTTAATAAACCTCTCCTGTCTGTACTCTTGACTCTCTCCAACTTTTCTGACAATACCCTATAATGCCGTTTCACCCTGGAAGCTCACTACACCCTGAGACTGGATACACTGGAAGTACCATCCAACCTTAGTGGTATCTCCCTGTTTTGACTGGTTGCTCCTAAAACCTCCATCTGAAGGAGGAAACCTAGAAAGTCCTTTCTAGGCTGCACCCTTCACTCTCCCAGACTTTCTCTGTAAAGCCCCCAGCTAGGTACCTTCACATTCCCCCACTTCATTTTCAGCTTCCCTTTATGTACTGACTTCCCCCACTAGAAAGCAAGCTCTTTAAGGGGAACAATTGTTTTTCTTTCTGCTTGCACTGGTATTCCTAGTGCTTAGCACATAGCAACTGCTTAATAAATGCTTGATAACTTAATTCTTGACTTGTTTTATGATAGTTTTTCTCCCATCATTTTCCCAGGTTATTTTGTCTAGCTCTATAAAATGTTCCTTTGGCAAATTTGTCTGGCATAGCCCTAAATCTGTAACTAACTTTGGTACTATTGTTATTTTTATTGTATTATCTTATCACAGTCCAGTCATGACCAGTGAATATTCCTCCAATTATTCCAAAATAACTTCAAAATGGAAACATGACCAGAATATTAAAGCTCATACTATAAGAAAGTTTAAGAGAAGCAGATCACGTATCTTTCACAGCTAAGGGGGTTTAAATTCTTAAAGAAACAAGAGATAGGGTCAATTATAAGACATAAAATAGGTAACTGTGATTACATGAAAATGAAAAGTTTCGAATGAAAAAGATTAATGAAACAAGGATAAAAAGGGGGAAATGGTTGACAGGGAAAAAAAAATTTTCTGATTATGTCACTGATAAAGTTCTGATAAACAAGATTTATAGACAACTAAAAAAACATTAAAACCAAAATAAATTCCCCAAATTGAGTGGGCAAAGGATATGAAAAAACATTTCTCAAAAGAATTACAAACTATTAACAACCACATGAAAGAATTCTCCAAATCACTACTAAGAGAAAAACAAATGAAAACAACTCAAATCTTATCACGCACTTAGCAAGCTGGTCAAGACGACAAAAGATGGGAAAAATAAATGTTAAAGGAACATGGAAAGATGGCATGTTAAAAAACTGTTGTTAGAGCTGTGAATTAATACAACCATTCTGGAAAACAATATAAATTATGTAAAGAAAGTGATTAAAATGTTCATAACCTTTTTTGGCCCACTGCTAGGCATCTATACTCCATGGAGGTCAGTGACAAAAAATTAAGCCCCAAATATAAACCAAAATATTTAAGGCAGCACTTTTTGCGGTAGTAAAGAGCTGGGAAAAAAAAAAAAAGACACCTATTGATGGGGAAATGGATGAACAAACTGTTGGATTACATTCCATTACAGCGGTGGAATATTACTGTGCTATAATTAACGAAAGAAAAGCATTTACTAAATATCTAGCATTAATATGATAAATACAAAAAAGCGAGGTGGGAGGAGTGTTTGGTGGAAGGGAGAATTCTATGAATTGATATAAAATGAAATTAACAAAATCAGGAAAACAATACTGGCAAGGACTACAACAAAAAATAACAACAATAAAACTGAGCTCTTGCTGGTAATCATTCAAACTCTGCTCCCCAACTTCCAAGTATTCCCATTCCCCTTAATCCAATCCAAATTTCCAGTCTAAAGCTATCTACCCCTTCCACTGTGCTCTCTGCCTAGTCCACAGGCAATAAACCTCCTTTCATCTTAAATGTTTTTCTTTCCCACTCATCCCAACTTTTGGCTCTCAATGAGATCTAGCTCCCTCCTGATAACACAACTTCCACTGCCTCCTCTTCCAGCACTAGCTAAACTTTCACTCATTCCCCTGGGCCCCCACGCACTGGCTGAGTAGAAAGAGTTGGAGTACACTTTGCTTCCCACAGCTACTTCAAGGTTCTCTACCTTGGCTGCTAAGCAGCAGTGGCATAAAGGCTCTGGAGTCTGAAAGACACAAGTTCATATCCAGTCTTCAGACACTTACTAGCTATGTGGCTCTGGGCAAGTTACTCAACCTCTGCTAGCCTTAGTTTCCCAGTAAGTAAAATGGGAATAATAAAACTCATGAGGTTGTGGTGAGGCTCAAATGAGATAATCCTAAAGCTCTCAGTACAGTGTCTGGCACATAGTAAACACTATTTAAATGTTACTATTATCTACCACTGTCATGCAGTAACCTCTCTACCCCTCCTCCTTAGTCAAACCACATATACCATCCAATGAAAATCTTCAGAACTGTTTTCATCAGTTTTTTAATAAGTAATGTTTCCCAAATGTATCAACACTGAGCTACTGAATTCCATAGTTTCTGATTCTCCCGTCTAGTCGGTTTCACTGAGCTACTTCTCTAACCAATATCAAATTGTTTTGATGATTGTTTTATGATGTAGATTTTTTACTTTTCAATTAACTGAGAACAAGTTATTATTCTCCTTCTATATCTTTTTGCATTATTTCTCTTGGTATTGTAGATCTTAGATTTCTCCAAATTAATTATTATTTTACTCAGTCCTGTAAAATATCCTTTTAATAACTCAATTGGAATAGCATTAAAACTGTAAATTAACATTGGTAGTACTGTCATTTTTATTATATTAATACTGTATAGCCACAGCACTGAATATTCCTACAGCTTTATAAGTTGTTCTTTATTCAATCTATTTATAATTCAATAAAACCATACAAGTATTTTGTCTGCTTTGTTAGACTGATCCAACTATTTTATGGATTTTTTTTTAGTTATACATAGTGAGATTTCCCTTCCTATTATCTTGCCTCTTGGACTTTTTTTTTTTTTTTTTACTGTTGTATAGACAGCTAGACAGCAAAGTAGATAAAGCACTGTACCTGGAGTCATCAAGACAAGATACATCTGGCCTTAGACATTTTATTAGCTATGTAACCTTAGGCATATCACTCACCCTCTTTCTGCCTCAGTTTCATTCACCTGTCAAATGGAAATAATAGCACCTGCCTCTCAGCATGAGCAAATGCAGAACAAAGTGAGTAGACCAGAAGAACAATTTATACTATGTTATAAAAATGAAAAGAGTATAATCAGGAAAAACAATTTATACAGTGACAATGACACTGAAAATACAAACAATTGTGAAAGTGATAGGTTATGGATAGATTTAGGGTACAGAACTGAACATATATATTTTGCGTAGATATCAGAGGAATTTGTTTTGTTTGACTACGTGTATTTATTACAGGAAATTTGATTTTTTTTTCTTTGATTTTTAACTGGGTAGGATTGGGAGAGAAAATAAATCCCTGTTAATTAAAATATATAGTGAATTGATGGGATGTTACAAATACGAAATATTGCATAAACTTTTCAGATGAGGTCATTATGTGATTAGTTTTTTTTGTTTTATTTTGTGACAAGAAACTTCTCATGTTTTATTTTGTGACAAGAAATTTCTCATGAAGTGGAAGTAATCTGCAAACATATATAATGCAAAAATAAAAACTATCAATAAAACTAATGCTAAATTTAAAAATTTGTAAAGTGCTCTAAAGACCTTAAAGCATTGTATAAATGCTAGCTATGCAGAAATGCAGCTGTTTTTATGAGTTTATTTTTCCTGCAAATTTCGTGAAGCTTCTGTCTCAGTTGGTATCTTGATTTAAGTCCTAGGATTTTCTAAATAAACCATCCTATCAAAAGCAAAAAAGATAGTTTTATCTCCTCTTTAAGTATTCAATTTCTTTTTCTTAACTTATTCCTACAGATAGCATTTTCAAAATTATATCAAAAAACAGCAGGGAAAATAAACATCCTCACTTTACTTCTATATCTTTTACTAACTCAGATAAAAGTTTATCAATTTTGCTACTTTTCAACTTTCACAGAAATTTTTTTAACTTTTGTTAGGCTTCCTTTTTTTAGTTTTGCTTTCCATAGTCCTTTTGGTTTCTAGTTACTTTATTTCATTTCTCCTCTAATTTTTAATAATTCTTTTGGTTGATTTATAATTATTTAAAAGCATGTTTAAAATATATATTCATTAAATGTGTTCATAGTTTATTAATCTCCTCTGATTCTATTTTATTAAAGTACTTTTTAGGATGCAGTTTTCTATAAGACTGCTTCAGCTGCATCCCCAAAATACTGACAATGTTGTTTCATTACTATCATTTTTTCTCACATAATCAATTTCTATGATTTGTTCTTTGACCCACTCAATGTTTAGTAAAGATGACATGCTGTAGAATATTGATTGTAACAGCCTAGATATACTTTTCTAATGCTCGTAACAAGTATATCCTTATAAAAAATTTTTCATTCATAACAAAGTAAGCAAATGGCTTATTGATATTTCACTCAGTGGCCCCTTTTTTGGTCATGATAGGGGTCTGAGGATTTCTTTTCAGACCTCTGGTAACATCTACCACCTTAAGAACTAAATCCTTCAACATCCTCACAGTTGTGCCACCTCCAATACAGATCTCTTTTTTTTGTGTCTTCTTGGTCTAGACCCAGCTGGTTTTTGTTTTTGTTTTTGTTTTATTTTTGCTTTGTAACTACACTTAATTTCAACATTTAAAGTAACATCATAATTTGTCTGTCACTTTCTCTAATGTCCTCACTAGGATTCTTTATCCATTCTATTCATTTTTCATCTTATATGGCTATAACTCAGGTATGCTCCATTCCTCTGCATCTTTTTCATGGACAGGGGAAGAGGGGGAGGCACTATGAATTTTTCCATAAAAGATTTTTCCATATTTGTTTGGGAGCCTTTTTTTTTTTCATTTTATTTTACTTTTCAATTAACAATTATTTTCACTCCTTCCTACCACAGCCAAAACCCACCCAATCCTCTCATCTAAAAGAAAAAACAAAACCCTAGTAATAAACAGGCAAATTTAAGCAAGACAAAGTTACCCACTGGCCATGTCAAAGCAGTCAATAAACATTTATTAAGTACCTACTATATACCACTGTACATAGTACATTTGTATTCCACTGGGAATGAAAATAAGAAAAAGAAAGACCATCCCTTTCCTCAAAGACCACCCAATATAATGAGGAAAGACAATATGCAAAAGGAAGCTGAAGGAAATACAGGGAACACACAACTGCCAGAGGGTACCCGACATGGAAGCCTGATATTCATGGAACTGAAACCAAGTAGAGCAACAGACGGAAAATGAAGAGCTTCTAAACACCTATGTCTCATTCTAAATGTTAAGAGGTGGATATCATTCTTTATCATACAAACTTTAGAATCTGGGTGGTCACTGGAATAACCGAAGTCACTAAGTCTTTAAAAGTTGTTTGATTTTAAAACGTCCATACTACATAAGTTGTATTTCTGGCTCCAGTGGTTTCACTCTGCATCAGTTTCTATAAATCTTGCTAGGCTTCTCTTCACTTTCAATGATTCTTACAACACAATAGTATTCTGTTACATTTATATACCAAAATTTTTCATGAATCCCCCAACTGATAGAAATTCATTAGTTTCCAGGTCTTCAATATCACAAAAAGAACTACTGGTGGTCCTCTTTCTTTGATCTGAGATATAGGCCTAGTAGAGCAGTGCCCAGCTCTATTTTAAGGTCTTATCGATATTTTCTACAATGTCATTTCCATTTTCTTAGACAGCACATCATAAATGGTCATATTAAAAGATCAAATGTAGTGGGGTCCACTGTCCCTTTTATGAAAATCATTACAGAACTTTTCTACCATTTATTTGTTGTACTTCTTACAGTCTCCTCCTTAAATGTCTTCAGGATGAGTTCCCTTAGTTGTGAACTTAGTGGCCAAGGAGTCTTTTAACTATTGCCCCACTATACCCTCCTCCATTCACTGCTTTTCCCAGCTTTAAGATGATTCTTCTTTTTTTCTCCTTTAATTTTTTTTTCAGTTCTACAAACTTTTTGGCTCATCTTTTGTTTTCCTTTTTTGATATATTTTATTTTTCACCAAATTACAAGTTAAAACAATTTTCAAACTTTTTGATTTCCAAATTCTATCCTTCCCTCCCTCCTTCAGCTCTCCCTGAGATAGTTAAGCAATCAGATATAGGTTACACATGTACAACTCGAATAAAAGAAAAAGGATGAAAGAAAGTGAAAAACAGCATGCTTAATTCTATTCAAACAAGATCAGTTCTTTCTCTGGAAGTGGATAGTACACTTCATCATTAGTCCTTTGGGATTATCTTGGATCACTGTATTAAGGAGAATAGTTAAGTCATTCACAATTCTTCATTGTACAATATTGCTGTTACTGTGCATAACCACCTTTCGGTTCTGTTCACTTCATTTTGCATCAGTTCATATAAATCTTTCCAGGTTTTTCTGAAATCATCCTGCTTGTCATTTTTATAGCACAATAATATTCCATTACAATCATATAACACAGCTTGTTTAGCCACTCGTCAATTCACGGACATTCCTTTGATTTCCAATTCTTAGCCACCACAAAAAGAGCTGCTATAAATATTTTTGTATAAATAGGTCCTTTTCTCTCTTTTTTTTATGTCTTTGGGATATAGACCTAGCAGTGGTATTACTGAATCAAAGGGTATGCGCAGTTTTATAGCCCTTCAGGCACAGTTCCAAATTGCTCCCAGAATGGTTGGATCAGTTCACAATTCCACCAACAACACATTAATGTCCCAGTTTTCCCACATCCCCTCCAACATTCAACATTTTGCTTTTTTGTCATATTAGCCAATCTGACAGGTGTGAGGTGGTATGAAGTGATTCTTATCATAATCTTGCACCATCTTTCTCCATAATGTTTTATTATTTAGTTTACATTTAAGCCAGTGTTAACTTTATTACACCTCTTCACTTTCAAAGATCAAATACCTGCCCGTTGAAGATTTCTATGTACTTTTGTAGCACTTATAAAACAAATATGATAACTGTGTTTTCCATTTTGGAATTTCTATTCCAAATTTTCCATTTGTCAGCATATGAAGTTAAGTGAGTTATTTTAGCATCAGTTAAACTGCATACCATATCTTTCCTCATTTTTATTCTTTCTTCTTTTGATACCTGCTCTAATGAGTTAATGAGTTAATTCAGGAATGACTCCACCTGAGGCTTCTTGTTGCTTCTGAATATAGAGTAAAACCAACTCTAACAACCCCATCATTTATGTCTAACAAGCAAAGCCTATGAATGACCCTTCAATTTAGCTGCCCATTTCCTTACAGAGATAGCATGGTATAACAAGGATAGGGAACCTGCAGCCTCGAGGCCACATGTGGCCTTCTAGTTCCTCAAGTACAGCCCTTTGATAAAAGGATCTGTTCTGTAAAACTTGGATTCAGCCCAAAGGCTACCCCCAAGGACCTAGAAGGCCACCTGTGGCCTTAAGGCTGCAGGTTCCCCACCCCAGGACTATAGGAAATACTATGCATAATTCAGGAGTCAAGTCTTAAGTTCAAATTCCACCTCAGGCACTTACTAGCAGAATGGCCCAAGCAAATCACTTAACACCTCTGGGCCTGAGAATCTTCAATTATAAAATGAACTATGTGGACTCAGTAATCCCTAAGGTCCCTTCCAGCTTTAGATTTAGTATGCTATGGATCTTTTTGTTTACCTATTTCATTTGTAACAAAAACAAAAAGATAGAAAAAAAATCAGGTCCTCCAATAATGTGTGTACTCACTGGTCAAGACAAGAATTTACATTTACAGCAACATCAATTAAGCTGTCATTTATACAGACATTCTAAAAATTAAAAAAAGTAGAAGAATGGCACAGGACTGAAGATCTTTTTGTATTGTTTTCCATGGGTTATCATGGCCAAAGAATTCATCATTAAGTGGCCAAACTTATGATGACCATCTCCACATTTTGCTAGGTGGGTCCTCTAAAGACAGTCTGATTTTAGGACCATACGACAATCTTTTCCAGTCTACTAAACATGCCAGAATTTAGGTTCCCTTCGTATACAAAGCTTTAAGAAACCAGACAAAGCTTTAAGAATCACCGACATAAGGCACTAACCAGAGCTTTGTAGAAAATTCTCACCAACGAAAAATAAATAATGCCTTAGGAAATCCTAGATTTGCCAGTTCTATACATCAGTTCATGGTGCCTCAAAGCCAGTTCAAGTTTCTTCAACAAGTAAAGTGAATCTGCAAGGCAAGTCCAAACATTCTAGTCTCCCAAAGAAGTAAATAAAATCTGATCTAGAATACTTAAGCTATTCCCCAAAAACGAAGGGACATAAAAATATATACCTAAACTAGCTTAGAACCAACCTGAACACAATAAGACTATGCATAAAGAAGAGGCCAGACCAGAAAATTCGGCCAGCTAAATATTTAAATAAAAGACAATTAAATGTGAAGATTTTTAGACACCTTTTAAATTATCAAGTATATTTTAAAAAAATACTGTCTCTAAGAGTGGAGAAATAGACAAAAAGACAATGTTTTTTCCTTATAACTCTAATGCAATATATTACTCTTATTTATACATTCTTACCTTAGCAACTTTATGATTAGCTGCTGTCTCGTGAGATGTATTTTTTAGTCCATCTTTCAGCTGTGTGATGAACAAGTCATATCCTTCAGAAGAAGAAACATCTACCTTCTCTATACAAGCAGACAAAAGTTGCTGGGCCTAAAAAAATGAAAGAATAACATAAAAATTAAAAGAATAAAACTTAATAAGCTGGGCCTTACAAATGCATTACTGATTTTAAAGACTAATACTTTAATAAATTGATAATATAAACAATTTCCAAGAGGAGTAAATACTCTAATAAAAAGGTTAAACTGTTGACTTCACTTTATGATCTCTATTAACCTGGAAGTTCTATTTGGCAAAAAGAGAAAAAAATTTCCTTGCTTTAAATTATTTTACTCTTGAAAACACCAAGTATGACAACTGTATTTTTAAAAATACTGTCATTCAGATTCTTCAGATGTTTTCTTTACCCCATGCCCCATTAGTTAAAATTAGTAATACTAAGCTAGAATTTCACCAATCTCAAGGTATGAAATTATTTTATTATTATTGAGTAAAAAATATAGGAGAAATTTTCTATTTTACATGACATACTTGATATTTTAAAAAATTAAATACTTAAGACCTCTAAAAGAGAACAAATTTTCTACCAAAGGTCACAGGAAATCCTCACAGGTAGCAATACCAAAAAGTGAAAAATATAGAGCTTAATCACACTGCTTCTTAAAAAGTACTTTTATTTTTGAGCCCTGCTGAATAGATATGCTCATAAAATAGATGGAAATGGTCATTCCCCTCCCAAAAAAAAAGATGAATAATGAAAATTATGCAAGGAAAATAAATACTAAGAAAGATCTAGAAAAGAAATTTGAAAACTCAAGTTCTATTCTCAACTTTGTTATTTTCCAATCTTAGACAAATATTCTTGAGTTTTGACATTGCTTTTCTTCCCTTTGACATCAATGTGGTATTCACTGTAACTCAAGAAAATTAAGATTTGAAAACACCTGGAAGAGAAAATCAAGATTTGAAAACACTTGGAATTTCTAACTACATAATCCTATTTTTACAACATGCTGTCATAAATCATAAGGAAAATGCTTACCAAAAAAAAAATCACCTACGAAAAACTAGGTGCCATGGATATTTAAGGGATGAAAATTTAAATTATTTATATTTTTCTTTTATACATCAAACACCTCAAATTTAGCATGTAGTATTTACTCAATGAAATTCATTTTATTGCAAGTAAAATTTTAAATGCATGTAATTTTTTAAACATATATTATCAAAAATTAGGGGTGCTTTTGCCCATTCTGAATTTTCTATCACATATAAAACTAATAATAATGTCCTAAAGATTTTCATTAAGTGAGATATCAAACAGTTAACAATAGCACCATCTCCAAACCCAATCCAATCTCTTGTGGAGTGACTTTGTGCATTCTCCCTTTACTAGTGTCTATTACATCAGTAAAAAGTGAGGGAATTTACAACCAAGTGGTCACATGTACCTGAATCTACTTTTTAATATTAGAAATAGGTTTAGTTTTTTTTTTCTTTTAAAAAGATTAATCTAGACCAGTTACTAAGCAAAGGAATGACAGAGATATTTTTATTTTAGAAAAGCATGTCAAAGACACCTAGATGGAGGACAGGTAGGTGGCACAGTAGATAGAGCATCAACCCTGGAATCAGGAGGGCCTAAGTTCAAATCCGTCCTCAGACACTTGACACTTACTAGCTGTGTGACCCTGGGCAAGTCACTTAACCCCGATTGTCTCACCAAAAAAAAAAAAAAAAAAAAAAAAAGAAGACACCTAGATGGCTGGAGAATCTCCAG
Source organism: Vombatus ursinus (assembly GCF_900497805.2). Lineage (NCBI taxonomy): Eukaryota > Metazoa > Chordata > Mammalia > Diprotodontia > Vombatidae > Vombatus > Vombatus ursinus. Next base: position 13,115,312 of record NW_020948840.1, read on the forward strand.
AAAAATTCAACAAGGATGGTGAAAGCATTTAAAATCCACATCATATGAAGATCTATTAAAGGAAATGGGGATGTTTAACATGGAGAAGACAAGGCTCAGGGAAGACATGACAGCATTCAGGTGCTTATAAGGTCATATGTAGAAGGGCAATTAGACTAGTTTTGCTTGGACCCAGAAGGAAGTTTCAAAGCAACAAATGTGTTGCAATAGGAGTTTTTTAGGTGTTGATTCCAATTAGAAGGTTCCTGAAATCCCTTACAGCTATGAAATTCTGTGACTTTATAATAAACTTTTGGATAAGATAATGGAATAGAAGCTGGAACAGTTACAGCTGGTTTAACAATCACATTGATTTACTTGAAGAGAAGTCTTTCTACAGGGTTTTGAACTTTAACTCTATAAGGTTTGTCCTTAAAATTTTGTCAAAAATGTAAATTAAGACAAAGAAACTATGCTCATCAAATATTCATACGACAAAAAGCTTCAGGCAATAGCTAATACTCAATGACAAAATCAAAATTCAAAATAATCTCTAAAATTTGGAACACTAAGTCTAAATGAGATTGAATGTGGATAAATGCACAGTCCTTTTCTAGTAGTTCAAAAATTCAGTTTCTACAAGTAGAGAACAAGGTAATTCTTTCCTCAGAATGCTTATGAAAAAATTCCTGAGGGATTTAGTTGACCAAAAGTCCAATATATAATTCAACCTTATGATAGAGTTACTGGAACTCAATAGGACAAAAAGTATCATAGGAAGAAGTATTTTGATCAAATAAAGGAAGATAACAGTACTACTATAATCTGTATTGGTCAGACTCTATGCAGAATACAAAGCTCAATTCTGGGTAAGATGTTTTAAGATCGTAGGATTTTTATTTAGCCCCTGTGAATTCATCTAATACAAACCCTCACTTTACAGGTGGGGGAACAAGTCCAGCAAAGTTAAATGCCTTTTCCAACAACAAACAGGTAAGTAGATAACAGAGTTGACCTTCAAATCCAGTGTTCTTTCCCTATACTTCAAGATCTTCTAAATTTTTTTAGCTAGAATCTAGTTTCATATTGATAAGCATGTTTCAAATGCAGAATTCTAAGGATAGCTGAGGATTCCAGCAACATATTGATGGTAGTAAAAAAGATGATTCACAAGACAAGTGGATAGATAGATGTTACAAAGAGGCAGGGGTATTACAGAAAATAACTTTATAGCTCACAATTCTTAAGTTTCTACAAGTCTATTTAAATAACAAAGCAAAAAGTTAGTATTAACTATGCATTCAATGATATGGTGAAGTGGGCTCAGAACAGGACTGAACATACACAGCACCAACCCTAGAGTTCACAAATCAGGCAAGATATGTTAAAAATCTGCAATACTAAAAAGTGCCCAGTTTTCTGTCTGGGGCCAAATCCCAACCAAGGATAATTTATAAATTTCAGAAAATGTGTGGGGTTTAAAGGTAAGGGAAAGGAAAAGCTTTGAGAAGTAAGTAATATAAGCTCCATGGGGTAGGGACAGGTTTTCTTTTGTTTTGGTTTTTGGTCTTCGTATGCTCAGTGCCTAACACAATGTCTGGCACATAGTAGACACTAAAACATTCAGTCAATGAAGAAAGAAGTCAGGGGCCACAGCTGGGAGAACAACACCCTGACATAATCACTGTCTTTTGTAATTCTTTTAGGAAGAAGTATTTATGAAAATGTGGTCACCAATCTAATCAATCAAAAAACATATTAATCATTTTACCATGAGCCAGGCACGATAATATGTACAGGAGACAAAAAGTCCAGAACCAAACAGTCCTTATCTTCAAGTGGCTTAGAGCCACACTGGAGAAGAAAAGATATCAATATAGAGGAAAAAAAATAGATGCCAAAAAGATACAAGACCATTTTGGAGGGAAAGTACTAGTATATGTAAATACTGTCATATTGGTTCTTTCAAGATCAAATATAAAAAAACCCTCTGTTTCATGTTTAAAGCCCTGAAAGCCCTTAAATCCTTCCTAATCTTATACTTTATTCTCTTGCCTTGTACTCTGCAATCCAGTGAAATGGTTAACATGGGTTTAAATATTTTCTCTAAGATTTAAGCTTAGACTATGTTGTAAATAGCTACCACTGTTTCTTGAACTTGCTACAAAGTAGCTTCCTGTACCTACTATGTGCTGGGCCCTATTCTAGGTGCTGAGAACACCAAGAAAAAAATGAAAACATTAATCCCTATTACATTCTATTAGTTTTTAAAGACACAATAATAAAATGAGGCATACAATGGTCAAATCAAATAAATGCTCTTAGACTTAAGTAATAACTCCCTCACTTCTCCTAAATGCCTACCATAAGGAGGTTGGAATATCTGGCTCATTTTCACAAGATCAAAAACTGAGTAGCATGTTCAGAAAGAAGTTGAAAGACTATTAGCTATTTCTTTTCACACATAAAAATTTACAGAAAATATACACTCATCCACCTGTTGGTTCTAGATTTTGTTCTGCAATGGTTTCTAATCAAAGTTTAAAAGAAATCAATGTCATCTTTCCAGAGGTCTTTTTACACTGTCCAGTTTAAAACACATAAGATACACTGTGTACTGTTGCAATAATTGGAATGTCATTATTGGTTAGTTAAAAATTAAGATGTAATTTAACTAAGTCCCACTATTAGGTTAATGTTAACATTTGTCATCACCTGAGAATACTTACATATTTATTTAGTTTAACTCTGCTTTTACTATTAATTCCCCAAGTGCCAAAGCCTTTACAATAACATGTATTAAAGGTTAATGTGGACATGAAGCTATCCTAAAATAATGTGAAATCTCCATCTATTAACGGCATGATGACATGGACACAATATCAGTAACAAAGAATCTATATCTTAAGGAGTAACTAATGTAAAAAAAAATTACTCTTCAGCATAATTACATAATTAGTAAACTGCCCATTATCAATGAAACTAATTTCATTCATAAGTAAAGATCAAGTGGCAATGGAATGAAAGGCAATGTATACAAGGGCATAAAATTTAAAGTAAAATTGCAGGTCTACCATTTATTTTAACATGTACAACCTTTGGGAAAAGCACTTCACTTCTGTGTACCTGGAGTTTCCTCATCTAGTTTGACCAGATTACCTTTAAGGTCTCTACCAACTCTAAATGTGTAATCCTATGCTGGAATGGAACTCTTATAATCAGTATTGCCATTCAGTTGAACATTTGGCAACCTAGCATAAAAAAGGTGCCAGTAAGAATCAAAACACTACAGCTCTAGTGCCAACTCTATCACAAACTGCATATGTGCCCTAACTGCAGATTTCAATTTCCTCATTTAGAAAATTAAAAGTATTAGAACAGATATGAGATCTATTCCTGTTCTCATATTCTATAATTCTCCTACTCTCATGGAATCCAGAGAGACACTACAAACTCAAAATGTAATGTAGAAATATGTCATAGTAAATAATAATAATAATAATAACAATAACAGATTTGTAAATCGGAGGCTCTGGTTTAAAACAGAGACTCCAATATTTACTGTGTTAAGCACAAGAAAGTTGCAACCTCCTGAGGCTGTTTCCTCATCTGTAAAATATAGATAATAATGCTTATATTATCTACCTCAGAAAATTATTGAGGAAATCACCTCAAAACTTTCAAATACTTTAAAAGCAGTAATTATTATTATTATTATTATTCCTCATTTATACTTATATTTCAAAGACAATTCTTTTTAGCTTCATTTAAATATTAAAAACTGATTATAATTTTCTGAATCAAGGAAAAAAGCAATGCTAATTCTAGATACACTTAAAAAGAGACTATATATTTACCATTTAAAAGTCTCACATCTGTATTATATTATCAACATGCCTATATGCCCATACTATCAAGCATCTATCGTCAACATTATATATAGAAGGAAATAAAATAAAGAGTAAAATTTACAACCTCTACTTCCCAAGAGATTCTAAGTATCTGCCCTGAATTCAGATATTATGTTGCTGTTGCCTGTTTCCTGGACACATGGTGCAAGTTATACCTATAGGATCATCTTCAGTACCAAATCAATTCATAAAACATTCATTAAGCTTCTACTGTGTGCAAGGGACATGGAAAATCAAAAAAATCCACCTTGAAAAGAAATTTAATACAGAAAAACATCTTCCATTGCACCATGAGAAAGATCAAACTAGGACTCGGTGTACTATATTCAAACTAAAAAGCAACATCAAAGTGTTCACCAATTAAAACATGGGGCTGCCACAATTAACTAGCTGGCAAGCATTTCTGAAGTTCAAAATGCTGGACATTTAATATCCTAAATGAGAAATGAGATAACAGACATTGCTCTCCACAGCTGAAGATTCTAGTTTTTAGTTCAGTGCCTAGCACACAACAGACACTTAATAAATGCTAGCTAACTAAAAAATTAGTAACTTCAAATGACAAGCAATTGTTCAACAGCTTAACAAGTGGAAACACAAGTATTTAAATAACTTTCTATATGGAATTCCCATATTATGGGGGGCTCAAAATTTCAACTCCTATTCTACTAGCTCAAAAATGGCTAAGAATTCAATAACCTAAAGAAATATACTTTCACATTTGGAATAAATCCAAAACTATAAACTGACATTATTACGCTCTTACAATTGAACACTATAACAAATTACATGATGTTCAAATTTAAACCCGGAATTATGACAGACCCAAATAATGCCCAGTGGGCATTGGTTTATCTACAGGACATTACATTCTTCAGCAGACATCCACTGAATAATTGTGCAATAGAACATCCAATATTTAAGCACGATTGTAGTCAGGGGTCATAAACACACTTGATACACCACTTCCCTTGTAAATATAATCTGAGCTCATTTAAGAATCTACACATATAAAAATAGTTAATAAAAGAAGAGAGTAAAGACATTCATATTTAATTCACTTACCTCTGTAACTGGTAATTCAAGCTGAACTACATCATCTTGCTTTGAAACAGGAGTTTGCAGAGCAGTGTCTAGCAACAAGATCCCATTGAGGTCCTTCCTACACCCTACTGCATAATCATCCACAAAGATAACTTTATCCACAGCAGATATATACTGACATTTCACCCGTCCACCTGGTTTGGCTGTAGAGGACAAAAATCAAACATTTGGCAAGAGGAAAAGTGTCCCAAATACAATTTAAGAAAATTAAATCCATCATTTAGCAAACTGGCACCCTGACCAAAGCCCCCCAAATGTATTGTAATAATACTGTACCACACTAAATTAAAGAAATTTATTTGGAAGAAGATATCTACATAGTTTGCACAATTCTGTGCCAGGGACCAAATTTTTTTTCAATGGAAGGGGAAGAAAAATAATTTTAACCCTTAAATGTCACGTACAGGACACCCACTACACAATGCAAATAAAGACTGATGAATCTAAACTTCTACTTTATTTTGGCCTGGAGGTGACCTTAGGTTCAAATTACATATCTCAGTGAAGCACAAGTTCTGGCCAGGTCTACAAAGTTGTAAAAATCCTTAGAGTATGTTCCAGACAACATATTGTAACTGAGGATAGGCTTATTTTAAGTAGTTGGCAAATATTTTTAAAAGACTTTTTTTTTTTTACCATAGCCACCCAAGAAACCAATAAAAAATACACAATATATTTTAATCTTAGATCATTTTGATTTACCAATCTGGCAGAAAATGGGGAAGATACTAAAAGTTGACCTACTACTTGAAGAATACTGACACCTACTTTTTAAGAAAGCATTAAATATAAAGAGGTAAATAAGATACCTGACAAGTTCTCCTTACAGAAATGAAGAGGTTGATGAAATTGAATATATAGAAAAGTCCAAAGGAAATAAGAATTATCTCATCACCATGCCTTGCATTATTGGCCATGAACTTAAAAAAAACAAACAAACATTAACTGCGGCTTAAAGGCCAACATCTGGTGTAGAAGAGGAAGAAGTAGTGAAAGTCTACCGAAAACTTGACAAGATCCTTCAGACCAGAGGCTCTCAAACTTTTTAATCTCAGGGTCCCTTTACACTCTTAAAAAGTCAAGACCTTCTTTTTTCTTATTTGCACTCCCAACATTTAACATAGTGCTTTATACATAACAGGCACTTATTAAATATTTACTATGACTATCAAACTGGCAAAATACAGTACAAGATAAAGAGTCAATAAAGTATGTTAACAGCTGGTGTAGCTATGAATTAAGCTATTCTAAAAAACAATTTCAAATTATGGAAGGAGCAGCTAGGTGGCTCAGTAGATACAGCACTGGACCTGGAGTCAGGAAGACTTCAAAGTTCAAAACTGAGTTCAAATTCGGCTTCAAACACTTACTAGCCATGAGACTTTGGACAAGTCACTTAACTTCTGTTTGCCTTAGTTTACCAGAGAAGGAAATGGCAAACCACTCTACTATGTCTGTCAAGAAAACCCCATGGACAGTATTGGCATAGCTGCTATGATCAGCAAGGTCATGTAGAGTCAGACATGACTGAGCAACAACAACTGAGTTGATAGTCCTATAATTTTCCATTCTTAAAGTATGCCATTTCTTTTTTTTTTTTTTAAGGCAATTGGGGTTAAGTGACTTGCCCAGGGTCACAAAGCTAGTAAGTGTCAAATGTTTGGTCTGAGGCCAGATTAAGTATGTCATTTCTTAACAGAAAAATGTGAAACCAACAGTGGTGGTTGTGCTTCACCTCTCTTATGTTGTCTTTCTTTACATTATCGTATTCATGAAGACATCTGGGCAATTTTCATATATGATTTCTTGAAATACGGTACTCAGGTCTCTTTTCTGGTCATGATTTTCAAGTAGTCCAATAATTTTTAAATTACGACTTTTTGACTTGATGTCAAAGTCAGGTTGTTACTTTTGTTTTTTAAACAGGAAATGCTTTTTCTGTTTAAATAGAATTTCCTTCAATTTTTTTTTTTTGCAGACTTTTGATTTTTTTTCCTAGTATTTATTGTTTCCTTAAGTCATTATTTTCGATTTGGTCCATTCTAATTTTCCAGGCATTTATTGAATGGGTAAGGTTTAACATGTCCTGTATGAAATCATTTACTCTCTTCCTCATTTTTTTCCTCTAGAGCTCCCATTTCATTTATCTCTTTTTTATCTCTTGTTCCATTTCTTCCAGGAACTCATACTCCTTCTGGCCAAGTTTTTCTTTTAACAGAGGTTCCCTTCTGATGAAATTATTCTCTTTTTTTTCTTTGGTTTTATGTCTTGGACATCCTGGGATTGAGAAAATTTCATTATTGTTGGTATCTTCTTCTATTACTCATATTTGCAGCCTGAAATGGGATATTGTGTCAGAAATACTGAGGTCCGACACAGATTTCACTTTCATGGATGTTGTCAGTGCTCAGTGCAAGATTCTGGGCTCATCTATACCCTCCAGGCAAAGAGTCTTGCATTCTTCTTGGCTCTCACAGTAGCTCAAGTCAGTATGGCGCAAACATTCTGAGCCCCTAGCAAGGTGGGCCTCAGAGGCCACAGGTTCCCCACCCCTGCAAGGTATCACAGGTTAATCCCTCCCATTTGAGTTTTAGCAATTCTCATTCCCATATACAAGCTCAGAGTTCTGCCTACAGGTATCTGACTGTTCTGGGGTTTCCTTATCTGCACACACAGGTCTTCATGTTCCTCTACCTTCCCTTCATGTCCACAGCACTACATTTTTAGGTACCCTTGAAGCCTTCTTAGTTCACACTGGAAGGGTTGAAAGCATTGTACTCACCCTCAACTTTTCTGACTTGATCTCTACTTTATTTATCCTTTTAATTTCTTAAACACTTACGAGTGGAGTACCTGGCACTGAACTTAAGGACTAAAGATACAAAAATAAGCAAGCAAAGTGTCTTCTGCTGGTTCATCCAGCATTATGCCCTCTACCCGTGTTCCTCAAGGCTCAGTCCTAGAGATATGGGTGTTTCCCAAATCTTAGCCCTTCCCCTTTTTCTCTCTACTTTCTCTTTCTTTTGACTTCACCAGTTTCCAAAGGTTTATCACACCCATACTTATGACTTCCAGATCTATCCAGTCCTAGCTTTTTCCTTCAGAGCTTCAATTCTACATCACCAGCTGACTATCAGAATTTCAAAATGGATTGTTCTAGATACCACTCAAACTCAACAGGTCCACAACAGAACTCTTATCTTTACCCTAAGGACTTTTAGCACCAAAAGTTTAAGAATCCATTAGTTCACTTTTGAAGAAGGGTAGTAATTTTCAAAGCTAGAGGGCAAGACTAACACATGCAAAATATAGTCATTTTACTATATGTGGCCATGTTGAAGCAAATATGATTTAGCTAAAAGGCAGGCTTAAGTCTTGGCTCTACTACTTCTTGCTTCTCTGTGACACTGGGGAAATCACATCAGCTCTCTGAATCTCAATTTGGTCCTTTAAATTTATGATACTACTTGATTCACCTCTCGTGCATAGTGGTTGTAAGTAAAACTCTCAGTAAACTGTAATAGTGCTATATAAGTAACCATAAAGGGTGTGAAGCACTTCGCAAGTTTCAAAATCACTACATTACGCTCAACAAGGTGTGGTACGTGATTATGATGGAACACTATTGTAGTATAAGAAATGATAAGCAGGATACTCTCCAAAAAACCTGGAAAGACTTGAAAGGGCTGATGCAAAGTGAAATGTACTGTGTACAAAGTAACAGCAATATTGTAAGATGATCAGTGGTGAATGACTTAGCTATTCTCAGCAATATAACAATCCAAGACAACTATGAAAGACTTATGATTAAAAATGATATCCATCCCCAGAGAAAGAACTGATAGTGTCTGAATACAGAATGAAGCATGCTTTTTTTTTTACTTTATTTTTCTTGAGGTTTTTTTTGGTCTGTTATCTTTCACAATATGACTATTATGGATATGTTTTGCATCACTACACATGTATAACCTATATAGAATTAATTGCTTGCCTTCTCAACGGAGGGGCTGGGGGAAGGGAGGAAGGAAGAAAATTTGGAACCTGAAGTTTTAAAAACTGTTAAAAATTGTTTTTGAAGGGGGGGAGAGATAGAAGAGAAGGCAGACTAGGGGAAGGGGTATTTAGAATGCATGCCACCTTGGAGTACGGGGAGGGGCGAGATGGGGTGAAAATTTGGAACTCAAAATCTTGTGGAAATACATGTTGAAAACAAAAAAGTAAACAAAAATTACTATTAAAAATTGTTTTTATATGTAATTAGCGGAAAATAAAATACTAAAAAAAAACTAAGCTAAACTATATTTATATAAGCTAAAGTTAGTGTGGAAAAACTCAAGTAATACAGAAAAACATTATTATGGAGTTCTATACAGTCCCCCCTGCCCTTCCCTCTCTGCCCATCAAGGTCTGAACAGAATACCCATTTTGACCATCACTGCATAAATATCAATACCTCACATCAGTCTTACACCTGAACTTTGCAAAGTTTAGGTAGTGGATGTGTTTTATTTCTATGTTATAAAGAAGCTGAGGTTCAGGGGTGAGGGGTGACCTACCTACAATTATATATAAATCTATATGTATCTCTCCAATCCCACCAATTGTCTGCTGGATGTACATTTCCCACTAGCTGTCCCACAGGCCTCTGAAATGCAACATAATCTTTACCCACAATGCACTGGTCTTTCTAGTTTCTTATTTCTTTCACCCTCATCTTTTCCAATCACCCATATTCACAACCTCAGAGTCATCCTAGACTCCTCACTCTGTCTTACCCTTCACATCTCATCAGTTGCTAAACTTCATATATTCCACCTCCTTAATGTATCACATGCATCCCCTTTGTCCTCTCACAAAGCCAAAATCCTATTTCAGGTCCTCATCAACTCTCACTTAGACTATTTTATTTAGCCTCCTAATGGATCTCCCTATCCAATCCATCTTCCACACAGATGTCGAATCTATATTCCTAAACCATAAATCTAACCCCATCATTGCCCTGCTCCAAGGCTCCAACAACTCCCTTTTGCCTCTAAGATAAAATACAAACTCTACTGTTTGACATATACAGCCAGGGGTACTGAAGTCAGTTCAAACCAGTTCTCTCTGATCATTAAATTTTCAGTGTGAGTATTCACACTTTGGAAATCCTCAATATAAATCACAGCTTGATTTTTTTTTGATTGCTTATACTTAATAAAGTGATAGAGAAAATGTTAATAATGCAAATTAAACTTTAAAATGTGTCCTACCTACTACTTTTTCTTTTTTCTGGAAAACCAACTAGTTAAATATTTACCAGAACACCACTGCTTACAGCCCTTCATAATCTGGGCTCTGGCTTACCTTGCGAGGCTTTACACATTAAGCCATTTCATGCATGCTATATTCCAGTCAAACTGCCCTACACATTATTCCATCTCCAATCTCCGAACCTTTGCACAGATTATCTAATGAACTCTCTTTTCATAACTTCCACCTCTTAGAAACTTGTCTAGCTTCTGAGAAAACTCATGTGCCACCTATTACATGAGGACTGTTCTAATCCTCTCAACTACTCAACTTCTTTATATTTACATTAGATATACTTTATATTTACTGGTACATCCTTTTCCTCAACAGAAAGAATGATATTTGAAAGCCAGGAATTTTTTTTTGTCTTTGTGTCTCGAGTGCCTGACATACAGGTCCTTAAGAAATATTTATTAAATGATAGATACAATGTGGAGAGAGATCAAAGAGGACTAAGAAGTGGGGGGCAACAGACCAGGAAAGGCATCTCGCAAGAGAGCATTTCAACTTGGCTCTGAAGGGAAACAGGGATCTCAAGGGACAGAAGTGAGGAGAGAAAGGATTCCAAAAACGAGGAACAGCTTATACAGAAGCATGAAGATAAAAAAGATAAGAAGATCATGTACAGAGAAAAAAAAAGTTAGGCTGGTTACAATGTAGGGGGGAAATATAATGTTAGTTTATATATGTGCATAAACATAACAGAAAAATAAGCTGGAGCTAGATTGTAAAAGGCTTTAAATAGCAAGAGTCTGTATTTTATCACGGAGGTCACAGAAGCTTTTTGAGCAGGGAAATGATATGGTTACAAATATCAGTGTGGCATCTATATGTAAAATGGATTAGGGAAGTGTGAGATTGGAAACAGGAAGACCAATTAGGATGTTATTACAATAATCAAGATAAGCTGTGATGAAAGCCTGAACTGGGTAGTGGTAGTCTGTGGAGAGAAAGAGAAATAAGGCATAGAATCTGTAAAGATAGAATCAACAAGACTTAGCAACTAATTGGCTACGTGACTGAGAGGAAAGGGTCTAGGACAACCCCAAGGTTCCTAACTCTAAAGGAGATGGGAAAGACTTTGCCTCCAATTTAATTCAGCAGCCACTTATTTATCTATCCCTTAAATGAAATAGACACATTAGGAGAAATGGGATGAGGAGGGAGGAGTAAGAGATAATGATAAGATCATAGATAAAATCATAAAGGGCTTTAGAGATCATCTAATTCAGCAGTTAGTTCACAAAGCATGGTCCAGGAACCCTTGGGGTCACCAAGACACGTTTGGAGGTCCACAGGGTCAAAACTATTTTCATGATAATACAAATACATTTTTATTTCTAATACAGTAAATATCAATAGCTATAACCCACACAAGCAAAACCTTTCTAGGGTCCTAAATTTTTAGGTGTGAAAGAAGTCTTGAGATCAAAAAAATCTGAGAAACACAGATCTAGTTCAACCCATTTTATAGATAAGAAAACTGAGGTTCATAGAGGTTAAGCATTTTGCCCAAAGTCACATTAAGTAGTAAGCCACTGAACTAAGATATAAACCTAGGTCCTCTTACTCCAAATCCAAATCCCAGAAGTTCCGTTTTGTATGGTGGCTCATTGCAGGTGTGCTTGCTAATGTGTGCTAAACATGCTTGCTGATTGAATGGCATGTTTAGTTTTGAAATATCAATGGCATAGAAGATTCAGTAAGTGCTTACTAAATACCAGACACTGTGCTAAGTGCTCATGATACAAAAACAAGCAAACAAAGCAGTCTCTTCCATCAAGGAGCTTACATTCAAATAAAGGGAAGGCAATATATGAAGAGGAACTGGAAAGCTGGTAGCAGGTGGAGAGTGGAAACAATATCTAGGAAGTGTTATGGAGGCCTATTTCTGAGCAAGATGAGACAAATGCTATTAAGTTTCATGGTGGGGGTAGGGAGAAAGACAAAGTTAATGACTTAAATGCAGGCACCATGATTTGGAAATGGTGGCCATGAAGTGAAGATGGTTAACAAGAGAGAGATGAGAGCTGGATATGTAGATATAGGAGTCATCTCCATAAATGCCCATATCCATTAAAACCTATATCTCTCCTCTCTTTCATGGCCAGGTTGACAGGAAGAACTTTCTATTCTAGATGCTTCCATATTCCACCTACAAACTTCTCAGCCCCTTACAACTATGCTTCACTCCACTGAAACTCCAAGTAATCAACAATCTTAACTTCTAAATCCAATTTTCTTTTTTCTTAGTTCCCTTCCATCCTGATGTGTGCTGCTTCTGACAGTGTCGACCACTGATTCTTCTTTAAAATGTTCTATTTTGCCTTGTGTCCTCTTCCCTCCTCTATTCTCTCTCCTTCCTTCCTTCCTCTCCTTTTTCTCCCCTCACTATCCTCTCTCTCTTCTTCTAAATATCGGACTACTCTTCACTCTCTTCGGCTGAATCATCATCCATCTCTTGAACCCTTAGTTTGAATATAATCTAGAGTTCTACCCTGGGTCCTTTTCTTTATTTTCTCTCAATGATGTCTTTTTCTCCAGTGTATAGGTTCTGAGTAATTACAAATCTTTTAATGACCCCACACATTCCTCTGAAACAAAGGCCTATCTCTTTAAATACCCACTAGTCTTCTACAAAGTCCTAATTCAATGTTTCATCATAGCTGGAGGTGAACCTAGGTCCTCAAAGATTACATAAGCTGAGAACAAAATTCTACCAGTCTTTGAGTATGGTATCAGCAACAGACTGAATCTGCTTTCTAAGAACAGAAAGTAGGGAGAGGCTTATCATCAGAAAATTGACCACCTAGTGATGAATTCTTTGACAATAGCAACCCATAAAAGAAAGAAAAATATAAAATAGCCCTCTGTTCTGTATAGGCCCCTCCTTCAGTGAGCATAGAAGAGTGATGGAAAAGGGGACAGAGAGGGTGGATTAAGGATCACAATTTTAAGTTAGTCAATGATCTTCTAAATGAGATCCTTTTCCAATCACCAATCAGTGGATAGTGAAGAACTGAATCATCTCAAACTTGGTATTCCACAATGAACTAAACAAGAAGACAAAAGGCAGTACAGCCAAATGGAAAAACAACTCAGAGATTCTCCTTAGAACTGGCTGTGAGTGTGCAGTAAGACAACCAAACTGTCAAAATTAGAACAAAGTTAGAATAAAAATGAGAAAGATACAACACGTGAAACAACTAAATCTTGACTTATTTAAATGAGTTATTGATGATTAGGAAAATGAGATATAGATGAAATAAAGGAAGAGTACAATAATTTCCTTCATAAATTTAATCAAGGTAAATAAACTGTCACAAGACCAAAAAAGTCTAAAACCACCTGAGAGAAATAGCAGCCAAAAGAAATACTAGTTTAGAGTAACTTCATTTCTAAAATCTTACAGAGAATGAGGGTGAGAGACTGTGAACAATGGAGATAAAAAATAATTTAAAGAAAGCTTCACCAAATACTCAAGTAAGCAAAGTTAACCCAAAAGAACAAAACTATAAAGACAATAAACTGAGAAGAAAAAAGGGGGAAAGATTTGTAAAGATATTTATAACAAATTCTTTTCATTATATCCACACTCTAACATTACCATCCCTGATGAGCTTATAAAGCATCCTTTTTGTGATATGTTGGGAAATTCAGTGAAGCCTTATAGGCACATTTTTAAAATAATATTTTTAACTGTAGAAAACAGGATTACAACTTCGAAGAAGCAAGGTAGTGGAGTAAGACAGGAACTTGCCTAAGTTTTCCCAAATTTCACTCCGAACAACTTTAAAATAATGCCTCAAAAAGCCAGGAAAACCTCTTAAAAACCAGAATCCTAGTATGTTGTTTACAAGAAACACATTTGAAGCAGAGTAAACGTAATGGGCTGGAACAGAAATTAATATGCTTCAGCTGGAGTAAAAAAAAAATTACATAACAGGTAGCAATCACGATGTCCAACAAAGCAAAAGCAAAAATAGATTTAATTAAAAAAGATAAGGAAGTAAACTGCATCTTGCTTAAAAGCACCCCAATGAAATAGTATCAATACTAAACATACATGCACCAAATGGAATAGCATTCAAATGTTTAAAGGAAAAATTAAATGAATTACAGGAGGAAATAAACAGTACAACTACATTAGTGGTGGAACCTCAATGTTCCCCTCTCAGAATCAGATAAATCTACTAAAAATATAAACAAGAAAGAAGAAGGTGAATAGAATTTTAGAAAAGTTAGCTATGATAGATGTCTAGAGAAATGGGAAAAGAAAAGAATATACCTTTTACTCAGTGGTACACGACATCTACACAAAAACTGACCACATATTAGGGTGTAAAAAACTCACAAGGGGCAGGTAGGTGGCACAGTAGATAGAGCACTGGTCCCAGAGTCAGAATGATCTGAGTTCAAATCCAGCCTCAGACACATGACACTTAACTACCCTGGGTAAGTCACTTAACCCCAGGTGCCTCCAAAAAAAAAAAATCAAACTCATAACCAAATGCAGAAATATTAAATCCATCCTTTTTAGATGATAATGCAATAAAAATTACATTCAACAAAAGGCCATGGAAAGACAGATTAAAAATTAATTGGAAACAAAATAATCTAATCCTAAAAAATGAGTGGGTCAAAGAACAAATCACAGAAACAACCAATAATTTCATTAAAGAGAATGACAACAACAAAACAACATACCAAAATTTATAGGATGCAACCAAAGCAGTACTTGTGGGAAATTTTATATCTCTAAATGCTTACATCAATAAAATAGAGAAAGAATAGATCAATAAACTGGGAATGCAACTAAAAAAAAACTAGAAAAAGAACAAATTTTAAATCCCCAATTAAACACCAAATTGTAAATCTTGAAAATCAAAGGAGATTAATAAAATTGAAAGTAAGAAAAACACTGAACTAATAAAACTAGAAGCTGGTTTTAAGAAAAAACAATAAAATAGATAAACCATTGGTTAACATGATTTAAAGAAAGAAGAAAACCAAATTACCAGTATCAAAAATGAAATGGATGAATTCACCACAAATGAATAGAAAATTAAAGCAATTATTAGGAGCTATTTTCCCCAATTATATGCCAATAAATCTGACAATATAAGCAAAATGGATGAATATTTACAAAAATGCAAATTGCCCAGATTAACAGAAGAGGAAATAGAACACTTAAATAACCCCATCTTAGAAAAAGAAAATGAACAAGCTATCAATAAGCTCCCTAAGAAAAAATCCATAGGACTAGATGGATTCACAAGTAAATTCTACCAAACATTTCAACAATTAATTTCAATACTATCTGGAAAAACAGGCAAAGAAGGAGTCCCACCAAATTCCCTTTACAGCACAAACTTGGTGCTGATCCCTAAACCAGGAGGAGTCAAAACAGAGAAAGAAAACTACAGACCAATTTCTTTAATGAATATTGATGCAAAAAATTTTATATAAAATAGTAGGAAGGAGACTGCAACAAAACGTCACAAAGTGCATACACTATGAACAGGGATTTATACCAGGAATGCAGGGCTGGCTCAATATTAGGAAAATTATCAGCATAACTGACCCTATCAATAACAAAACCAACCAAAATCATAAGATTATCTCAAAAGATGTAGGAAAAACTTTTGACAAAATACAATACCCATTCCTATTAAAAACACTAGAAAGCAACTTATTCAGTGTTATATCAAACTATTAAAAATTATTTTATTGAGCTAGAAAAAAATCGTAACAAAATTCATCTGGAAAACAAAAGGCGAAGAATACCAAGGGAATAAGTACATGGGAAAGGTGGCCTAGCCACACCAGTCTCAAACTGTATAATAGAGTGGTAATCATGAAAACAATCAGAAAGAGTGGTGGATCAGTGGAATAGATTGAGTATACAATAAACAGTAATAAATGACCACAGAAATCTAGTGTTTGATAAAACCAAACATACAAACTTTCAGGACAAGAACTCACTATTTAACAAAAACTGCTGGGAAAACTGGGAAACAGTATTGCAGAAATTAGGTATAGATCAACATCTCCCACCATAAACCAAGACAAGTTTAAAATGGGTACATGATTTAGACATAAAAGGTGATATTATGGGCAAATTAGGGGAGCATGAAATAGTTTGCCTAAGACATCTATGGATAATGACCAAACAAGAGACAGCATTACATGATATAAAATGGATAACTTTTATACTAAATTAAAAGGCTTCTACATAAACAAAATCAATGTAGTCAACATTAAAAGGAAAGCAGAGAGCTGGGAAACAATTTTTACTGTCAAGTGTTTCTGATAAAGGCCTCATTTCTCAAATACATACAGTCAAATTTATAAGAATACAAGTCATTCCCCAATTGATAAATGGTCAAAGGACATGAAAGGCAGTTTTCAGATGAAGAAATCAAACCTATAGCCAGATTTTTAAAGATGTTCTAAATCACTATTGAGTAGAGAAATTCAAATTAAAACAACCCTAAGGTACCACCTCATACCTATCAGGATATGACAGAAAATATGACAGAAAAGAAAAATTATAAATGTTGGAGGAGATATGTGAGAAAATTGGGACACTAATGCAGTTTTCTGATGGAGTTGTGAACTGATCCAACCATTCTGAAGAGCAATTTGAAACTACGCCCAAAGGGCTAGAACTATGCAAACCCTTTGACCCAAGAAGAGCACTACTAGGTCTGTATTCCAAAGAGACCCCCCCCAAAAAAAAGGAGGGGAAGAAGGACCTATTTGTACAAAAAGATTTACAGCAGCATTTTTTGTGGTGGCAAAGAATTGGATGTCCATTGACTGAATAATGGCTAAACAATTTATGGTACATGAATATAATGGAATACTAACATGCTATCAAAAATGAATGGGCAGGTTGATTTCAGAAAAACCTCAAAAGACATGAACTGACACAGAGCAAAGTGAGCAGAACCAGGAGAACACTGTACACAGTAACTGCAATACTATACAATGATCAACTGTGACTTAGCTATTCTCAGCAATACAATGATCCAAGACAATTCCAAAGGACTCATGATGAAAAATGCTACTGATCTCCAGAGAAAGAACTGATGGAGTCTGAATGAAGACTTCTGAAGCATACTATTTTTCACTTTACTTGGGGGAGGGGAATATTTCTTTTTTTGCCCATATTTTCTTTTACAATATGACTAATGTGGAAATATGTGTTGCATGATTGCACATATATAAGTTGTATCAAATTGCTTACCATCTTGAGCAGAAGGGGGGAAAGAGAGAATTTGAAATTCAAAATGTTTTAAAGCGAATGTTAAAAATTGTTTTACATACAGTTAGGAAAAATAAAATATTATTTAAAAGAAAACAGGATTACAAAGGAAACCAACTAATTATATTGAAATATTGATCAAAACAAAAATTTAAGTTCATGGACCACTGGTTAAAAACCCCTATTAGGGAGAAAAACAAACTGATACTAAAAAGAACAAAGATGAGAAAAGCTTGAACCACACCAAGTATACATAAAATAGGTCCTAGCTGGAGACAATTTCATCAGCTTATAGAGATAGAATCCTAAAGTATCTTAAGAAGATGTGGTGCTCAGAAGTGAAAGCAATATACCAGATGCTCTTGGGCAAAGCACAAGTGTAATATCAACTCCTTATTCCTGGAAGCTATTCCTCTCTTCAAAAAGCTCAAGAATGAATTAGCTTTGACATTTTCCAAATCACACTGCTGATTCATGTGAAACTTGTAAGACCACCAAAATCACCAGATCTTTTTCAAACTACTATCTAAGTATAAGCTTTACATTTATCCTTACTAGAATCAGCCCAGTCAATGTATTATTCTGTCAAGATCTACTAAGTTTGTGAAAATCATTGTGTTAGCTGTATCTCTTAAGCTAACATCTACAAAATTATCTATACGTGAATTCAAAGCACTGATTGAAAAGAAAAAACTGAATAGCTTAAAGTCAAGAATAGAGCCCTAGGGAACTCTAGTGGAAGCTTCCTAAAAATAGACACTGAATCAGTATTCTTGAAATTTGCCTATCTAACCAGTACCAAATTCATCTAATCCATCAAGTCTAAAATCTCTCATTTTGCACAACAGTAACTTGAAAGGAAAATGACACAGATATAAAACATGGGAAGGGAAGGCCTGGATCACAGATCCCAGGTGGACTGGGATGAGGACCTGCTTTTGGAGGTAGTAAGGTGCAGGAGTAAACAGCAACTATTTGGCTTAGACTCCAGAACGTGAGTGGGGGGAACCTCAGTTCCAAAATCTAGCCCAAGGGGGGTGGAGCCAAGATGGAGGAGTAAAAGCAGTGACTTGCTTGAGCTCTCCCCCAAACCCCTCCAAATACCTGCAAAAAAATGGCTCTAAACAAATTCTAAAGCAGCAAAACCCACAAAAAGACAGAGTGAAACAAATTTCCAGCCCAAGACAACCTGGATGGTTGATCGGAAAGGTATATCATGCCAGGCTGGAAGAGGAACGCAGTTCGGCGTGGGTGCGCAGGCCTCAGAGCCGTGGGCAGCTGTGGTGGATTCCAGACTTCTCAACCCATGAACGCTAAAGATTACTTAGACGGTCAGTAGGAAAAGTCTGTTTCTGCGGTGAGAGAGAAGTGCAGGGTCCCAGCCCCATTCCCCAAGTGCGGCCCCAGGCTGATGACTGGCCTCCAGAGCTTTCGGCCCACAGACTGAGGGGGAATCAGGTGGCTGATCAGAGGGGGATTGCAGGGATCTCTTTGCTGGTGCAGGATTCTCTTGCTCTGCCCGTGCTTGGATCTGGGTCACAGTTCTGGGTGGTGGTCCTGGGGAGAGAAGGAGCGCTGGCATGGTGGACCTTATACTGGCTGTGGAGAGAGAATCCTCCTCACAGTTCCAAGACGGAAAAGAGTGCTTGTGGTCACTCATAGACCAGAACACAGGCCAGGAAAGGAGTAAACACCTCGCCCTTGACCATAACACCTTGGAAAAACTGAAAATTTTCAGGTCCCTAGAAATATCTCTGAAAACAGCTGCACAAAACCCCTGAAGCTTGGAACAGTACATTCTCTACACTGGAAGCAGACTCCTACCTTAACAAAGAGTTTATAACTCGAGTAATTGGCTGGGATCATGAGCAAGCGGCGCAAAAAGAATCAAACCACAGAATCTTTCTTTGGTAACAAAGAAGATCAATAAAATAAAATAAATAAAAAATTAAAATTAAAAAATAAAAAATAAAAAATAAATTAAAAAAAATTTTTTTAGAAGATCAAAACATACAACCAGAAGAAGACAACACAGTCAAAGCTCCTACATCCAAGATCTAGTCCAATCTGAAACCTGTAGAAGTTTCAAGGCATTCATCCCAGAACAAGGAAAATTCTACAGTTCTATCACTACAGATTCCCAATAGAGATTACCAGCTGGATGATAGTAGCTAAGTCCAGCAGTGGTCTAATGCTGTTCAAAACCAAATCCAGGTCAACGACTTGCAGAAATCAGACCAGAAGACTGTGATCAGATTATTCCCTGGATCAGACCACTATGAGAGTACTGAAAGCATAAAGGTCCCCTTGCCTGAGCTGTTCCTAAGAGCCTGAAATTAGACAACACTCAATATTCCAAAAAAGAAGCAATAGGACCAACTCAGATATTCTCTCTAGAAATGCACCAAACCTAGCCCTAATATGAAGTACAAAATCAGGAAATAGGGGGAAGGAGAAGAGAATAAGCATTTATTTAGCTTCCACTATGTGACAGTCATTATGCTAAGCACATTACAGATCTCATTGGATTCACACAACAACCTTTGGAGTTAGGTGCTATTATGATCCACATTTTACAGTTGATGCAACTGAGGCAGACAGAGGTTAAGTGATTTGCCTGGAGTTAAACAGCTAGTAACTGGGTGAGTCTGAATTTGAACTCAGGTCTTCTTGACTACCAGGCCTCTATTATACCACCTAGCTGCCTCTCAAATAGGCTAGAAGAATGAGCAAGCACAAAAACAGTCTAACCATAAAAAGCTTTTATGGTATTAGAGTTGGTCAAAACACAAACTCAGAAGAGAAAATCACTCCAAAAATATCTATAAGCAAAACCTCAAAGAAAAACACAACTAGAACACAAATTCAACTAGATTTTCCAGAAAACATAAAGTAAGAGTTGTTTGGGGTTTTATTTTGATTTGTTTTTTAAGAATTAAAGAGTGTTTTATACAAATGAAACAAGTGCACCAGGTGAAAAAACTGGAAAAGTACTAAGAGGAAGAAGAATTTGAAATATGTACAAAATCTTTCCCAAGCAACAAACTCCCTAAAAATTAAAATATGTCACAAAGAAGTAAATTACTCCATGAGACAAGAAACATTAAAACAAAGCAAAAAGGTAGGGGGAAACTTAGAAAATTGAAGATATCGCATAGAAAAAAACCTACCTGGAAAACATGAAGGAGAAATAATTTAAGAATCATTGGACAAACTGAAAGCCATCATCACAAAAAAGAGTCTAGACAAAGTATTTCAAGAAACCATAAAACTGTCCAGATCTCTTAGAATCAAAGAGCAAAGTTAAAAAGAGAATCTACCAGTCACCTTGTGAAATAAACTCCAAAACGAAAACTCCCAGGAACATTGTGGCCAAAATCCAGAGCTTCCAAGTCAAAGAAAATACTACAAACAGCCAGAAAGAAAGAATTCAAGTACCTAGGAGCCACAATCACAATCACAAGATTTAACAGCCACCATTAAAAAGGAACAGAGAGTTGGAAATATGATATTCCAGAAGGAAAAGAATATAATCTTATAATCAAGAATAACTCACCCACCAAAAGTGAGTATAATCCTATGGCAGGGGTTGGGAGAGGATGGATCTTTAATGAAAAAACAACTGACAAATATTCCTGAAGAAAAGAACAGAGCTGTATAGAAACTCTGAAGTTAAGAGAAGCATAAAAAGGTAAAGAAGAACAAACAATCATAAGGGACTAAACAAGAGTAAACTGCCTACATTTTAGTATGGGGAGATGATACATGTGTCCTATCTTAACTATGTGAACTTACCATCACACCTTATAAAGGGAGTCTATGTAGACAGAAGGCCTGGTAATAAATCTGTTATGTCTTGTACTAAGAAAGAAGGAGGCAGACAAGGGTAGGAAAAGACACAAAAACCTATTACAGCAATGGGAAAGAAGGGAAGGGGATGAGCATTGTTTGAACCTTACTTTCATCAGATTTGGCTCAAGAAGGGAATAACATAATCAGTTAGGTATAGAAATCTAACTTGCCCTATAGGTGGTAGGAGGGAAAAGGGGAAAGAAAAGGGTGGGGGATAGAAGGGAGGGAAGAAGCAGCAAGGGTAAAGGGGAAGAAAAGGGAAAGGGCTAATAGAAGGGAGGAGGGACTGAAGGAGGCGGTGGTCAAAAGCAAAACACTAGTGAGGGAGGGAAAGGAGAAAGGAGAAAGAAAAGTACAAACAGGGAGGAAAAAAGGATGGAGAAAAAGACACAGATAGTAATCATAACTATGAATGTGAATGGGATGCATACTGTTTGCTATTTTTTTTCTCTTCTGTTGAGCTTTGTTTCCTTTTTCTGGTAGTTCCTCCTACTGGTTCTAATTTTTACTTACAACATCACTAAGGTGAAAATATGTTTAATAGGAATGTATATGTATAGCCTATATCAGAGTGTGTGCTGTCTTGGGAAAGGTGGTGGGGAGGAAGGGGGAGAAAAATTTTAAACTCAAAAGCATATGGAACTGATTGTTGAGAAATCAAAAAAAATTAAGAAAAAAAATTAAAAAAATAAATCTTATGTCTTAGTGATCTTTAAAGAAAAAAAATTAAAAGCAACATAAGAGAACTACACTAAGGAAAAGGGAAAGAAAGATCAGGGAAAGTATCTCCCATAATTGAACTGCATAAGTAGATGTCTATTCAAACAAAGAAGAAGAAGGAGGGAGGGGCTGACACAAACCTCACTCTCACCAACCAGCACTCAAAGAAGGGGTGAATACACACAAGGTTGGGTACAAAAATACATTTCATTCAACAGAGAAATAGGAGGGCAATGGGGAAAAGGAAGAAGGAGTAATTAAAGGAAATGAAGTTTAAGGGAGAGATTAAAACTAAGCAAAACAGACTCTAAGTTTATACAAAAACTTTTATATCTCTTTTGAGGTGGTAATAAGAGGAAAGCTAAGGGAGTATCCATTAACTGAAAGCATGGCCAAACAAGTTATGATATATCAATAATATGGAATATTATTTTACTATAAGAAATTGTGAAAGAGATAGTTTCAGTAAAACCTCAGAAGATTTGCAAGAAAAGATAAGGAGTAAAATAAGCAGCACCAACAGAATAAGCTATACACTGAAGACAATAATGTAAACACAAAAACAAACACTTAGGAACATCCAATATTCCACAGGACTCATGATGAAACATGCTACCCACCTCCTGCTAAAGAGGTAAAAGACTCAGAGAGCAAAATGAGACAGATAACATTTGTAAACTTTCCACCTGGCTGAACATTTGGATTTCCCCATGCCTCTTTTGGTATCTTCACACTTAGCATAGTGCCTAAAATATAGTAGGCACTTAATAAATGTTTATTGATTAACCATGGTTTCCAGAAACTTCACAAGATCAAATCAACTCTGATTACCCACTGCCTCAAGACCCCCTCCTAGATTCTCTATTTTTAAGAGAGAACCCAGGGCAGATACCTCATCATTTCCTACCTGGATGCAAGGACTTCATCATTCCCCTCCCCATCCCCACCCTCCTTCCCTTTTTTCAGCTTCTTTTTATGTATTGTCTTTCTCCATTAGACTAGAATGTCCCTGAGCAGTGAGACTGTCTTCTGCCTTTCTTTGTATCCCCAGCAATTAGCACAGTGCCTGGCACACAGTAGGCACCTAATGTTTGTAGAGTGACTGACATGATCATCATGGTAATTTGTTTTGTGTGACTACACATGTTTGTAATGGGTTTTGTTTTTCTTTTGTTCTCAATAGCAGGAGAAGAGAGATTGTGGATTTTCACTGATTGAAAAAAATTAAATTTAATTAAAAAAAAAAAAGGTTCCTGTCCTCAAGAAGGCCACATGATAATGGGACAGTCAACATGCAAATAAACTATGTACAAAAAGAATATATCCAGTGTAGATAACTACTCCACAATCCAAATACTCCAATCTAATACAATGTATGCTCCATTTTAAGTATTTTACAGAATCTGAAGTTTACAGAGCGCAACAGACTACCAAAAAATCTAAAGGCTATATTTTTTTTTCATCTTAAAATACTAGTTACATAGCAACCTCTACTAGAAAAGAATGGCCACTTAGATCAGACAACAGAAATAATAAAATAAAATACAGGAAACAGTTCCAGAATCTACAAGTGTATGAAATATTCTCACTTCCCTTACTCATCACTGGAGTAATTATTGGAGAAATTAGTCTGGGGAAGAGCAGGTGCTAATAGCAAAGATAGGCTCCACTTGGGAATTTATAATTCTTACTTTATAATGGAAATAGACAATAAAATATCCTTTAAAACTTTCTGGTACAATGTATTCAGAAAGTACAATGGGTCAAACACTTTTTAGGGAGAAGGGAGAGAGTGGAGAACATAACTGATTTCATCAGTGAGGGGACCTCATGTGATAGAAATGCCCTCCCCTCCTCGCAAATTTGTATCTCACATGTAACATTCAAGTGTCTTCAGGAATTGAAATGTTAAGTAAGTAGCCTATGATCATACAGTCATTTTGTGTCAGAGATAGAACTTGAACTCAAGTTTTCCTGTCTACAATCCTCTATCCAGAATGTCTGACTGCTTTCTGTCTTATACACAGCAGACACGGAACAAATTTGTGATGGATTTGAGTGTATGTTTCGTAAAGAGTTATCATCCCTAAACTTTTTCTTCCAAATATCCCAACTAATCTGAATTACCCTACATACAAGCTATGCATATATTTTCCATTCCAGCAATTTTACTATATTATTAACAAATATTCCAACACTATGTGAAAAACACTGTGCTAGCAAGAGATGTATCCTGCTATAAAAATAACAGCAATTTGCATTTACATAGCACTTTAAGGTTTGCAAAGGTCTACAAATATCTCATTTTATCCAACAACCCTGAAAGCTAGGTGCTATTATTATCTCCATTTTACAGATGAGAAAACTGAAACACAGAGATATTAAGCGACTTGCCCATGGCCACACACCTAGTAAGTGTCTACGGCTTGATTTGAACTCAAGACGTCAGAACTATAAGTTCAATACTCTTATCTGCTGCTGCCTCCAAGAAAATTGCATCTAGTTGGGTGACAGCATATAAGGTAATATGAATATATGTGTAAATATAAACTTATCCAAATGGCTGTTCTCAAAATCAAAAGACACCTTCACAAGTTGTACGCTTGATTCCAATAATGCTGTTACCCAAATGGAATTTTTCTGCAGCTCCTCTTTTGCCTTCAGAGGTTGAAGAAATCTTTTGAATAACCTCAATAATAACAAACTCTTCCTTTCAGAGTAAACTTGATTTTTATAGTCAAAATTAATAATATTTGAATTTACACAGTACTTTAAAGGTTTACAAAGTGCTCTGCATATGGTACCTCAGACTCACAATAATCTCATGAGGTAAGCATTACTATTATTCCCATTTTACAGATGAGGAAACTGAGAGGTGATGTGACCTGTCCAGAGTCACACAGGTAGCAAATATCTGACATAGGATTCAAACTTAGCTCTTCTGACTGACTCCAATGATGTAACCACCATTACCCAGCTACTAATGTCCCATTCCAATATCTTACTTTAGCATCAAGGTGACATAAGAGTTTTCTAGATGGTCATGCCAGAGCCAGATGAATGCAAAGCTCAAAAAGATCCTACCAAACTGGAAAGACTTCAAACACAAGCAGAAATGAGAGGACTACCTAGTTCAGGTGATGATTTTTTTCAACTACAATTCATTAAAACCTTCTATTAAAGCATAGAGGAATTCCAAATTCCTATGGTGGGGAGTGGACTTACACTAATAAAATCATGAAAAATATATCACCTGTAATAACCCAATTGTTGTTAACCTTATTAGATAATCAAGCTAGGTCCTAGGATCTCAAGATGACAGATTTAGAGCTGGAAAGAACCTTAGAAGCCAACAAATCCAATGCCCTCACCGACAGACTGAGGCTGTCAGTTAAGTGAACTGCCCGGGGTCTCACAGCTAGTGTCTAAAGTAGAATCTGAATCAAGGCCTTCCTGACTCAAAGTTCGGTATCATATCCACTATGCTATACTGCCTATCCTACTAATTAATAAGGTAACATAATTTTCCCAAAATCAAAGGTTGACTATTAAACATGTTTTCTTCTACACTCAAGCTGAAAGTATTTCCAAAGAAAAATTCCAACAATACTTTAGTATTGTTAATATTATAGAGGTTTAGAACATCTCTATTTCTAAAAGAAAAATTCCAACAATACTTGAGCATTAGTAATATTATAGAACTAAGTTTAGAACATCTTATGGTGAGACCACTCTTAGAATGTTCTTTATACATTAAAAAAAAAAACCACCCTGCTGGGAAATATACAATAAATACTTGATGAAATACACACACACACACACACACACACACACACACACACACAGAGTAAGTGCTATCAAAGTTTTGTAGAGGGAGAAATCACTGTTACCAGAGATAGGAATTGTGTGCAGTCCATTCAAGAGATAAAGGGAAATCTTAGCTGGTGCAAATGGTGTTCAACAGGGGAGATAAGGAGAGAGAAATAAGTGGGAGCCAGCTGATGAAGACAGAGCTCGTAACATTTTTCATATCAATACATAGAAGTCGAAAAAATATAAAGTAGTCAGCAAAACTTATTATAAGTACTATATTTAAAACCAAAATCATGGCATATTCCTCAGGAAGTTCAAAACAGATTTATAATCAATGTGATAGCATCCCCTAGCATGAGAATTTCAACCTAAGAACTGAGCAAAAATTATCTTCCAGAACATCTCTAAAGATATTGGTTATAAACTCCTGTTCTAGTCCACGTTGATTACCAAACCATTATTCAAGTGGATTTACTTAATACCACTCTGGTGTCACAACATTCAGTGCTTTGAGGTTAGTGTTAAGAATGTATCTGTCCATGTGCCCCATGGATGACACATTTGCCCTTTTCAGGCAGCTATCAGATCTCAATAGATAGCCTCCACTGTCTGATCACTATAGAATACAAATTTGTTTAAACATAGCTATCAAAGCACCAAATTTGTTTAAACATAGCTATCAAAGCACCAAAAGTCTAAAAGGATTTTTCCTATCTGGATTTTTTTAGACACAGGATCACAGGATTTAGAGTTAGAAGGGACTTTAAAAATCACCCATTCCAATTCCCTTTAAAGATGGAAGAAACTAAGGCCTAGAGAAGTGATTTCTCCAAAGTCATACAAGCACGAAGTATCCAACAACAGAATTCAAACTAAAGTTCTCTGACATAACAATATCACACATCATATTCCTAACTCATAATGATTTACTAAGTCTCAACTAACAGGAAGTCTTTCCCAATTCCTCTTAATTAAAGTGCCTTCCATATGTTAACTTGTCCTATTTATCCTACATATAGATTGCTTTGTATATATCTGTCTGCTATCTCCCCCATTCGACTGTAAGTTCCTTAAGGGCAGAGAGCATCTTTTGCGTTTTTGTATCCCCAGAGCTTAGCAAGTGTCTAGCATATAGTAGGCACTTAATAAACGTTTACTAACTGGTTGATTTCATTGCACTTCTGTGCCTCCTTTTCCATTCTCCAAATAAAAATAAAAATAAATATAAATAGTTAAATGTTGGTACCAGTTATAAGAACTGGAGTTGAGCAGAGCTTGACTTTTTTGTAGCAGACACCCTAAGGTATAGGACATGAAGCTAAGCTTATTGCTCTTGTCTCACTTTCACTTTGTTTTCTATTTAGCAGAGCTGTTATTTATGTACTTCACATTCAGTCCTGTGTGAAGTACTTTTTTTGTTAGGCAGCTAGGTGGTGAAATGGATATAGCACTGGGCTACATATCCTGAGTTTAAATCCAGCACAAGGACACTTATTATCTGTGTTACCCTGGACAAGTCATAATCTCTTAGCCTCCATGTTTTTCATTTGTGAAATGAAATTAAGAGGTTAGAATCAACAGTCTCTAAGGTTGCTCCCAACTCTAAACCTATGATCCTATGAACACTGTCCAAAAAAAAAACCCCACTGATGACAGCCAATGTGCACAACAGCAAACACATACTTCTGGGCATGTAATGTTTAATTTCAGAATCCAAGATCAATTTTCTTCCCATAAAATGTGTAACACAAAGCATGATGGGAGGGACAGACAGAGGGAAGGAAGGAAGAAAGGAATTCATTAAATACCTACTACTATGTGCCAGACACTATGCTAAGCACTTTAGAAATATTATCTCATTTTATCCTACAGCAACCCTAGGAAACAGGTGCTATTATCTTCACTGTACAATTCAGTAAACTGAGACAGAGTTGAAATTTGTCCCAAATTAAACAGCTACTAAATGTCTACCTTGTATGTAAACTCAATTCTTCCTGACTTCAAGCCCAGCATCTATCCATTGTGCCACCTTGCTACCTCACTTTGCAAATATTATCTCATTTGATCCTCACAACAACCCTGGAAAGTAGATGCTATTATAATCTCTACATTACAGTTAAAAAAACTGAGGCAGATAGAAGTTAAATGATTTGTCCAGGGTCACATAGCTAGTAAGTGAGGTTGTATTTGAATCCGGGTCTTCTTGATTTCAGGACCAATAGTCTATCCACTAAGCAGCTACCTGCCCATATACAATGTAAGAGAATAATATCTAAATGAGACTGTAATAAGTTTTATCATAATTGCTTTTTTTTAAAAGTGTAGAGCCAAAGTGCTTACTATACCATTCACACAGCCCAATCAACATTACTATACGGGAGGGAGAGAAATGAAGGAACGTCTGGAACATAATAATTTTACTGATATTTCCTTGCAGAAATTTCCTTCTTACATTATACTAAGTAGTTTCAGGAAGACGAAGATAACTAATTGAATGAATGAAAAGGCATTAAGAGCTCATTGGCATCAAAATTTGGTTGAATCTGAACAGTTTATAATTTTAGTAACTATAGTACTTATAAGAAGACTTTGTTTTCCCTAAGTATTTAAGTTACAGTTGGAAGAATGTTTTCCATCACTTAGACAGAGGTGATGTGGTTATCAGAATTTGACCTACTTCATTAGAACTACAGAGGCTTACCTAATCTGTTTTCCCTGTCTTTTTTTTTTAGAAGACACCATTTGTGAGCCTGATCAAACAGCTGAAATACCTCAAGAACTCAATGAGTTTGGACTTCACTGATGTCACATAAGAGCAGAGTAAAAAGATTCTTTGCCCAGAGAGTAAAGAGAATTCTCAGTGTAGAAATATATTCTGATGATGCAGATTTGGAAGTCATCCACAATTGATACATACCATATTTTGCAATATTTAGTGCTTCAGGCACTAAGAGGTTGAATGACTTAACTAAGACAGTTAGCCAGAAGAAAGTCTTGACTCCAAATTCATTGCCCTTCACACTATACATACGACTATATTACATATTATATGTAGATGTCATTTCTATGCGTGATTTCCAGATCTATATCCAGTCCTAGTCTCCATCCTATGTACATCCTTACGTATATAAAGAACATAAGAAGCTTGATAGGTACCAAATTTTAAAAAAAAAAATTTTCTTGATCTCTACAGCAAGAGTGTGAGGTATTATATGTAAAAGAAACTACCTCCCCCCACCTATCCTACCTATCCTAAACCACAGATCCACATTCCCCACTGTTAATTGGACATTTTGAAATGGATGTCCCATATGCAGCTCAAACAGAACAGACTATCTTTTATAGAAACCCATCATGTCATCGAACTCTCCCTTCTTACTGCTGAGAGCATCACCATCTTTCCAAGCAAATAAGCTTGCAACTTCAGTTTCTCAACTTCTTCAACTCCTCACCTGCACTCACTTCACATATCCAAGTTATTGTCAAGTCTTATCTTTTCTACCTTCCCAAAATTTCTCATATACATCCTTGTCTCACCACTCACTTAGCTACCACCCTTGTACAAACCCTCTCACCTGGACTATTTATTGCAAATAGCCTTCTAACTGGTTTCCATACTTCAAATCTCTCCCCTCTCCAAACCATCTTCCAGCTCTCCTGTCAAAGTGAATTTTCCTAAAACAAAGATCTGACCCATGACAACCTCAAACTCGATCGATTCCAATGAATCCCTATTACCTCCTGTATAAATTACAAATTCCTATGTTTGGCATTTAAACTCTTCACAACCTGGCCCCTTCCTATCTTTCTAATCTTCTTATACATTCATCCCCCTTCAAGCATTTTATGGTTCAATTACACTGGTCTACCTGTTGTTCTTCACACACACTGCTTTATTTCCCATTTTGATGCCTTTGCACTGCCTATCTCATGCCTGGAATGCTCTCCATACCCAAGTCCTTAGAATCCTTGGCTTCTTTCAAGATTCAGCTCAAGTACCACCTTGTCTTTTTATCTACAGTGCTTTTTATGTACCATATATGTCTTCCCAATTAGAATCAAAGCTCCTGGAGAGCAGGGTCTGTTTTTTGGTTTTTTTATACTCTGTATCCCTGATTCAGTTCCTGTGGCATATGAATTTAATAAATGCTGGTTGATACTTAGTGACCACTTAATAAAAATGCCTGTCAATGCCACATTTTGCTTCATTTCTAGTCACTATATCCGACTTTCCAATAAAAAATCAGTGCTTACATGGGAAAAGCAGGATAAGAAGAGCAGTATATTTGGAGGGAAAAAATGACAACATTGAAGGAGAAGGGGTTG
Source organism: Vombatus ursinus (assembly GCF_900497805.2). Taxonomy (NCBI): domain Eukaryota; kingdom Metazoa; phylum Chordata; class Mammalia; order Diprotodontia; family Vombatidae; genus Vombatus; species Vombatus ursinus. The sequence continues at coordinate 13,145,579 of NW_020948840.1, forward strand.
GCAGAGGATGAGAGAGATATGTCACGGAAGCAAATAATATGAGCTTGGACAGACTTCAGGAGATAGTGAAGAATAGAATAGTCATGAAGAGGTGGACATGACTGAACAACAAAACAACAACAAATATGTTGTTTTATCTAACAGAATGGAAGCCCCTTGAGGACAAAATCAATTCTTTTTTTTTCTTTGTATCCCCAGGGCTTAGCACAATGCCTACCAAAAGTAGCAACTTAAGAAATTATTGACTGTTGATTCATACACAAATATTTTTATGTAGTTAAATACTGACACTAACGATGGATTATAAAGTTATATATCTAAGGTCAATATCTTGATCTATATGTAGGCCAACTCCCTAAAACCAGATTCTTATGGAAGGAAAGCTGTATCAATTAAAAAAAAAAAGGCACAGATCACAGGGTTCCCTGTTGTATATAAACTAAATGGGGAAGGGGGGAGAATATAGTCTATTTTAAGAACAATATGATCCATATAGTCCAAATGTTACTAATTAAAGAAATCACAGCAATACATACAAATACATACAGCAAACACTCCTTTGATACCAAATAGTTTGCTTGATACCTCCTTACCATCTTTATAAACTAAAACAGTCTAACCCAGGGGTGGGGAACCTGTAGCCTGAGACCACATGTGACCCTCTAGGTCCTCAAGTGTGGCCCTTTGACTGAATCCTTTTATTAAGGAGATTTGTTCTGTGAAGTTGGGATTCAGTCAAAGGACCTCACTTGAGGACCTAAAGGGCCACATGTGGCCTCGAGGACACAGGTTTCTCACCCCTGGGCCCATCATAAAACACTATGGAATCACAGAATATCAAAGATGGAAGGAATTTCAATAGTTATCTAGTTTAAACCAGATCAGAAAAAAAGAATCCCACCTTTGACAACTGATCATCTAACTTCTATGTGAAAACCTCCAATGCATGAGAACCCATTGCCTCCCATGCCAGTATATTTCACCTTTTGAGAGCTCTAATTAGAAGTTTTTCCTTATGTTAACCTTAAATCAGTTTCCCAGTGTGCATCCTCTATTTCTAGTTTTGCACTGTGGGGCCAAGTAGAAAAATGTCTAACCCTACTTCTAAAGGACTGCCCTTTAGACACTTAAAGAAAGTTATCACACTCCCTTTAAATTTGCTCTCCTGTCTAATAAACATTCCATTTTCTTTAAACTAGACCACATGGCTTAGTCCAAAGTTCTGTCACCACTATACTCACAAGGAATGCAGTTCAAAGAGAGTTGTCTATTTTGACTCTTAACATATAAGTGTGCAGTGGGAAACAATGACATACATTTGTAAAGGTAGGTGATAACAAGTTGTAGTGTCCTGAACCCAGAAAATGAGTCAACAAGCATTCATTAAGCTCTTACTATATGTTAAACACCAAGGATACTAAAAAAGGTAAAAACTGTCCCTGACCTCAAAGGAACTCATATTCTAACCAGGGAAACAACAAAATAACTAATACAAATAAGACTAATACAAACAACAAAATAACTAATACAAAAAGACATACAAATATTGTCTCAATTGATCCTCACAACAACCCTAGGAGATAAGTGCTGTATTTTCCATTGTACAGTTGGGGAAACTAAGATCAACAGAGGTTAAATGACTTGCCCAGGATCACACAGCTAGTAAGTGAGGCTAGATTTAAACTCTTCAAGACTCCAGATCCAGCTCTCTATCCACAGTGCTGCCAGCTGCTTCTGGAGTAGCAAACTAATTGGGGAGAAGTAGGGAAAGAGTTAAGCACTATCTTGCTGTAGTGAAGGCACAACTCAGATAAGATTAATATAAATTTGTAGTGCAATCAGGTAACTAGGTTTTGTGATTTCCTCCAGCTTCACCTAGGAGCAAAGGAGGCAAATGATTAGAGTAATCCAGGTCTAGGATTTGACAAGATATGAATAGAGACCGGAAAGGAGGACAAAAGAATTGAGAGAAAGTAAAACATTATGTAGAGTTGAACTGGTTCAGCAATGGGTTAAGACAGAGAAGGAAGGAGAGTGTGGTCACAGCAGGGGTGAAGACCAGGGAAAGGACTGATGGAAGAAGGGAATGAAGATCTCACTGAGGATGAAGAACAGGTTCAGTGGGATCAACAAGGCACAGGAAAGATGGAATAATGAAAGTTTATGATCAGATGAAAGAATTTCTGAATTCATGAACATGAAAGTCAAATACTTATGGGTGATAGCAAGATCAAAATTACCCAATCCCTACAATGCCCCACTTCAGATCTACTGAACTTTCCCATTGAGCTTTCTTAGAATGCTTGCTCCATAGGCAACAAACTTGCTTTCATCTTAAACCTTCCTTTCTCATTCCTTCTCTCTTCTTGTACTCCCCGAAACCTGGCTCCCTCCTTACAGCTTATCCCACCATCCTTTCCAGCACTGGGTGCAGTTTCACTCATACAAGTTGTGGTGGAAGAATCAGAATACTTCTCTCTCCCACTTTCAGACTCTCCTTCTACCACTATCACTCAGTAACCTCTCCTGCATTGAGGTTCATTCAATCCCTATTAATCACCCAATCAAGATTCTAGTAGCTATTAATGTACCAACCTCCAGGACACTATTATTTCTTCTACAAGTTCAGTGCCTGGCTCACAGTCTTTCTCTCCTCTCTAATTCCTACCCTTATACTTGAGCTTTGGGGAGTCACTCAGGGGATGGAGGTCCAGTAAAGGAGACTAGGAGAGTTTCTACATGGAGGATGAGGACCAAGAAAGAGCAGTGTCATGAAAACCTGATGTTCCTTTAACATACATAATGATATTCTTCTCTTCCTTTCCTCACAGCTTGGATTTCTTCCTGCCTGTCCCCCAACCCCCATCCCAGGTACCTTCTTGCCCTCTTTTCAGCTTCCTTTTGTGTGCTGTCTTCTCCCATTAGATTTTAAGTTCCTTGAGGGCAGGGACTGTCTTTCTTTTTATTTATATCCACAGTGTCTGGCACAGAGTAGACACTTAATACATGTTTACTGACTGATATTCCCCCAACACAAATTGATATTCCCTCAAAAACCCTAACTTCCCAATTCTTCAATTTATTCATTTTCCCTAATCAACTCTCCTACTCAACCGTGATTACCCACAGAGATGGTCATACTCTTGATCCTGCCATCACTCACAAATGTTCAACTTCCACATTCATAAACTTTGAAATTCCTTTATCTCATCATAATCTCTTATCATTCCATCAACCGTTTTTCTTCATATTCAACATGACCTTCAATCCCTCCACCTCTCAGTAGTTTTCCAGGTCATCACCCCTACACTAGCTACACTCTCCTCCCTTCCCTATCTTAATCCCTTGGTGAATCAGTCTAACTCTATGCTATCCTGTACTCTCAAGTCCCTTTGCTCCCTTATCCAATCACTAATCTTGCCCTGCCAAATTTTAGCTTGGATAACTCCCACTATCTTCTACCTTCATTCCTTCACTTCCCTTCTCCTGCTACCAAATGAAGCTAGATAAAATCATTTAGCTGTGCTGAGTAGGTTCTCCACAAATTTAGGTTACATACTTCCAAACTGGTGCTTGCTGAGCAAGGGAATCCTTTTACATCACTCTAACTGATTCACTATTCACTCACCATTGCAGTTTTTCCAAACTTTTCATCACTCCTCAAACCTGCCATGGTTTCCCTCCCCACCTCCCTGTCCATAGGTTTGGAGCCACTTAGAACCTTGCCTCATACTTAGTGAAAAAAAAATTGAGGCCACTGACCAAGGGCTCCCTCTTCTCCCTTCCTCCTCACATCATTTAGATGCCTTCCCTCACTATCTTCTCTTTCACCTCCAGCCTTCACGAAGAGATGGGCAAAAAGCTATGCCAAAGCAAACACCTCTGACACACATGACCCCATTCTATTTTCTCTAGCAAATAGCGCCCCCTCTATCAAACCCACCCTCATTTATCTTCAATCTCTTCCTGTCGACTGGCTGCTTTCCTGCCACCTACAAACAAGTCTGTGAATCCCTCACCCCTACGTGCTATCATCTTTTCTCTCTTCTCCCTCTTTCTTGGCTAAAGTCTTTGAGAAGGCCATGTACAACTGATGCCTCCACTTCCTTTCCTCTCCCTCTCTTAACTCTTAGCAGTCTAGTTCCATATCACATCCTTTAAGTAAAATTCTTCTTTCCAAATTTACCACTGATGTCACTTAATGACCAAATCTAATGTTCTTTTATCTATCCACATCCTTCTTGATATCTCTGAAGCCTCTGACACTCTTCTGGGCACTCTCTTCTCTCTAGGTTTTCAGTGGCACTCTTTTCTCTTGTTTCTTCTCCTCCTCCTACCTGTAGGACTCTTCCCTGTCAGTCCTCTTTGTTAGATCTTGATCCACTAACCCAAGGTTCTGTCCTAAACCATCTTCTTTTGTCCCTCTATACTATTTCACTTGGTAATTTCATCAATACTATAAATTCATCTCTATGAAGACAGAGTCTCAGATCTATTTATCTAGCCCCAAGCACAATTCAGATCCCAAATTTCCTTGTCATCTTTCCCCAAAAAAAGCCTTCCCTCTTCCCAACTTCCTTAATACTATCAAAGGTACCACCACCCTCCCCAGTCATTCAAATTTGCAACCTAGGTTTCATCCTCAACTCCTCACTCACTCACTCTCTCTCTCTCTCACCCCTCATATCCAATCTGCTGCTAAGTCCTATCATTTCTACCTTCACAATATCACTCATATACTCCCCTACTCTCTACCTTCACAATATCACTCATATACTCCCCTACTCTCCTCTGACATTTCCATCACCCTGGTATAGGCCTTTATCACCTGACAAATGGACTTTGCAATAACCTGCTAGTTGGTCTCCCTGCTTCAAATCTCTCCTCGCTCCAGTTCATCCTCCATTCAGTTAAGTGATCTTTCTAAAGAGTAGGTCTGACCATGTCACTCACATCCAAACCCCAACTATTTGGCAATCAAACATCATTATAACCTGCCTCCTTCCTACTTTCCAGTCTTATACCTTACTCTCCCCCATTCCATGTAATCTATGATCTAATGACACTAGCCTCCTCACACAAGACACTACATCTCCAGTCTCTGCATTTTCACCTGCTGTCCCTCATCCTCTCCTCAACTCCTTGGTTTCCATGGCTTCCTTCAAGTCTCAGCTAAAAATCTCATGTTCTTCAAGAAACCTTTCTGGATCCCCCTTAATGCTAGTGTCTTCCCTCTGTTAATCATCTCCAGCTTTTCCTGATCATGTTTGCATATGATTGTTTGCATGTTGTCTCCTCCATTAGATTGTAAGTTCTTTAAGGGGAAAGGGCTATTTTTGCATTTCTTTGTAACCATAGTACTTAGCAGACAGCCTGGCACATAGTTGGCACTTAATAAATACTTGCTGGCTTGACTCCCTCTTCATCTTTGCCTAGAGAATCCCTATTTTTCCTCAAAAGAAAGTTCAAGTGCCACTTCCTACAGGAGGGCCTTTCCTGATTCCACCTACCAATAACTAATACTAATAACTTCCCCATTACTTTGCATTTTATCTGTAAAGGTTGTCCCAAAAGTCTTAGTGTAATTTAAAGCTTTAGCAGCTTAAAACTGCACTAAGGCTTTTGGGACATCTATATATATTTTCCTTTTATTTATGTGTGTACATGTTGTTTCCACCCAGTAGAAAATAAGAACCTTAAAGGTAGGGACTGTTTCATTTTTCTGTCTCCAGAGTCTTGTACAGTGCCTGACACATGAATCATTCCCAGGTGACAAGTAAATTTGCCTAGGTATGATAAAAAGCATATAGGATATAGCTAATGATATGAGCAATTAAGTAGATGGGAGGAGGGGGAGGTGTTTCAAAGATCAAAAGTAAATCTTTTACAAAGTAATGGGAAGCTCACAGACCAAATCAATTCAATTCAACAAGGATTAAGCACCTACTATATATCAGCTAATATGCAATCCTATCCACTATACACTATGTACATGGCACTATGGAAAGAAGCATAAGACAAGGTCCATATCATAAAAGGTCTTACAATTTAGATGGAAAGACAACAAATGAACAAGTTAAATAAAAATCCAATGAAATTCTTCAAATTCTAATTAAATTTGACACACAGTAGAAATACCTGCTGAATTTGAGTGCATAATTCATAAAAGGAGGTAAGTTAATTTGTCTGAAGAGACCAGAAGGTACTGATAAATAAGAGTTCAAGACAAGAATAATAGTTATCACAAGGCAGTGAAAAAGATTAATTAGCAAACAAAAAATTACCAAAAGTAGGTACTACTGGAATTCAAATGATAACAGTCTGGGATAAGCAGGGGAGGTTTTACTCAGAATTTGAATGAGTGGATAGCAGGGTAACAGGTATTTAAGAAAGATAAGAATGACCTTGAACAAATTTTCTCAAAGTTTATTTGGGGGCAATCAGTGATCCAGTTTGTTTGAGAGGTGGGGTTCAACGTGGAGATCAATTATGAAATAAAAGACTGGAAGAGTTGGTTGAGAAAAGTTTTTAGAAGGCTCAGATTTAGAATACCATTCAGATCCTCAGAAATTTTGACCAACAAAACCAAGGGAAAATCACCACCATTCCCTACATCAACAGTTCTGACTCCAACTAACAGGCAATAGCAGCCCTAGTATAAAAGAGTCACACTGAAGGCATATACTAATAAATTTTATTTTGGTCCATAAATATGAGTTCATCTCACTGTAGAAAACTTCCTAGTAAGAAAATAGAGAGAATTTTTCAATGCAGATTTGGCAGTTTTGTAACCTAACGTCTTAGCAAGCTGCCTGTGGTCCTTGAGAGGTGAAGTAATTTGCAATGGGTCACACAGCCATTCTGTGTGTCAGAGAGAAGACTTGAAACCAGATCTTTCTGACTTAGAGCCTATCTTTCTAACCACTAGCCAGGCAGTCTCTTATCCTACATAACCTTAGTTTAGTTAGTCTATGTATAATGTACTAAACCTGTCATCCTCCCTGTCTCAGCCTATAGAGATTAGTAATCCCTAACATCCACTGATCTATAAAAAATATTTCTCAATAAATCAAGTCAACAAATATCTGTTAAGCTGTTATTATACATTTATTAAGCTCTTATTAGATATTAATTAAGCTCTTATTATGGCAGCAGGTGGTGTAAAGCTCCAGACTTGGAATCGGGAAGACCCTGAGTTCAAATCTAGCCTCCGACAATTATGAGCTATGTGACCCTGGGCAAGTCACTTAACCCCATTTGCCTCAGTTTCTTCATTTGTAAAATGAGCTGGAGAAGGAAATGGCAAACCATTCCAGTATTTTTGCCAAGAAAACCCAATATGAGGTCACAAAGAGTAGAATAGTACTGAAATGACTGAACAACAACATGATCAGTACTACACTAAGCAACAGAAGTTCTCAAACTAGGGTCCATGAACTTAAAAACAAAATCAATACATGTATTTCAGTAGAATTGGCTTCCTTTGTAATCCTGTGTACTTTATTTCATGCATTTAAAAATATTCTGAAGAGGGGCAGCTAGGTGACACAGTGGATAGAGCACTGGCCCTGAAGTCAGGAGGACCTGAGTTCAAATCTGCCCTCAGACCAAACACTTCACACTTACTAGCTGTGTGACCCTGGGCAAGTTACTGAACCCCAACTGCCTAAAAATAAAAAAATTAAAATAAAAATTAAAGTTTAGAAATTTAAAAAAATATATATTCTGAAGAGTCCATGAAGTTCACCATACTGGCAAAGGGATACATGACACAGAAAAATTAAGAATTTCTGAATTAGGGATAAAAGGGGGGGAAAAAAGCACTTCCCTCCAAGAACTCACATTCTAATGGGTGAAATGACAAATAAATAATGAAGTATGCACAAGGTATACAAAATAGATGAAAGGTTATCTCAGAGAGGAAGTCATTAGGCAACTAGGAGGCACTGGAAAGGACTCCAGCAGAAAATGGAATCTGAGCTGTACTGAAGGAAGGTAGGGAAGCAAAGGGGTTCGAGAGTGAGGAAGCAGAGGGAGTGAGAAGAGGGAAAATGAGAGGAAGGAGAGCATTTCAGGCATAAGGAGAATCAGTGTAAAGGCACAGAAATGGAAAATGTAGTATCCTGTTCTAACAAAACCAACAGTAGGAATGGATTATATAGTATATGGAGGATAACAAAGTATAAAAAGATTTGAACTATACAGGAAGGGGACAAGTTATTAAGAATTTTAAATGCCAAACAGACCTTTATAGTCAATCCTAGAAATAAGTAAAGTCACTGGAATTTATTGAGTAGGGGATAACATGGTCAGATCTACACTTTAGAAAAATCACTTTAGTAGCTGAGTGGTGGAATGAATTGGAATAGGAAAAGAATTGAGGCAGGGAAACCAATTAAAGGCTATTACAATAGTCTAAGTGAGAAGTGATAAGAACTTGAACTATAATAACCCAATTTCATAAAGTATTTACTGGGTAAGGGTTGGAATTCTCTCAATAGGCTTTGGGATAAAGAAGCAGTTGACTTCTACTTTCCATGAATTGGCAAACGGGAATAAGGTCTGTCAACTTAATGCTACCATTTGAGAACCCTTCATCACCTGAACATCACATACACACACCCTCTTGAGTTGTTCCTGACCTACTGATCCCCAATCCTGAGAAACATACATACCCTACTGCTTGGAGAAAGCTCTAATAAAGTCACTAAATTATGCTAATTTCCACCACTTAAAATTTATGGTGCATAATCTCAACTGTCTCAATAGCATAGGGGATTACAGCGTTGGTCTTAGAGTAAAGAAAACCTAGCTTCAAGTTCTGTCTCTGACACATACAGGTTTAGGAACCAATCTAGGCATCATCCTCAACTCTTTACTCTCACCTTCCTTCACCATCACCACTATCCCTCCAAAGAGTTGCAAAGTCTTGACATTTCAACAACTCTACCTGTACAACGTCTCACACCAATCCCTTTCTCTGGCAGCTACTCTGGTTTAGGACCTCATCACATCTTACCTTTGCTACTGCAAGAGCCTCTTACTGGCCTCCATACAACCATCTGCTTTTCCTGTAACAGTCTCCATTCTCTCCAATTCATCTTATACCAAACTGACATTCCTGAGGCAAAGACAAAGGTCTAAAACAGGGGTGGGGAACCTGAGGCATCAAGGCCACACGTGGCCTTCTAGGTCCTTGGGTGCAGCCTTTTGACTGAGTCCAGGTTTTACAGAACAAATCCTTTTATTAAGGGGATAACAAGACCTCTGTTAAATTACCTCCAATGGCTCCCCATTTCCTCTAGGCTAAATTATAAAAATTCCTTGGTTTAAAAGCCTTTCATAATCTGTCTTCAGCCTATCTTTCCAAGCTTTACATAACACTTCCCTCACTCTAGGCTCCAATTAAAGTGCCCTTGCTTGCCATTTCCCATATAGATAATTCACCTCCCACTTCCATGCCTTTGTATAAGCTGTCCCTCATGCCAGGAATGCGCTGTCTCTGCAACTGTCTCTTGGAACCCCTAGCTTCCTTCAAGGCTCAGCTCAACTGCCTTTCTTCATCGTCAGCTGTAGTGCTCCTCCATCTCCAAGTCACTGTATTTATTTGTATATATGCCATATTTACTTATCTGGGAACATATTGCTCCTGATCAGTAGAATATAAATTCCTTGAGGGCAAGAACTTTCTCACATTTATTCTTGTATTCCCAGCACCTAACAGTACCGAGCACATAACAGGCACTGAATAAAATCGTATTGATAGATAAAACAAAAATTGATTACAGCAATCATACAAAATTAAAGTTTTTGCAAGAATAAAATTGACATAGATGAAAGATAAATTATGTGGCAAAAAAAATTTGCATCAAATAATACTAGTAGAAGCCTAATATCCAAGATATATCAGCAACTGACACATATTTAAGGCGTAAGTCCATTCCCCAATTGATGAGTGGTGAAAGGACATGCAGAATTCAAAAGTAATGCAAACTATCAATAACTATATGAAAACATGCTCTAAATCACTAAAAATAAGAGAAATTAAAACAAGTTGAGTTTCACCTCACATCCAGAAAATTAGCAAAAATGGTGAAAAGAAAGATTTCATCTATATCAAAGTATTTACAGCAGTACTTTTGTGGTAGCAACTAAATGGGTACCCATCAATTGGAAAATGGCTAAATGAACTGTGGTACATAAGAGTAATAGAATATTATTGTGCAATAAGAAATGAGGAAAAAGAGAAAAGTGAGAAAATTTATTTTCATAGGATCATGGATCCAGAGCTGGAAAGAACATCAAGAATACAAAATAAAGTAAGCAAATCAGAATACACATGATTACAATAATCTAAGTAGGAAAAAATCACTAAGAAGCCAAACTCTAAATAATTTTAATAACCCATCTTGATCTCAAGGAATAGAACATGAAACACATCTCCTCTCTCCATAGAGACAGGAGACTACAGGGAGCACAACGTTATACACATTGTCAGACAAACTCATTTACTGTTGTGAGCTGGCCTCCAACTCAGAAAGACCTGGGTTCAATTCAAGTCCTACCTCTGACTGGTAAGTAACCCTGGGCAAGCCACTTAATCTCTCAGTGCCAATGGCAATTCTCTAAGACTATAAACTACAGAAAAAAGTATCAACCTACATTGATAAAGAGACATCCCCCATCAATGAAATCATAGATCCAGCCACTATACTTATCCATCAGTTTATACCTACAGATGTACATCTCCCTGACTTGATTGTAGATTTCCTAAATTCAAAGCTGTTTTGATTTTGTCTTTGTATCCCTGATGATTGATTGAACATTTGTTCTTCATTTTTACTTCATCATTTCTCTCCATGATACCACAAGTCTCCCATATTGGAAACATTAGTTACTTCCCTCTCTCATCTCATATAAATTACCAAGTCTTGGAATTTACTTCAACAACACTGCCTCCCATTTACACTTTCCTCAAGTCCCACTGAACAATCCATCTAGACTAATGCAATAGCATCCTAACAGTTCTTTCTCTCCCCCCAATCCATCCTTCCCATTGATAAAGAATAAGGATAACCTGTACATTTCCTATGCACAGATCCTGTCATGTCATTCTTCTGTTCAAACATTTCCAATGGCCCCCAAGTAAAGTTCAGCCCTGCATAATCTTGCACTACTCTACAACTCCAGTCTTACTGCCTATTACTCCCTGCCAAACACTACATTGCAATCAAATTGTCCTGGATATACTCCCCCCCAATTTCATTAATTGCAAGACTAAAGATGCTGCCTCTTCCAGGAAGCTTCTCTGATTCTCCTCCCCATTCGCTTCCAGACCCTGCATAACACACTTCACAAAGCACTTCCCTCACATCTCTATTAAGCCTTTTTTTGCATCTCCCCCAGATCTACTAAAAGTAGGCACAAAGTTTATTAACTGAAATACTATTGAACTGAATGGTTACCACTTGCATCTTCTCCAATCTCCTGGAATTAAGTAAAGCTATAGTGAAATAAGCAGTCAAAATAATAGTGGGGCCCAATAAAGAACATATCCATTCTTCCCTCAAGGTAAGCAACCATTAAAGTGTCATAATCTAAGTTGGGCTGAAGGCCTGATAAGAGTCTATAAATATGCTCATACATACATACATACATATATACATACATACATACATACATATGTGTGTATAAAAGAAAACATAAAGGAGAAATAGCTCCTATCTTCGAAAAGCTTATGCACTAATATCCGTGGGTACACAACTACAATAACTTCATTTATAAATGTAGTCCTATACTCACCTACAACTTTCACCTGTTTTAATCAAATATAGGCCACTCTCTAATCATAAAACTCTAATTTAGGGGCAGTTAGTTGGCGCAGTAGATAGAGCTCCAGTCTTGGAGTCAGGAGGACCTGAGTTCAAATCCGGCCTCAGACACATGACACTTACTAGCTATATGACCCTGGGCAAATCACTTAATTCCAATTGCCTCATCAAAAAACAACAACAACAACAAAAAAACCTCTAATTTACCCAATACCAAATGAAAGTAAATAGTTTTATCCACCCGAAACCTAAGCAGAACAAAAATACCATACCTCTATACACACTGACATCTGCCTAAAGCACTCACTCCCCAGACTCCTCAGCATTAATCTCTACTATTTACAAAAAGTATAAAAACAAACATTTTAGACTTTAGTTATTGCTACTTACAAAATAAAAAACTACAGACCTTCAATTCTTTTCCCAATAAACGGTAGACTGGAGTATGTCTATTAATGATACAGCAACATGTAAGAATGACAACTTAGGAAATGTCATTGTAAATATTATAAGGATTAGGATGACCTTTGTGGCTGATTTAGTGGTTTAAGACAGTTCTGAAAGAACTGGAGTATTTTCAATTAAAGAAACAATACACTTTTGAGTATACATACTCAAAACTTTTCTGCCATTTGGGGTTCACTGCTATTTCCATCATCTTTTCAAAAAAAGCACATTTATTCATACACTCTCTTGTTAAATACACAGAAAACATATTCTTCTCTCACCTATGTACAAGCACATGCATGCCTCAGGTGTCCCCAACCATCTTGATACAGTCCAAAAACATTACTTACCCTAAATGTGGCCTCCAGTCACACACAACCTACTCTTTCCTCCCTGATCTCTTCTTTCCATTCACTTCAAGTAAACTTTAATACCTATAAATAAGCTGACATTTATATAGCATTTTAAGGTTTGCAAAGTGCTATACATACAGTTTCTCATTTGATATACACAACTCTGTAATGTAGGTGCTACAAATATTCCCATTTTACAGATGAGAAAACTGAGGTTCAGGGGATAAACTTCCCACAGTTACATTGCAACTAAATTTCCAAAGTTAGATTTGAAACCTGGGTCTTCCTGACTCAAAGATTCAATTCTCTTCTACCCATACAAGATAATTAATAAGGTGTATTCCCCATCTCTTATGCAGTCCTTCCTACTCCCAAATATTTACATCAAAGATCATTCATTTATTAAACCTTCTGGAATGCCTACTACATATTTCATACACTTGGGACCCTGAATTCCTAATTTCCACTAAACTACAGAATAAAAAATTGTCAACCCTCTCTGGAGGTAAGACTGTAGACCTGGGGATCATCTCCAGCTGTCTTAATCTATATCTTGTCGCTGGACCCAGATGACTCCTGAGGAAAAAGTGAGGCAGGTGACCTTGCACAGCCCTCCGACACTTAAATCCAATTCACTTGCAAGTCCTGGCATCATCTTCCTGATGTCATGGTCCTCTTCGAGAACAAAGAACAAACAACCACAACTTTAGACCCAGAGCGTGTCCACAAACATGGGACAACCCTCCTGTCCCTTCAACAAACGAGACACCAATATTTCCCTTGACTCTCTAGATTTTGCTCAGGTTTATACTCTGCAAATACTTTTTTTTTTTAAATTATAGGTCGAGAGCTGGAAGGAACTTAAAGAAAGCATCTAGCCTAGTCACCTGACGACAAGTCTAATTTTAACTGAGAAACAGTGAAGAAACTCAGTCACTAATTCACACAGGTCACCCTAATCACTGGCCCTTTTTCATTTCTTTCATATCTAAACAAACTACTGTCATTTTCTTATAATTATGAGGCACTTAGGTGGCATACTGGATAGAGCTCTAGACTTGCAAGTCTGGAAAGTCTGAGTTCAAATCCTACCTCAGATAATCACTAGCTGTGTAAACCTGGGAAAGTAACTTGACCTCTTTGAGCTCAGCTTCATCATCTGCTAAATGAGTTTAACAATAGCCCCAACCTCACAGGGTTTTAGAGAAGATCAAATGAGATAAAATTGTTACAGTGATTTTACTTATGTAAAATCTGTGACTATGTCCAATCTATCCTGTAGATACAGCTTTGTACATAGTTGTTTGCTTGTGGTCTCTCCCTTTAGACTGTGAGCTCCCTGATAGCAGGGATTGGGGGGGGGGGGTTGGTTTGGGTTTTTTTTCCCCTTTCTTTGAATCCCCAGTGCTTAGCACTATGTGTAACAAGTAAGGGACACTTAATAAATACATGTTGATTTGAATTGACTAAGGTGCTCTGCAAACCTTTACGATACATACACATATATAAAATGTACACCACTGGAGTAAACGACTCTTCACCTACTTCAGTGCTAACTCTTTATCCTTCATTTAATATTGTAGGATCACAAATTTAGCACTGGAAGGGACCTTGTAGGTTATCTAATCCAACCCTCATTCTTCAGCTGAACAAACTGAGGCCCAAACTGGTTAAGCGACTTGCCCAAGGTCATATAGGTAGTTGTCAGTGCGGGAATTTGAGCCTGGTTTCTCTGGCTCCAAATGCTTCATTAAGCTTCCCACTTTACCAGGATTGCCTCCCAATTTATAGCTCTAAAACCACTCTTATATAAAAGGTTGCTAATCTAAGGATACCTCATGTCAACTCTAATTAAGCTAGACCCAATATATATTAATCTGATCCAGTAAACATTTATTAAGAACCTACTACGAACAAGGGACTGTGCCAGAAGCTGGAGATAACAAAGACAAAAAAGTAAAATCAGTACTTCCTCTCAAGCACTTTACATTCTATTGTTTGGAGGCTGAGAGAAGAGATACAACATTAAAATAGCTAGATACACATACTACTTGAAGAAGAGTACACATTAAAACATTGCTTGGCCCACAACCATTTGGTAAAAGGTACCATGCCTGTCAATTACTCCCCCACCCACCAACTTCTCTCCAGGAGTCTTAATAAGTTCAAAGTACCATCTCTCAGTACACAAAATTACAAAAACAGAAAAAAAAAACCCTGTGATTTCACCTAATCGAGAATCCAGGCGAGCCAAGATTCCCACTTCTGTTTATCCTAAGTTTTTAGCCTCTGGGAGAAAGAGATGGAGACAGGGAGCAAGGGGGGCAAGGTCTCCACTTGAGTGGCATCCAGCCCAGCTCGATGCCTCCCTGTGGGGGGCTGGGGAGAGAGGGCACGACCCACTCCTCGCTCCACCCGAGGAGCCCTAAGGGCAGGCCCTTTGCACCTGAGGGCGCCTATTTCTCCCTCCCTCCGAGAAGTGGAAAGAAAGAGAATGAGAAGGGAGGAGAGCGGAAGGTCGGGAAACGAAACCCGGGGCAGCCGAGCTCTTCCTAGCCCCTCATCCGGAGCCTCAACTCGGAGGAACTGGCTCCCCGCCGGCCTGCCCGCACCAGGCTCAGTCTTACACCCCTTTCGCTTTCATATCAACCAGGGACGGCGGAGGCGGCGGCGGCGGCGGCTGCTTCCGCCCTTCCACGGGACCCAACACCTTCATCCCGGGCCCAGCCTCGTCTCGAGACGGGCTCCGCCGGGGCCTCCTCCGAGCCTCCCCAGACTGGCAGGGCCAGCTGAGTTCACCGCCCAAGGCCGAGGCCCACAAAGGTAGCCCCTACGACCACCACTCCCCGCCGGTTCCAGGCCGGCCTTTCCTTCCCAGCAGGAGCCGCCGCCAAAATAGACTCCTATCCCAACCCCCACCCCCACCCCGCCCTCGGCCGAGCCCGGCCTCGCCTCGCCTCTCGGCGCTGCCCGCCCGCTACCTCCCCCAATCATGCCTCTCCCCTTCCCCGGAGGGCCGGGACCTGTCTCTCGGTGCCCGCCCCGGCACTCGGAAGCCCGGCCCGGCCCCTCCCCGCGCCGAGGCCGGGGCCCCGCCGGGGGCGCCCGGAACTCACCGCTGAGCGCCGAGGCCTGTAAGGTGGCCCCCGAGGTGCCGTCGATGACTTTGATGGTCCCGCGGCTGGTGACGGCCAGGATGGCGTTGAGCGCCGGGTGGTAGGAGAGACTATGCAGCCCATCGGCGTCGCAGCGCATGCAGCCGTCCCGCAACACTAGCCACTCCGAGACCCCGGCCCCGGCCGCCGCCGCCGAGGAGGAGCTGCCGGGGCCCGAGGCCGCGGCAGCCGCCATCTTCCTGCCTGCGCTCAGCACAATCACACTGGGAAGCGGCTCAGTGACAGTCCCGGGAGGAGCAGCGCCGCCGCCAGTCACCATCCGGGGCCAGGGGGCAGGCCGAGCAGCGTTAGCCGGAAGTGAAGTCAGGGCGCCGGGCACGCACGAGGAACGTCAGGGGGCTGGAGGGAGTAGCGGGGAGCCGCGGCGACCCGCGGGGGTAAGGGAGGCGGTGCCGGAGGTGGGGTGGGAGAGGGCTGGAAGGCAGACGAAGCATGCGTACAACTGGCCCTGCCTGCCACGCGCACCGCGTGCCCTTCCTCTCGCAAGTCCTCGCTACCAGATTGCTCAGCGAGCCTCCCACCGCGTGGCCCCACCCCCACCCTGCTTCGCGAGCCAAACTCCTCTTTCCGTGTTGGGGGGGAATGGGGGCGGGGGCCCAGGCTACCCTCACGCCTTCTGCTGCGCCTTCGCCGGCCGGCCTGAGGCGGGACTCCCGCCAGCCACTGGAGGGCTGTGGCATCGTGGCGCGGCGAAGCTCCCCTGGCCCCTGGACTCGCATCCTCCTTGGACTCCCCAAGTTTTCATATAGCTAATAGATTCAGAGCTGACTGGAAACAGAGGTCAGCTAGTCCAACATTTTCATTTTACAGACCAAGAGAGGTTAAGTGACATGTCCAAGGTCATACAAGTAGCAAGTAGCAAAGCAGGGATATAACACGTACTCCAAATGCTAGTGCTTTAGAACTCAGAACAAATGACATATTTCAGGAAACCTCTTCGAATCGGCTTGACTACAGGTCTTTTTTTTTTCTTCTTTTCCACCTGTACCTGTGATTTCATCTGTGTAGGGGACGAGTGTGGAGAATTGCCTGGAGTACTGAGAAGATAAGTGACTTGCTCCTGCTGGCATGTGTCATCGACAGAATCTGAACCAGGTCTTTCTGGTTCCAGGGGCAGATCCCATACCCGCTATGCCACGCTGCCTTAGAGTTAGAAATCACCTAGTCCTAACTCTGAGGTCCTTTTAGCTCCAAATCTGTGATCCTATGAACTCCCTGCCCAGTTCAAGAATCACCTTTATAGTATCTGCCCTTTCTGCTTCAACATCTAGGGACTGAGTTCATTTCTCACATAAGACAGGCTATTCCTCTTTGGACAGCTCTAATTATTAGAAAGATATTGCTTAAATTGAACCAGATCTGCTTTCCTGTAAGAGGAAAGAGCGTTCGATTTGAAATTGGGAAAAACTTGGTTCAAATATCACCATAAGTAGATGTGGTCCCTGGAAAGATCACTTTAATTTATGAGCCTCAGTTTCCAAAGTTGCTTTCATATGTATGTGTAAAGTCAGCACTGGGGCAGCTTGACTTGTAGGAGAGGACAGTCTACTAAGATATTATCTCCCAATGATACTATAACAGGGGAGGGGCTGAGGTGACACTAATCCCCCACCTCCTCATTGAACAGTAAAACAATCAGGATTGTCTTGCCCGTATATGGAAATTGTTTTACTCCTGTCTATATAAACCTTTTAAAGTTTGAATTCTTGGGGGGCTTGAATTCTGCCCCAGTCTTATTTCCTGAGTTTGCCTTATTGTTGGGGGTGAGGCCACACCAAGATTTCTTTTAACATGTAGATATTCAATTCAATAAACGTTTATTAGGTACTTGGACTGTTACAAGTACTTGGGTATAACAGTGAACTTAGTTGTTATAAGGGTAAATGTAAATAGGCTTTAAAGTTCTACATATGTTATCTCATTTGATCCTCACAACAACCCTGTGATGTAAGTATTATTCTTACTCCAATTTTACATATGAGAAAAGTGAAGCCCTGGAAGGTTAAAAAGACTTGCCAAGTGTCTAAGGCAGGATTTTAACCTAGGCACAGGTTCCCCACCCCTGAGTCCTAGGGCCATTTAATGCATTGACACCTGACATATACCTCTTAGAATTTCTAGCTTCCTTCAAAATATAATTCAGATATCACATCCTACATAAGGCCTTTCCCAACCCACACTTCTGATTGCTTGTACTTTCTTTCCTTAAAATTTTTATACACTTTGCAGAGGGCACAGTGTATTATTGAGCATTGAATATGGAATCAGGAAATTGTTGTTGTTTAGTCATTTCAGTTGTACCTGACCCTTCTTGACCCTATTTGAGATTTTCTTGGCAAAGATAATGCAGTGGGGCCAGCTAGGTGGCGCAGTGGATAGAGCACTGGCCCTGGAGTCAGGACGACCTGAGTTCAAATCCAGTCTCAGACACATAACACTCACTAGCTGTGTGACTCTGGGCAAATCACTTAACCCCAATTGCCTCACATTTAAAAAAAAAAAAAAGATAATGGAGTAATTTGACATTTCCTTCTCCAGCTCATTTTACAGATGAGGAAACTGAAGCAAACAGGGTTAAGTGACTTGCCCAGGGTCACGAGTTCTATTCATTATGCCAACCTGGCTACTTTCATATGTATGTGTAAAGTAAGCCACTGATGTCAGGGAAACCCAAGTTCAAATCATGCTTTGGACATTTTCTAGCTATGTGACCCCAGGCAACTCATATAACCTCTCTCAACCTAGCAATCATTGTTCTAATTTTTACTTATGTGTATATATGTTGTATCCTCAAAGGGTAGGGACTTTTCATTGGAGCAATATCTGCCATATAGGCTAAGCTAGTTTTTTTCCTTAAAAGGTATTAAAACCATCCCTGAGACTTAATTGACTCAGGGGATTAAATCCATAATCATGGTGGCTTCCTGGTGATGACCTCTCCCTCAAGTTTAACTAGGATGGTCAACACTGAGGTAGGAAAGCATTGCTCACCAGAATCGATTGCTATATTCTTTCAGCACAATGGACAAGTAAACCTCCTTTTCATTAGCTGTTAGTTGGTCTACAGATGTCCAATTTTATTCAAAATCTGAACCTGAAGCTAAACCAAGTCCAGCCTACAGCAAGTGGTGATACTCAGTAGAATTGGATCAGAATGAGCCCATGGTCAAAGTAGGGAAGGGCAATGAGGGGGAATCAGACTTAGGGCAAAAGGCCAGCTCAATACAATGACTACAGGCTGGCCCTTTCCAAGCTGAAGATAATAGCCTAATGGATACTAAAGAGGTTGACATTGAGGATAAAGATAATTCCAGAGGGGATATTCACTGGTTATTGTTAATGGTCCTAGAAAAACTAGATTGTCAGCATAAGGAAAAGAAAATTTTACTGTCCCTTTGAATTCAATAAGTAGGAACAGAGCTCTTGGCTTCTAAGGACTGGGTCCCAAAGGCAGAAAGGGCAATTGGTGGATTTTATATCCTCTGTGCACATATTGGTTGGTTTTTGTCCTTCATTCTCAAAGAGGACCAAAATGACATCACTATGCTAGAGTCAACTTACAGTGTGTCCAGTTGTGGCTGATCAGACCAATACGAGCTCAGAATGTTCAGCCACTGGTCAGGCACAAATAGTCCATGTGAACATTGGGGTGGATTCTCTAAATTTGTGCATCTTGCATTTCTTGTGAGCTACTTCAATTCTGCTTTGTTCATAGAGCATAGAACCTTCTCTGATGTGGGCATACCACATCACCTGGCAGAGAAGCTTGTATGCATATTAGGTGCCCAGTAAATATTAAATTGAATTGGATAGCTCAATGCCTGTGCTTCTACCTGCTAGGTCAAAGTCCTCAACCCCAAGTACTCACACTCTTATGATTATAGGTAACTACTGTTAAATCCCCTATATTTCATACTTGTCTTTATTTTCAGTACCTTTTTCCCTGTCTAGAAGGACACCAGAGGTGTCAAATTTACCTGGCCAAACCAGATTAAAATGTAACTGGGAGATGTTTAACAAAGTAAATAAAAATATAGTAAAACATCAGTAATGTTAATTTGTAGTTTTCCAAGTCAAAGGATCCATTACTTTTTGAGTTTGACACTACTGATATACATCTCTGTTATTGACTTCTTTCCAGCAATAAGAATGAAAATGCCACTATACTCTGGGTTTTAACATTGCCCTGACTTTCTATGGGCTCCCCTGATCAATCAACAATTAAATACCAGCTATATGCAGAGTACAATGCTAGGCCCTGAGGACAGTAACACATACGGGAAGGGGTCTTGCATTGTAGCCAAGGGAGATAACATGTACACATATTGACATATACAAAATAGTCATTTTGCTGGGAAGGTACTAGCAGCAGAGGGGATGAGAAAGAGTTTCATATAGAAGGTGACCCTTGAGCTGAGCCTTGAGGGAAACTGAGGCAGAGGTGAGGAGGGAATACATATTTAGACATCGGGGACAAGTATAAATGCACTGAAATGCTACCATGGAAGGATATGTGTGAGGAATAGCAAAAAGTCCAATTTAATTGAATCATACTTTACATGAAAGGAGTGTTAAGGCCAAAAAAGTAGATTGTAATTGGGTTGTAAAATGCTTTAAATGCCGAAAAGCAGAATTTACATTTGATCCTTGAAGTAATAGGGAAGCACTGACATAGTCAGACCTTCCCTTTAAGAAAGTCACTTTGGCCACTGTGGAGTGGATGATTGGATTGAGAAGAGATGAGTCAGAGAGACCAATTAGAATATTTCAGTCATCTAGCTTAGAGACAAACTGAACACCCTGCTTTAGCATATATTTTTCTATACCATGGAAACATTCAGAACCTGAACATCTGAATTCAAATTCCAGACATACCAATACCGTTTACTACTCTTATAACTTTGGGCAAGTCACTTCACCTTTATGGTCCTTAATTTCCTTAGATACACAATGTGGTTGTTAGACTGGATCACCTCCAAGGACTCTTCCAACTCTAAATCTAAGATACTATCACTCACCTTGTCCACTCAGACTGATCTCACATTCTTAACCCAGTCTCCCATATTTTTGTTCCATTGTAACCATCCAGGCCATGCAAGTATATTCAAGCTCCCAGTGTCAACCTGCTTCCAAAGACCTATTTAGATTCATATCCACCAGACACCAGACACCAGACATCAGTTCTATTACACTATTGCCTAAGCCCAGTTCAAAGAGATAGTCCACGTTCTAGGAGCCAGATGATTTTACACATTCATCTAGGCATAATAAAGTACTATTAAAATTTCTGAGAGTGCACAAATAATTTGATATTTTAATTTATCTTCATATAATAATTTAATTACTTTTATTTATTCATCAGTGTAAATATGACCCTGAACAGACTCTATTTTGTTTGATTTTTTTCCCACCAGTACAGAACCCAGACCCTTTCTCATCTTATGCAATTCTTTGTCTTTGTTTTGGCATAAATTCTCCACATAGGCCTCAATCAATGGAAAATGAGGTCTTCCTCTTCAAAAAAAAAAATCTTGGGGATTTCAGTGTCTTCCAGACTCTCCATTAGTTGTTTCTGATTATATCTCTATGATCAATCCACCTCCTTTCAACTGGTAAATGTTCTGGACTCAAGGGTGGGGAATCTGCAGTCTGAAGGCCACGGATGGCCTTCTAGGTCCTCAGGTGTGGCCTTTTAACACAGTCCAAGTTTTACAGAACAAATCCTTTTATTAAGGGGATTTGTTCTGTGAAGTTTGGATTCAATCAAAGGACCTCACTTGAGGACCTCAGGGGCCTTGTGTGGCCTCGAGTCCACAGGTTCCCCACCTCTGTGACCTTGATATTGTATTTTGTATTACTTCTTGTGTGTAAATGTTAAACACAAATAGATATGGGAACTGCTAGACCATAAGGAAGGACCCCTCCAACTGCATATTGACTTAGAAAACCACAAATTAACTTCAACAACAAAACATTATCTATGTTTCATTGTATTTTTATCTTATTAAACATTTTCCAAGTACATTTTAATCCAGTTCAGGCCTTCCCAGGGGTGTTGAAGGAATAGATGCTTGTTGAATGGATGAAAGTTGAACTTTCTGGGCTTTAGTTTCTTCATATGTAAAATGAGTATAACATTACTTTTACTACCCAACATACAGGAGTTCTCATGAGAAAAGGCCTTTGCAGCTTAAAACATATGAGTTTTTATCTTATTCAATGGAGTACAAATGGAAATGGTCCTGGGACAAGTCAGGCTATTATTTTATTTTTAATGTTCTATAGGCTACTACAGAGGTAGATAAAAATAACAGCCTTTTATAAGTGAATAAAACTCATCAGCCTAATTTCATTAGCAGACAGGATGAGATGTCCCTCCCTCTCATTCCACATGGTTTTTATTTCTTCTGCTAAATCTCTGTATTTTGAAGGCTTTTTTGTACAACATATATTGAAAATTACATGTAGTAGGTTTAGTGACATCTATTGAAAGTATTATTCTCATTTCTTAAGGATTAGTTTATATCTGGGTGATTGTGGGCAACAGTTGAATCTGTGACAATGGCCTTGTTTCCAATATTGTTAATTTGTTGAATTCTGAAAGATATTTTGAGGTCTGTATTTATAATACAGGGTTTTGTCATCAATTGGTTTATGATGATGATCAGATTGATATTATTTTGTAAGTTCACTGGGAGAATATTTGTTGGTATTCAAGAAATGAGGGTTTTGTGGTAATTTGAGATTATTGACAGCATTGTGTAGTCTCTCATATTCCACTCAGCTTAATTTCTCCCTATCCAGTGCTAGTCCCTGCTCACTGATCTTTTTGTAACATCTATGAGAGAGTGAAAGAGAAATTCAACAGGCTGCTCATCCAGCTGCATGTCCTTGTTTCAATTCAGCAGACTTTTATTAAACATCTACCACATGCACCATGTGTTGGGAGTGAAAGATGAAATGACTGAGGAAAACAAAAGTTCAATCTTCCAAGTATATCAATTTATTAAGCAATGCATGCAAATTGTCCAACAAATAGGACCAGACCTCCTCAGCTTAGTCCTGGAACCCAAATACAGGAGACTTTTATATGTTTTATATATGTTAAAAACTTTTATATGTTAAAAACAATTAATCAAATAAAGTCAATTAATTAAAAGGAAACAATACAACATTAAGTAATCTGATTTCTAATTGAATGAAAGATTATAGACTTTCTAAGTTTGGAAGGGGAGAGTGAATGAACAGGTAAAATTCCCTGAATTTAGAAAAAGAAGTGTCCCATTCCCCCCAAGTATCAGTAAACAGTCAAAGAAACATGGAAACAATAACTGATCAGTATGGGGCCAGTTTTCATATAAGATATATGAGTTGCTTGAGAAGTACATTATGAGAAACTCCTGGCATCAGTCTTTGGATATGACCAGGTTTTTGGTCAGCATAACTTAGGTCCCTTTGTTAAGGATCTCTGAACAGCAGGTATGGGTGATCCAGTTTCCCAGCCACACAGGGCTAGGTTCAAACAATGTAAAAAAGGTTTTCTCCCAATTCCCACAATTGAACAAAGTTTTCTCACAAGACAGAATTTGGACCAGTCCCATAATTGAGTAGAAACTTAGCAAGCTCCAAAATTGAGTCACAAGATGGAGACAATGTGATACTCATTTCCCACAATTAGCCACTTGCTGTCCTAATCCCCTCAATTCTGTCACACGCTGGGCTCCAAATATACAAAAAACAGTCCTTCCTTTCAAGGAGTTTACATTCTGTTGGAAGATAGAACTTTTAAACAGAAAAGATAAAAGATAATTTAAAGAGAGAGAGAATGAGCACCTACCCATAGGAAAATCAAGAAAGGCTTTCCACAAGATCAATCAGCCACAAGCATTTATCAAGCACTAGGTGCTGTGCGAGGCACCAAGGGTACAAAGACAGAAATGAAACATGAAATGGCATCCAAACTAATTGAAAGACACTAAGAAGGTGAGGAGTGAATGTGTTGTGCACATGAATTGGCATGAGCAGCTGCTTGGTTTCAGATCCATCTCTTTCACATTCCTGTCAATTTCATTCTGAAGTCTTATATAGCATTCCTAGACTCTATCTGAGAGGAGAGCATTTGGCTCATCTTATTTACTATTTGTTAAGTTTAGAATAAAAAATAAAAAATAAAATAAATATACAAAAAAGAATAGAAGCCTTTGGAGAAACTCATCATCAATTAAAAATCCTTTTTTTTTTTTGACTCTTCATAGGATATCTGCAATGACATAGGTGTTAATTGAGCATCCTGTTGTTCACCTTGCTTGATGCCAATACTGAAAAACCATCCATCAATAATCATTTAAGTGCTTACTATGTGCCAGGAACTGTGCTCATAAATTTAGAGCTAAAAGAGACCAGAGAGATTATCTAATTAAATCCTCTCATTTGACAGAAAAGGAAACTGAAACTCGGAGAGGATGTCACTCCAAATCACACAGGTAGTAAGTAGCTGAAATGGAATTTGAACCTAAATCCTCTGATGACAAAGTATTTTTTCAGCTGCCTCCCCTGAGCTATCCTGATGCTGGTGATGAACATTTCTGTATTTACTTATGCTTGTCCTGAGACAAGACTCCAAAAAAATACATTGCTTAATCTTCAAAAAAAAAAAAAAAAGATTGATACATTTATGTACTTTGTTTAGCCAGAACAGATACTTCCTATTAAAGATCCAAATAGGCCATTTCTAATATAATTCCCTGAAACAAACAAAAAAAGGCTAGAATCTTTATTTTTTAGAGGAGGAATGTGTCCTTTAAGCAGCTAATATTGAACATTATATTTGACCAAATTTTGTGTCCTCATCATATTAAGTGGATAAGGTGACAGAGTCCCAAGATATAGCCTATCTTCCCTCAGTGTGGACCCCTGAAAGATACACCCAGGTTCAAGTCACAAGTTGAGCCAGGATCTCTTCAAAACCACAGCTTACGAGACCTCATCCATTGCTTCTTTTTTTTTTTAATCAGACCAAATCACAGACTATATTAACTCAAAACAAAGACATTGAATTAAATAGAAAACAATATCAATAAGAAGGAAAATTCTCTTCATATACATGTGGCCACACTCTCCCAACAATTTCCATGCCACCTGTGGGAGAGGACCATGCCACATTTGGAACACCTCTACCTCTGAAGAGGCTGGACTACATTGGCTAGGCTGTATTTGGGTCTCATGACAGATTATGCGCTAAAGGTGAGTAAAGGTAAGACAGACTATCAATCACCATCAAGAAAATATTAAAAATCACTAATAATCAGAGAAGGGATAGCTATATAGTGCAGGGGATAGAGCACTGGGCTTGGAATCAGGAAGAGTCATCTTCATGAGTTCAAATCTGGCCTCCCTGGGCAAAGCTCTTAATCCTGTTTGCCTCAGTTCCTCATTGGTAAAATAAACTGGAGAAGGAAATGGCAAATCACTCCAATATCTTTGCCAAGAAAACCCCAAAATGGGGTCATAGAGAATCAGACAACTGAAACAACTGAACAACAACAACAATAATAATCTGAGAAATGCAAAATAAAACAACACTGAGATGTTATCTCAAACCCATAAACTAGCAAAAATTCTAAGAGATGGGAACACTCATTAGAGAGGTTATGGGAAGAGGCCATCTATGAGGATCCATGAATTCATTCATTTTGAAAAACAATTTGAAAGTATACAAGAAAACTTATCAAATTGTTCATACCCTTTGACTCAGAGGTTCCACTAATAGGATTATGTCCCAGAGACAAGAAAAGGTACAAAAAACTTTTCATAGTAGCATCTGTGATAACAAAAGGCTGGAAACAAAATATGTGTCCAGTTATTAGGTAATAGCTAAATAAATTATGCTCCTTTATGAGTATAATGAAATAATACTGCTCTGTAAGTAACAATGAATGTGAAGAATTAAGAGAAATGTGAAAAGACTTTTATGAAGTGATACAGCATAATGAAAGCAGAATGATATCTACAACATACAGAATGACTGCAACAGTGTATATAAAGCCAACATGGTGAGGCACAAAACCCGTCAGATATAATGGTCTAAAGGACTGCATTCCTTCTTTTTGTAAAAAGTCAAGAATCTAGCTTTTTATCAGGGAATGCGTGTTAGAAAAGATTTATTTGGGTCTTTACTAGGAAGTGTCTATTGTTTCTAAAAAAACATATCAAGCCTTTTTTTTTTAATTAAAGAATGTATTTACCTAGAATCTTAGGAGTCTAATCTAAAGGAAGTGGGGGAGAGGGGTGGAGGGATAAAGAATACAGCCTATATCAATCAAGCTAGAGTCATAATGTAGGGAAAACAGCAATAGAGTTAGCCAGAAATTCACTGGAGACAAAATCCAAGAAAGGAGATAGAAATATAACTGATGGCTTCAGGTGTCTATAGATAAATATGCATAGCATGAATAACAAACAAGATTAAATAGAGCACCTAATTCCAGGAGGCAAACTTAACCCATAGGTATTTTTGAGACTCGGTCAGACGAAACCCATCACTGTTGTTGTTGCTGTTGTTGTTGTTGCCGCTTCATTTTTGAAGAGGACCAATGACATCACCATCTTGACTCCTGTATGAATTGGGTTTAGGTGAGGCAGAGTTACACAAATTCATGGACTTCCCTTTCTCTTCCAGAGTGATCAAACTCTAGGGGCAGGACAAAAGTCAAGATGACTGGCAATGGCCTGGGATGCAGTGGATGACCTTGGCATCTTCAATATCCGACCAAGCTCTAAGCACTCCACAAAGCCTGCTTCAGCCGCCTTCATGGCCATTGATTGGAACAAACTATTCTCATTTGCTCATTCTTTGGGGAGAAGTCTTCACATGCTTGGAGCAGACATCCTCCTAACTCACTAACAGGTCTGAGGCCTGTTGGTTACCCTCAACCTGGTTTAGCCCATCTACCCAGAGGTTTCCCAGAGTGTGGCCACTGTGCATGCTATAGCTTCTTGGAGGCACAAGTGAGAGTTGAGTGACAGGTGAACACCAAAGGTGGTTGAGCAGCCCTCACACCAAAGGTGTTA
Organism: Vombatus ursinus; assembly: GCF_900497805.2. Classification (NCBI taxonomy): domain Eukaryota; kingdom Metazoa; phylum Chordata; class Mammalia; order Diprotodontia; family Vombatidae; genus Vombatus; species Vombatus ursinus. The sequence goes on from NW_020948840.1 coordinate 13,172,456, forward strand.
ATCCTCCCTGAATACCTCGTACACTGTAATATCATTCTGGAAGGGTATATTTATTAAGTAAATGAATTTTTTTTAAATTAGTAAATGTTTACTATATTCAAAGCACTATGCTAAGTACTAGAGAAACAAATAGAAAAGCAGTCCCTGCCCTCAAGGAGCTCATTTCCTAATGGTGAAACAACACACATAGGGGATTTCAGCTTCAGGTTCAATGGAAAAACCCCATGAGCTAGCGCTGAGATTTGTTTGACCCAGCCTAGTAGTAAATCGATGCAGCAGCTGAGACACTATGTCATGCAAGCTTGGGAGCACCTCGTTCCTCAAGTATGCCACATCCAGAAGTGAACTTGGTGGGGGCAGTGTTTTGTGGCAAACCCTTTAAGTATGAGTCCACTCTCCCCAAGCACTGAGGTGGCAGAGGACAGTGTGCTTCCAGTTTAGGAGGCTTTTGTACTTTTGTACTTCTCAGTAAATATTCCTTTATTAAAGCTAATTAACATAAATTTGTTAATTATATTAAGGAGAGATCAATAGGTAAATTGATATTACAGTGTTAATAACTGGTTAGATGATATTAGGGCGTTGGTAACCAGTCAATTCATATTAAGACAATACATCATATGGGGGCCCATGAACAACGTTCCCAGAGGGAAAAAACCCTACTCTTAAGAAATACCCCTAGAACTCTGGGGTTTTTTTATTAATTTATTTTTAGTTTTCAACATTCACTTCCATAAGCTCCCAAGTTCCAAATTTTCTCCCCCTTTCTCCTGCTTCCCTCCCCAAGATGGCTCTATACAACCCCTAGATCTCCAGGGAGTAGTAGCCAAGCTGTGGGCACCCAACCTGCTAGAGAAAGTGTGGATTGGGAAAGAGTCTATCTGTGCTACATGTTCACTGAACAAAATATTTATTAGCTAATCTCTATGTTGAGAATGCTGTGCTAAGCACTGGAAGAATATAAAAAGTTTGTATAAGACATAGCCCATGACATCATAGACCTTTGAATCAATTAGAAGCATAGCTCTGATACACAATAGTACGTGATAATTGCAGTAGAGAGATGCAAAGAAAAATGTTATTTGAGGCCCAGCGACAAAGGTAGTATACTACAGGGAAGCATAATTGTTTTTTTTTTCTCTACCCCTCTCATTTGATAAGCTCATCATTGCCCATGAGTTCAGTTATCATCTCTCTGCTCATGATGTCCAGATCTTTATGTCCAGCCCTATCTCTCTCCTGAGCTCCAGTCCCTCATCACCTATTGGGTATTTTGTAGTAAATGTCCCATAGGTACATGGCATCTCAAACTCAACAAGCCCAAAAGAGAACGCATTATCTTTCCCCACAAACCTACCTCTCTTAAACTTTCCAATTACTATTAAGGGTACCACCATCATCCCGGTCACTCATGTTTATACCTTCCTCATTCTCACTCCATATTTGCCATTTGCCAGATTTTATCTTCTTTCTCCACAATCAATCAATCAGTCAACCAGAAAGCATTTGTTAAAAGCTTACTACATACATGAACTATTCTAAGCAATTGGTGTACAAAGATAGGCAAAAATCATCCCTACCTTCAAAGAGCTCATATACTACAGGGGGGAGATAACATGTAAATAAATAAGTACACACATAATAGAGAGTAAAAGGAAGGTAACCATAGAGAGTAAGACTCAAGTGACTGGAGGAGCAGGAAGTTCTCCTGCCAAAGGTGGCATTTGAGCTGACTCTTGAAAGAAGCCAGGGATGTCAAAAGATGGACTTGAAGAGGGAGATCATTTCAGTTTGGGGATATCCAGTGCAAAAGCACAGACATGGGAGAGTATCACTCTCTTATTGCTGGACGGTGAAGTGTATGGAGGGGAATGAGGAGTAACAACACTGGAAACGTAGTAAGGGAGTCAGCTGTGAAGAGACTTAAATATCAAACAGAAGACAGTATATTTAACCCTACAGGCACTAGGGAACCACTGGAGTGTATTGACTGTGTAGAAGATGGGGAGTGTGTCGCATGGTAGATTGATGCTATAGAAACATCACTTTGGCAGCTATGTGGAGGAAGACTTGAGGCAGGGAGACCAATTGGAGGGTGAATGCAGTAGTCCAGGACAGAGCTGATTCCCTAGGGTGGTGGTTGTGTATGAGCTGGAGAGAAGGGGATCTAGAAGAGAGACATGTAGGTAGAAAATACCTGTTCTGGTTATGAATTAAATATGCGGGGTGAATGAAAGTGAAGGGCTGAGAAGGACACTGAGGTTGCAAATCCCAGAGACCGGGAGAATGTGTGCTCTCAAAATTAAGAAGAAAGTTAAAAAGAGGGGAAGGTTTGTGGGGAAAGAATTAGTTTAGCTTTGGACATGTTTAGTTTGACATACCTATGGGTCTTCCAATTCTCAATGTCCAGTGGGACATTCTAAAAGCTGAATTGAAGCTCAGAAAAGAGACTAGTATAAATCTGGTCATCATTTGCATAGAGATAACAGCTGAACATGAGAGCTAATGAGATCACCAGGAGAGATAGTATCTCTCCTATTCATCCCTTTCATTCCATACACACAAAGCCACTAGCCTGGTTACCTCTTTTGGGTATGTTATAGTTGGGGCAGCTAGGTGGTGCAGTGGATAGAGCACTGGGCCTGGAATCAGGAGGACCTGAGTTCAAATCCAACCTCAGATACTTGATACTTACTAGCTGTGTGACCCTGGGCAAGTCATTTAACTCCCAATTAGTTGGGAGAGGGCTTTGATCAGGACCTCTGACCAATTGATTTCCCCCTAGCCCAATCAAAATTACAGAAGAGGCAGGTTAACACAAGGTATTAGAAGAAGTGCAAAGTAAATATGCCTATGCTCATACCTCTTTACAAGATGAAGAAGTTTTGTCAATCAAGCGTGATGAAATCAGAGAGAGGGCGGCTAGCCATTGTCTGGCTAAAGGACTGAGCGGAGGCCATTTAGGAACATCAAAGACGGCCAGTTACGGAAGAAGAGAAGGAATCTTGAGAAGGAATCATCCTTCTATAATAAAATATGCACAATTCTGTTTAGCATTTGAAGCTCTTCACAATGTTGTGTGCATCTTATCTTTCTATGCCAATTTTTACATCGCTATTTTTCATACACTCTAGGCTTCCACCAAACTGGACCACTCAACATCCCTTCTCCTGTCTCTGAGGCTCTACACAGGCTATCCCTATTGCTTGGTATGTACTGCCTCAACCACCCCTTCAGGCTCATTTCAAGTCTCGGCTTAGATGCCACCTCATAAAAGAGGCTTCTCCTGATTCCTCCTCAAACTGTTAGTGTCTCTGTTCAAAAATAATTTTGTTGGTTTTTTTTTTCGCACGTGTTTTATATTTACTTAACTGTGTGTATTTATACTAGCTATTCCCCATGTTTAAAATGTACTCCCTTTGCACTTCTACCTCATGGAATCCCATGTTTCCTTTAAAACTCTTTTCAAGCCCTGTCTCTGACATGAAACCTTTCCTGATTCCTCCAGCTGTTAGTCCTCATTCTCCAACATTATACTGTATTTATATATTTTGTGTGTAGTCTGTATATTTTTATATATGTACATGTTGTCTCCTTCATCAAAATGTAAACTCTTTGAGGGTAGGAGCTATTTTGTAAAAACAAAACTGTTTTGTCTTTCTCTATTCAGCACTTAACATAATGTCAGGCACATATTAAATACTTTAATCAATTCTAGATTAGTTGAATTGAATTGAATTGATTCTTGCTCAGGGAAAATTGTACCAAAAGTCTAGGGCTTTGTTCTCATCTTGCCTGAGAAAGCAGCAGATGAATCAGCCATTTCACAAAGGTAGGAGGACCATGCAGAGTGGCAAGAAGTCAGAGAAGCTACCATGCCCTCCCCATCTAATCACAGGAAAATAAAGACCAAGAAAGAACTTGGGATGTTGAGGGAGTGTTAAGATCCAGACAGACACTTCCTTTTATTTGGGATTGTAAGTAACTGTATATTTGCATCCTTGTCTGGGATCAACCATTGATCTATTGGTTTGCTTTCCTCCTTCACTTAAATTGGCTTTTTCCCCCTATGATATTGTGAACTATGGCCAACCTCTCTTACGTGTGTGCTAGATTGCTTCCCCTCCAATCTTCTCCAGCAGATTGCAAACCGCACCTCTTCCTTGAATTTTCAACCTCTCCTTATCTATTGGTTCTTTCCCTTCTACCTTTAAACGTGCTCAAGTCTCATCCTTAAAAAACCTTAACTAAGGCTCTAATATTCCTTCAAGATATTTATTTTGTTTATGTCCTATGTATCCATATATGTGTATATTTACCTATATATGTTTCTCCCACAGAATATAAGCTCTTTGAGGACTGGACCTCTATCTCTTCTTCCTTTTTCAGCCCAACTCCTAGAAAAAGTTATCTATACTCACTGCTCCCACTTCCTCTCTTTGAATTCACTACTCAACCCTTTGTAGTCAGGCTTCTGACCTCATCACTCAACCGAAACTGCTCTTTCTAAATTTATGAACAATATCTAATTGATGGTCTTTTCTCAGTCCTCACATCCTTCTCTACTGCTTTGCTGAATTTGACACTGACGATCTCCCTCTCTTCTCTGGGTCTTTATAACACTTCATCCTCCTGGTTCTCCTCCTACCTGTCTGCTTCTTTCCAGTCTCCTTTGCTGGCTTATTATCCATATTGTGCCCCTAAACTGTGGATGTACCTGAAAGTTTTGTCCTTGACTTATTTCTCTCTATATTCTCTTTCTTGGTGACCTCATCAGCCCTTGTGAGATTAATTATCTTCTCTATGCAGATGACTCACAAATCTGTATCTCCAACTCTAGTCTTTCCCCAGAGTTTCAGTCCCACATCACAAATTGCCTATTGGATATTTCAAACTGCATGTCCCAAAGACATCTCAAATCCAATATATGAAAAACTGAAGTGATTATCTTCGCTGCCAAACCCTTCCCTCTTCCAAACTTCTCTATTTCTGTCAACGGCACCACTATCCTTTGATTCTCCCAGATTCATAACTTTAGCATTACCCTCAACTCCTCACACTTACCCCACATATTCAATCAATTTTGCCACTTCTGCCTCCACAACTCTTGCATCTGATCCCTTCTCTCTACTCCCACAGTTGCCAACTTAATTCAGATGCTCATCACCTCTCTCCTAGATTATCACAACAGCCCCCTTACTAATTAGTTTCCCTACCTTGCATCTCTGCCACTCCAGTTCATCCTACCTACTGTGCCAAAGTGATTTACCTAACATGTCACTCCCCTACTGAACCAATTCCAATGACTCCATAATACTTCTAAATTCAAATCTAAATTACTTTGTTTAGCTCTTAAAGTCCTTTACAACCTGGTCTCAACCTATCTTGCCAGACTCTTTGAACATTACTCCTTTTATTGTATTCTGTGATTTATCTAAACTGGCCTTTTCTCTGTTCATCACACATGACATCTCCCATCTCCATGAACTGACCTTTCCCCATGTCTGCAATTCACTCCTTCCTCACTGCTGCCTCACAGAAACTCTGTCTTCTTTTAAAATGTAGCTCAAAGGGGCAGCTAGGTGGTTCAGTGGATAGAGCACTGGCCCTGAAATCAGGAGGACCTGAGTTCAAATGTGGCCTCAGACCAAACACTTGATACTTACTAGCTGTGTGACCCTGGGCAAGTCACTTAACCCCAAATGGCTTCAAAAAAAAAAGATGCAGCTCAAGTACCACCTTCTACAGGAGGAAATTTTTCTGATTCTCCCAACCACTAGTGTCCTCCCTCCCAAACTACCTTGTATTTAACTTCTTTGAATTTATTCTCTTCATATTTATTCTAGACTTACTTATTTACATTCTTGTTATCTTCCCTGTTAGAACATAATCTCCTTGTGAATAGGAATTGTTCCACTCATTGCATTTGTATCTTTGGTACCTGGCACTTAATAAATGCTTGTTGATTAATTGATTCTGTGCTTACAAGTATGTATTGGTTAGGTATACTGGAAAGTCCCATGTTCACATTTCCCCAGGTTTCCTGGGTTGGGGCTACAAGCTAAAAAGGTAAGAAAATCCTCCCTAATATACTCAGGCCTTTGATGACACAAAAATCTCTGAAACAAAAAGTATAACAGTCTTCTACAAGAAATGATGATATTTGTGATCCTCCTTTAATGTCATGTTGTTGTTCTTCAGTTGTTTCAGTCGGGTTCAACTCTTTGTGACTCCATTTGGAGTTTTCTTAGCAGAGATACTGAAGCACTTTGCCATTTCCTTCTCCAGTTAATTTTACAGATGAGGAAACTGAGGCAAACAGAGTTAAACGACTTATCCAGGGTCACACAGCTAGTAAGTGTTTGAGGCCAGATTTGAACTCAGGGATATGAGTCTTCCTGACTCCAGGCCCAACACCCAATCCTTTGATTAATTTTCACTTATTTCTCCCTTCAACAGTGACAGATCACTGCTAGGCAGCCCAAGCACTCTATCCCTATGCACCAAATAGAAAAAAGACCTAAACGAAGGCCTCCAGCATACCAGTTAAATCCTCTATGGCAAGCCTGCACAACCTGCGCCAGCCCAAGAGCCACTTGGAGGCACGCCAAAGGATTTTGGATGGCGTGCAAAAAATATAGAGGGATCCTCTGTGGCTCAAGGGCCACAGGTTGTGCAGGCCTGCTCTCCTGCAAGTTTGTGGGACAACATGCATGTGTGGACCTGAACAGCTTGCAATCGGAATCAGTGAAGGGAAGGCTCTCATTGATGGAAATAACAAATCCATTTACATAGTCTCACTTCAGAAACTCAGGGTAAGATGAAACAGTCATTGACTCTAACATATTGAATATTCTTTTTGTGTCAGGTTGAAGATGCATAGATGAACTTGAGCTACTGACTCATACTGACATAAGTAGCTTCTGATAAATCCTTTCCTATGGAGAATGTTTAACTTATCTAATGATATATGTTTGCTTTCAGAATTTTTCCTTTTTTATTTTTTCCAGATTCATCCACATGTAGAATATGGACACACAAATACACTCCCACCACTCCCCATTGCCCTATGTACATTGTGGGAGCAGAACGTATAATCCACAATTTCCCTCTGGGTCATTTTTTTCAAGTAATAAATCTGAAAGAAGACTGAAAAGGAAGTACTCTACAACAAGAGAAAATCATTATAAGCCAAGGTTGGCCTGGAGAATTATAACTAGATAGACTTCATTGAGAAAAAGGCACTGAGTAAGAAATCAGATGACCTAGTTTCAAATATCAATTTTGCTATTTGTTATTTGTGGACCTTATGCAAGCTAATTGCTCTGGGCCTCAGTTTCTCCATCTGTAAAATGAGGAAGTTGGACCAGATGACCTCCAAGGTCCCTTCTAGTTCTAAATCTATGATCCTATAAAGTTCAGGGCCACTTTGACTAAGACTAGGTATATTTGTTTTATATGTGCATCTGGTACCTTATCTTAATGTATTATTTCTGAATTTGTATATTCTTTTTTCCTTCATAAAGAAATCCTATCAAATACACTTTTGTGGTCTGCAGTGTGAAAAATGGAGTTAGATGAAATAAAGGAAAGTGGATTCAAGAAATAGGACCCAAAGGAAGCTGGATACTATATGTCATTAGGTTTTAAGTGGGATAGATCTTTGAACCAATGGAGCCAGGTCAGCTTTAAGGTCAGGAAGATCTAGAAAGAGTTCAGGAGAGTGCTTCAAACTAGAGGTCTGTGATAAGGAAGTTTTAGAAATGCACAGGAAAAAAAAACCAATTCAAAAGGGGACATAAACAAGTGGAATAATTTTATTACTACTTTGTTACATTTTATATATAGATTGATATAAATTTATATATGTATGCATATATATCACAGATATACAAAAGATATAGATAATAAATATATATTACATATATACATATATTTTAAATACCCAAACTGTATGTAACAGAAGTTTACAGTTTATTATATAATACTTTTTCTTTTGTATATTGAAATGTTTATAGTTTTTAATGATTGTTAAGTACACTTGAAAAATAAAATTTAAAGTAAGCATTAGATATAGACAGTAATATAATTGGCCAGGCCCCTAAAGGCCAAGACTGTTTAAGGATATGGCAGATTTTGAGGTTCTAAATAGGCAAAGAGGAGTTAACCACTGTAAAGAAGAATGCCTAAAGTCTCTGAGTCCAAAGTCCATGAACTGCATACAGGCAGGTAGTGGATTCTAAATAGGCACTCCCAAGCTAATTATTCAGGAGTTCAGAACAAACCACAAGGAACAGACAGGTAGCAGGTTTCAAGTAGGCAATCTCAGTGTCATTGTCCAAAAGTACAGCCTAGGTGGGAGGTGATAGACAAAGCAACTTTCAAGTGGACAAGCCAAAATCAATGCCCTTATGAACTGGGAGGGCCCTACAAATAGCACAACGGAGTTATAACTCCTGGCAGCAGGGCAGAGGCTGCCTGTTCTTTGCCCTAGTTTAAAGTATGCTATTTACCATAACTAGACTGGGCAGCTAGAGTAAGCCAGGATTCTATTGATGCCTGTGATTTCTGCTGATGGCAGCCATGAAGACAAGTTATGTCATAGGATTCTAGATTTAGAACTGGGCAAATCAGTGTTTTTTTTTCTACTTTACTAAAGTCCTTCCTTTGCCATCTTCTCTCCTTGGAAAATTCTAGAAAATTGGGAGGGACTTTGGGGAGAGCAGAATATTTGGCACTGATAAAAGACTTGGGCCATTTCTGCACTGCCCCAAAGAGGGTTCCATACGACATTGTTCTTGGTTTCCCTTGTAACTTTAAAGGGAAACTTTTACAATGTCTGGAGCCCTAGAAGTCTTACAGATGAAAGAGGAGGATGTCCTCAAATTCCTTGCTGCAGGAACCCATTTGGGTGGCACTAGTTTGTACATCCAGATGGAACAGTATATCTACAAAAGAAATAGTGATGGCATCTACATCATCAATTTGAAGAGCACTTGGGAAAAGCTTCTGCTGGCAGCTTATGCCATTGTTGCCATTAAAAATCCAGCTCATGTTAGTGTCATCTCATCCAGGAAAATAAACATTTTCTTACCAAAAAAAAAAAAAGACTTAGATATCAATCAGATGAGTCTTTGACATCAATCAGTAGAGTCCAATCTACTGGTTGGAAGCCCCTAGACTGAGTCCTTCCAATTTTAATTGTATTCCTACAGATAGTGTGAATCACCATGTGGTTTGGGATCCAACTGAGCTTTCTTGTCATCTTCCCACAAACTTACATCCATTGATATTCACTCCTGGAGGAACAACTTGGCTAACACAGGTTTCAAGGGTCTATGGAGTGATATCACACAAGCATTCAGATACTGTAATTAGTTTTTTAATTGATATATTTGATTTTACTCAACAAAGACTTCCCAACTAACACTGCAATAAGCCGCCTTACAAAATACATTTACCAGATTTGGGGAAGGTGGCAGCATACTCAGATGCCAAGGATCCCAGATCCCTCCTCCCTCTACTCCACCCCCTTCCTCAACTCTCCGTTATAGCTTAGAGATTCACAACTCTACAAAGAGAAATACCTCTAGACTCCCTCAGCAAACCTCAGAATCTACAATGAATCTCTAGAGTCCTACAGAGATCCTGGGATAGACAAGTTGGGACAGGTCCCAGGAAAGACACAGAGGGCAGAGGGCAGGCATTGGAGCCTTTGGGGCAGTTACAACCCTCCCTGCCTGATGCTGGCATCGCCCCATTCCACTTTCAGAAAACTCTCATTGTTAGGAAGTTCTTCCTGACATTAGGGGACAAACTGACCTCTTTGCAATTTCTACCTACTGACCCTGGTTCTATTCTCAGGAGCCCAACAGAACAATTGCAGCCTTTCCCCTACATGATAACCCTTTAAATTCTTGAAGACAACTGTCATGTTCCCCAAGTCCTCTCTTTTCCAGGCTAAACATGCCCAGTTCCTTCATCTCATCCTCCTATGTTATGTACTCAAGGTCCTTTACCATCCTGGTTGCCCTATCTGGATACTCTCCCACTTATTAATGTCCTCCTTAAGCCTTGGTACTCAGAACTGAACTCACAATGCTCCAAATGAGGTTTGATGAGGGCAGAATGCCATGAGAATATCATCTTCTTATTCCTGGAAGCTATGCCCCTCTTAATGTAGTGCAAGATAATATCACACTTTCTGGTTGCTACATCACACTATTGAACTTCTCCGCAGTCATTGAGCACATATTTTGTTTCTGGTCCTCTGTTATCACAAATAAAACTGCTATGGACAACTTTAGACAACTTAGCCTTTTCTTGATGTAAATTGCCTCCTTTGAGTATAGTCAGAGTAGTGCTGAGGTCTTAGCCTTTTCCATGAAAATTCACAGATTCCACTTAGTACCACTATGGTAGTAGGATCTCTGAGTCTTTCTGAAGAACTTTAGTTCTTCAGACTTGTGAGATGCATGGCAGTGCCTGCATCAAAGAAGGGTCTATGAGCAAAGCAGAACTGTAGTAACTCAAAAGAAATGTGAGATGCACAAAGATAGAGACATCTCTATCCCCAAAGTTCAAACAGCCTCTTTGTGCTCAACTTGTGGTAGAGCCTTCTGGGCTCACATTGGTCTAATCAGCCACAGTCAAACACACTGTATCTTGACCCCAACATATATAGTGATGTCACATTCAGTGCATTCAGTACATGAGGTCATTCAATTGCTGCAGCAGCAGCAACTGCAACCTATGCCTAGAACGTATTCCTTCCTCAAATCTCTATCTGTTGAAATCTTTCCCTTCCTTCAAAGTCCAGTTCAGGTGCTACCTTCTTCAGGAAGCCTTTTCCATCTCCCTAGGTAGGTGTGATTTTTCTCTCCCTGAATCTTTTATTTCTCTCTGTTTGACCTCACTTATAAATTATTAATGAATGAAAAAACATTTATTAAATGTTTATAATGTGCAAAGTACTAAGTTAAGTAATGGAGATACTAATGCACTTACCACATTCTAACATATATATATGTATATATATGTGTGTGTATATATATATATATACATATATATATGATCTTACATATTGCTTTTCATTTTTGTAACTTGGCACCTACAACAGTGCCTTAAACATAGAAGTTACTTAATATTTTTTGCAATAATTCACAGAATCGCTGAGTATTAGAGTTGAAAGGGACTTTAATTGCCATCCAGTACAATCCATACCCCAAAATGAATCCTTACCAAAACAGATGCTAACAGTACTCATCTGAGCTCTGCTGAAAGACTTCCAATTCAATAGCCCCTTTCACTTTTGGATAACTCTAATTGTAAAGAAGCTTTTCCTAATATCAAGTCAAAATTTAATTCTACTCATTTCTCCCAGTTCTTTCCTCTGAGACCAAGATGAATATGCCAAATATCTCTTCCACAAGACAGCCTTTCAAATATTTAAACACAGCTATTAAGTCCCCACCAATTTATGTTTTCTAAGCTAATCATCCCTGGTTCCTTCAACTGATCCTCATATGGCATGGGCTTAAGGCCAAAATTAAATTAAGACGTAACATAATTTTTCGTCCTCTAGCTCCACAATGGTACAATGTGTCACTGAAACCACGAAATGGAAAACAAACTTTTGCCTATACCCAAATAAACCCACAGAAAGCTTACTTATAGCTTTATAATGCCCAGTTCTAAATCCCTGACTCAGAAATTTGGGTTAAATTCCTACAGCATTAGAGCTGGAAATGAAAACAGATATGAATTAGACAATGTTTCAATCAGATGGATTCAGAACTGGATGGCTGGATTCAAAGAGGAGTTGTTAATAATTCAATGTCAACTTAACAGGAGGTCTCCAATGGAGAACCCTGAGTATCTGTGCTTGGCCCTGTCCTATTTAACATTTTTATCAGTCTCTGGCCATGTAATTCCAATTGCGTGGGAGGTTGAGCCTGGTGGGTGTCTTGAACTCAGGAGTTCTAAACTGCAGGGGACTATGCCAGTTTGGTGTTTGTACTAAGTTTGGCATTAATATTGTGAGCTCCCAGAAGAGGGAGACCACCAAGTTGCCTAAGGAGGGGCAAACCAATCCACATTGCAAACAGAACAAGTCAAAACTTTCATGACAGCCAGTAGTGGGATCAGGTCTATAAGCAGCTCCCGAACTTCCAGCTTGGACAAAATAGGAGACCTCGTCTTAAAACAAAATAAATTTAAAACTTAAACTTAAACTTAAAACTTAAAACTTAAACTTAAAAACAAAATAAAACTTTTCAATGATTTGGATAAAATTACAGATAGCGTGCTCACCAAGTTTGCAAATGACCCAAAATCAGGAGGGATAGCTAATACACTGAAAGATACAGATAGGGTCCAAAAAGATATTGACAGGGTAAAATACAGGGATGAATCTAAGATGAAATCCAGTAGTGATAAGTGTAGATTCTTACACTTGTGTACCAAACCAAACAAACAGAAAAACCTTCACCAGAACAGGATGAAAACAGCTTGATTAGGTGACAGTTATTGTGAAAAAGTTTTGGAGGCTCAGTATGAGTCAGGAATATGACATGGAAGCCAAAATAGCTAATACCATCTTGGGTGGGTTACATTGAGGGACACAGCTGCAGGAATAGGGAGGTGACTTCTTCACTGTTTTCTGCCCTCATCAGACCTCATCTAGAGTTTTATGTGCAATTCTGGGGGACCTCAGTTTAAGAAAGACACTGATAAGCAGGAGAAGTGTCCAGAGGAGAGCTGCCAGACTGGCAAAGGATCTTGAGTCCATGACATCTGGAGATCAGTTGAAGAAATTGTTCAGCATGGAGAAGAGAAGTCTCAGGAAGAGACATAAAGACTATCTTCAAGAATCTGAAGGGTTGTCACATAGGGAAGAAATAGATTGGTTGCATTCAGAGGACAAAACCAGGAGAAGTGGTTAGAAATAGCAAAGAGGCAGATTTAGCCCCAATATCTAGATTAACTTGCTAACAATTAGACTTGTCCAAAAAGTGAAATGGGCTGCCTTGAGTGATGGCAGCTTCCTCTCCTTGAAGGTCTTCAGGCAGAGGGCTGGATGACCACTTGTCAGGTATGGTGTAGTGGGGATTCCTTTCAGGTATACATTGGACTAGATGGTTACCAAGGTCCCTTCTAACCCTCAGATTCTGTGATTCTCTCATTCTGTGATCTCAGAGATCATCTAGTCCCATCCACTCATTTTGCAAACTAGAAAAGCAAGTCCAGCAATGTTAAGTGACCTGTCCAAAGCCATGGAGTTAGTTGGTTTTCAAAGTTGTAACTGGAAGCTGTCTCCTAATTTGCTGTCCAAAGTCTTTCCAACTGTTATAAGCAAACTTTTATAACAAAAAATCAAGTTATCTTTCTCTATTCATACATTCACTAACATCAATTTCCTATTTGCCAATGGAAAAAGTTGGACTTCGAGTTCCATTAAGCACTTTCTCTTCTTTATCAAGTGAGGCACAATCAGGTTTTCAGTTTCGAAATAAAATTGTCTGTAGTTTATCCTTATCACATTTTATGCTTTTTTTTTTGCTTTGTATTAACAAGTTACAGGTAATTTACTTTTAACTAAGTTGAATTTAAAGAAAACTTTTGGCTAGTTCTGGTATGGTGTTATTTCCTTCAGCTGCTGGATAATCCTGGTAACACTAAAGCATTTCAGTCCTACTTGATAAGGATTCATGTAGCCTGAACTCTAATACCAAAATGAAAGTGAAAATAAATTTACTATGCAAGGTTGCAAATGCCCCAAAAAGGAAGTGAATTAATTCATTGTATAATTCTATGACTATGTTTACATAATGATATTTTACTGAAATCAGGAAGCTGGCTTAAAAGCTGTCTTGTGAGAAGCATGCAAAAAGAGTTGAAATGGGGCTGGAAGGGGGCAAAAACAGTAATTAATAAAACTAAAAATTAACAGGAAACTAGACCAAATTGATGAAAAGTCAGTCTAAAGGGCTGAAGCAAAAATAAATCTAGAAAATTCATTAAAATGTACCATGATGAGTGCTACAAGAAAAGCAAAATGAGCTTTATATTGCAAACTGGAAGCAACCTTTCTGTGCACACAACTCAATTCAATAGCTATTAAATCCCTATGGTATACAAGGTAATGTACTAAGTTGTTGTTGTTCAGTCCTTTCAGTTGTGTCCAACTCTTCATGACCCCATTTGGGATTTTCTTGGCAAAAAGTTGGAGTGGTTTTGCCATGTCCTTCTCCAGCTCATTTTACAGATAAGGTAACAGAGTTGAGTGACTTGCCCAGGGTCACACATTTAATGTCTGAGGACAGATTTAAACTCAGGCCTTTCTGACTCCACGCCCAGTGTTCTAGCCATTGTGCCACCCAAGTGCTAGAGATAAAAGGAAAAAAAATGAATATTTGCCTTTAAGAAACTTAATAGTCTACTAGACTGATATAACACATACAAAATACAATGATCCAAAGTAATTTCAAGAGGGAGAAAGCATTACTAGTGGAGGGGTTTCAAGAAAGACTTCTTGTAAGGAAAGGATGCCACCTGAGCTTATCCTTGAATGAAGCTAGGGATTTTATAAGGTGGAAGCAAATTGGGAGTGCATTCCAGATATGGGAAACACAGTTTGATTGGAATAAAGTATATGTGAAAGGGAAGTAAGACTGGACAGATAAGTGGGAGCCAGACTGGAGAGAGAGAGAGAGAGCTTTACTATACTTGTCAAGTATGATGACTGATTTTTCAAGTTTCAGTTGCACTGGGATATATTTGAACCCTTGCTATTGCCATTTATATAATACAACCGTGAGTGTTGCTTGCCCAAAGGTATCCTCGGTTTATCAGGCATCTTTCAAAAGTAAGATAGAACTTTACTACCTGTGTGATCTTCTAAAAAATTCAATCCCACTCGGCCTCAGTTTTCTTATCTATAAAATGAAGGGGTTGGACTAGATAGTCAAGGAGGGACCTTTCAGCTCTGTGACTGTGATTCTACACTGCAAAGATTTATCTTGCCTTAGGTAAAACCAACCCTATCTGTGAAAACTCAGGCATACAAAACAGCGAAGTAAGGAGTTATTTATTCATTTAACATATCCAAAATAGAAGTCCTCATCTTCCCTTGGAGAAGGAAGTGACAAACCACTACAATGTCTTTGCCGAGGACACCCTAAACGGGGTCATGGAGAGTCAGACATGACTAAAACGGTTCTACAACAGCATTGCCCCTGCATTCTTCTCCCAAACCTTCCCTCTTCTGAACTTGCCTATTTTCCCAGCCACCTAGCCTCAAAACCTTGACGTCACACTTGCTCTTCTCTCCTATTCACCCCACATGTCCAATCTGTTACCAGCCTCATTGCTACCGCTTTCCTAGTTCTACATTTTCCTTTTTGTTTAGCTTTCCATTAGATTTGTTCAGCTCTGAGAAAGGAACTTTAAAGTCTTCTACTATTACTGTGTAAGGACGGGATCAATTGAGTAAATCAACGAAGTTATCGCACTCTACCTAAAGTGATGAAATGCTATACCCTCTACCTTAACCTTGTGGAAATGCATCTGAGTTGAGTCAAATCAGTCATAGTCATTCCAACTGAGTATTAAAGGCCTTGATCAATTTAAATGTCTATGATGAGCCATTAGGTAACTGGAATGATGTTGCGGAAGAACAGTGTTTGAATTTGCTTAAGAAACTTGGTCGTGATCCATGGGTCTTCTATAAAATAGTAGACCAGTGCCAAACTGGAAAGTTCTTTATTCCAGTTAGCTCAGCAAATAGGGAACACAATTCTCCCTATACCACCACAGTCTCTGGGGAGGGGAGAGGAATTAGGTTCACAGTTTAGCCCAGTTCCTACATAGCATTAATCCCACTAAGTTCCAAGTCCAATGCCCTGCTGGGCTTGTGTACTAGCACTCTGGCTTCTCAGGGCTTCCTTGCTGTGCCAGGTTCCGCCTTTGACCTGGAATCATGGGATCCAGAGTTCTCAACTCCAGCTCCTGAGTCCAGGACCAACAAAACAAGATCAAAAACTGCAAGCCCATTTCTTGGAACGATAGGGCCTAAAGAGAAAAGGAAAGTGACCCTTCCCCAAACTATCTTACTGCATGGTGTCCTGGTATAGTGAATGAATCCTTCCTACCAATTGCTGATTGTTTTCCTAATATTGAACCATCCTTGAATCCTTGATATAAATCCAGCTTGGTTATAATGAATGATTTCATAATGGCCATAATCATCATGAATGATAAATTATTATAGTCTGCTTGACAGGATTTTGTTTAAAATTTCTGAATCAATATTCATTTATGATATTGCCTGTTGTTCTTTTTCTATGCTTTGTCCTTCCCTGGTTTAGTTATTAGAACTATATTTCTCTCATAAAAGGAATCTGGTAAAATGCTTTCTTTCTTTTTACCCTTTTAATGCATTTTATTTGGTTTTGAACAAATGTTATTGGAGTCTTTTATTTTTATGCCACAGTCATTTCTGTGTATATCTTCCTATAATCCCTACCCAAAATAGAACCCTTATACCAAAGAAAAGCAGTTAAGCAAAACAATTCCTACAATGTCTATCTGACAATGTATATAAAATTTTGCCCTCATAATTCCCTGACTCTCTGCTAACAGAAGATTTTTTTTAACCAATGTAGTTTATTATTTCACTTTTCAAGTAACAAGTTTTGTATTAATCTATCCCTTCTACTACTCTACCTCATCCTATTGAGCAAATTAAAAACAAAAACAAACAAAAAATAAATCCTTCAATACATAGCTACATAGTCTAAAACAAATTTCTATTTTAGCTATGACTATAAATGTATGTCTCTGCATTTTAAGTTCATTACTTCTCTAACAGGAGGTGACTGGTGTGTTTTATCTTCAGTCTTCTGGAATCCTGGTTTATGATTGCACTGATTAAAGTTTTAAAATCTTTCATAGTTGTTTTTCTCAGTAATGACATCATTACGTAAATTATTCTCCTAGTTCTAACTTCACTGTGGATCAGTTCATAAGTCTTCTAAAATTGTCCATTTCTTCATTTCCAGTGGCATGATAATATTCTATTACATTCAAATAACAACTTGTTTAGCCGTTCTCCAATAGGAAACTAGCCTCTTATTTTCTAGCTTTTGGTTATTATGAAAAAAAAGCTGCTATAAACATTTTTGCATATAGAGATTCTTTTAATTTCTTTGGGATATAGGCCTAGTAGGGTAAAAAAGAATGCACAGTTTGGTAACTTTTGGGGGTTGGTTCCAAATTGTTTTCCAGAATGGCTGGACCAATTCAACTGATGGTGCAGTAATGTACCTTTCTTCCCACAACTCCTCCAATATTTGTCATTTTTCTCTTTTCTCATCTTTGACAATCTGAGAAGTGTCAAGTTGAACCGCAAAATTGCTTTAATTTGCATTTGTCTAACTATTAGTGATTTGGAGCATTTTTATATGATTGTTGATATCTTGAATTGCTTCCTTTGAAAACTATTCATAGCCTTTGACCATTTATCTATTGAGGAATGATTCTTAGTCTCAGAAATGTGAATTCATTCCTTATATATCTCTGATACAAAACCTTTATTAGAGAAACTAGCTGCAACTATTTTTCTCAGTTACTTGTTTTTAATTACATTAAATATGTATAAAAATTTTTAAATTTTGTCATCAAAATACCCCATTTTAATCTTGCATGATCACCTCTTTCACTTAGTCATGAACTCTTCCCCAATCCATGTATCTAATGGTTCATTTCTTCTTTGCTCCTTTAATTTATTCATGCTATGACATTCTATATCTTTTATTGTTGTTGTTCAGTTGTTACAATTGTGTCTGACTCTTCCTGACCCTTGGCAAAGATAGTGGAATGGTTTGCCATTTCCTTTTCCAGCTCATTTTACAGATGAGGAAACTGAAGCAAACAGGATTAAGTGACTTGCCCAGCATCATACAGCTAATAAGTGTTCAAGGCAAGATTTGAACTCAGGAAGATTGTTGTTTTGTTTGTTTTGTTGTTGTTTGTCCTTCTTTTTATTTTTTTTTTTGTTGTTTCTGTTTTTTTTTTGAGGGACGTTTTATTTTTAATTTTTTAATTTTTTATTAATTTAATTTGATTTATCAATAATTACTTCCATAAGCTTTTGAGATTTAAATTTTTCTCCCCTTCTGTCTCCCCCTCCCACCCCAAGATGGCATACAATCTGATATAGGCTATACATATACATTCCTATTTAACATATTTTTACATTAGTCATGTTGTAAGGAAGAATTAGAGCCAATAGGAGAAACCTCAAGAAAGAGGGAACAAAACAAAACTGAAGAAAAAAAATAGCAAATAGTATGCTTCGATTTGTATTCAAACTCCATAGTTCTTTCTTTGGATGTGGATACCATTTTCCATCATGAGACTTTTGGAGATGTCTTAGATCCTTGCATTGCTGAGAAGGGTTAAGTCTATCAGAGTTAGTCATCACACAACGTGGCTGTTACTGTGTACAACATTCTCCTGGTTCTGCTTCACTTTACTTAGAATCAGACCATACAAGTCTTTCCAGGTTTTTCTGAAGTCTGCTTGCATTTCTTATAGCACAAAAGTATTCCATCACATTCATATACCACAACTTGTTTAGCCATTCCCCAACTGATGGGCATCCCCTCAATTTCCAATTCTTTGCCACCACAAAAAGAGCTGCTATAAATATTTTTGTACATGTGGGTCCTTTCACCATTTTTATGATCTCTTTGGGATATAGCCCTAGAAGTGCTATTGCTGGGTCAAAGGGTATGCACAGTTTTATAGGCCTTTGGGCATAGTTCCAAAGTGCTCTCCAAAATGGTTGGATCATTTCACAACTCCACCAACAATGCATTATGTTCCAATTTTCCCACATCTTCTCCAACATTTATCATTTTCCTGTTTTGTCATGTTGGCCAATCTGATAGGTGTGATGTGGTACCTCAGAGTTGTTTTGATTTGCATTCCTCTAATTCATAGTGATTTAGGGCATTTTTTCATATGACTATAGATGGCTTTAATTTCTTCATCTGAGAACTGCCTGCTCATATCCGTTGACCGTTTATCAATTGGGGATTGTCCTTCCTTTTTGAAAAGAACCAGTGACATCATACAGTGATGTCTTGATTAGTGTGTGAAATTGATTTAAGTGAGGCAGAGTTGCACAAAACTGTCAGCCTCACTCTCTCTTCCAGAGTTATTGAAGTCTAATGGCAAGACAAAAGTCAAGACTGGTAATGGCCCTGGATGCATGGATGACCTTGGTGTCTTTGATGTCTGATCAAACTCTAAGCACTTCCCCCAGTAATTGTAATTTTTGGGTTTATTAAACATTGTGTTCATTTGTTTCTGTATGTTGGATACCTAATTTGTTCCACTGATCAACCTCTCTCTCTTTTTTTTAACTAGTAGCAAATAATTTTTAACGATTATTGCGCTATAGTACAGTTTGAAATCTGGTGCTAAAAGACCCTGTTCCACCCCATTTTTTTTATTACCATTGAGCTTCTTGCCTTTTTGTTCTTCCATATTAATTTCATTATTATTTTTTCTAACTCTATAATACATTCCTTTTGAAGTTTGATTGACACAACACCAAATAATAAACTGATTTAAGTAGCACTGCCATTTTTCTATATTGGCTCAACCTACCCATGAGCAATTAATATTTCTCCAGTTATATAGGTTTGTTTTTATTTCTTCTTATCCATATTTTAACATTTGTTTCTGAGCCATTTGCCTGTAAGACTTCACAGAGAATATTGTTCTGAACATCTCTGGGTCAGTTTCCATTTTGCTTATAATGTCTAGCAACATTTTTAAACAAAATAAGTTCCACTTAAAGTCCTGGTTACCCAACTGTACTCTCATGAATTCATTATATGTTAGGCCCTCCTATATTCATCCCAGTTTGACTTATCTTTCCGTCCTACCTTCCCTATTACTGTAGAGGGCAATATTACCTTAGTCCCTCAGAATCACAACCTGAGTATTATCCTTGACTTCTCACTACCTCTCAACCCCCATATCTAATCTGTTGGCAAGGCCTGTCTATTTCCTCTTTGTAGCACCTCTTGAATATGTCTCCTTCTCTTCTTTGACACTGCCATCACTCTACTGCAGGCCCTCATCACCTTATGGCTAGATAGACTTTTGCAGTGGCGGGCTGATAGGTCTGCCTGCCTCAAGTCTCACTCCAATCCATCCTCCATGCTAAAGTGATTTTCCTAAAGTTCAGGTCCAGCCATGTCATACACACAAGTTCCCCAATTCAATAAACTCCAGTGGCTTCCCATTGTCTCTTGCATCAAATACAAAATCCTCTGTTGTTTAAAGCCATTCATAACCTAGCCCTTTCCTACTTCCCCAGTCTTCTGACACTTTACTCCCTGATACAGACTCCTTAATCCAGTGATACTGGCATTCTTGCTGTTCCCCAAATAAGTCACTCCATTGCTCAGCTCTGGGTATTTTTGTTAGCTATGCCTCTTGCCTGGAACAGTCTTCCTCCTTATCTCCACCAAGAACTTCCCTGGCTTCCTTTAAGTCCCAACTAAAATCCCATCTTCTACAGTAAGGCTTTCCCAATGTCTCCTAATTTTAATGCATTCCATTTCTTAATTATCTTCTACTTTTCTTATATATAACTTCCTCTTGGGTAAGATCTAGGATTCTCTTGGTTGAGCTGAGTTGCATCCATCTCAATGGGAGAGCCCCTTCACTCTGTATTGTTTGTATGTATCTTCCTATGTATACCTTCTCTGATTTCTGTTTTGCTATGATATGGTTAAACATGTTTCTTTGCTATTCATTGTGTGTATTTATTGTGGAACTGGTATTTGGAAGGAAAGGGTTTGAATATAAAAGGCTTTGAAC